>NC_064631.1:72903720-73211089 GCF_023864275.1 Schistocerca cancellata
GGTGTAAGTCAACTACCCTGGCCAGCAAGATCTCCGGATCTGTCTCCCATTGAGCATGTTTGGGGCTGGATGAAGCGTCGTCTCACGCGGTCTGCACGTCCAGCACGAACGCTGGTCCAACTGAGGCGCCAGGTGGAAATGGCATGGCAAGCCGTTCCACAGGACTAGATCCAGCATCTCTACGATCGTCTCCATGGGAGAATAGCAGCCTGCATTGCTGCGAAAGGTGGATATACACTGTACTAGTGCCGACATTGTGCATGCTCTGTTGCCTGTGTCTATGTGCCTGTGGTTCTGTCAGTGTGATCATGTGATGTATCTGACCCCAGGAATGTGTCAATAAAGTTTCCCCTTCCTGGGACAATGAATTCACGGTGTTCCTATTTCAATTTCCAGGAGTGTATTATGAGACCAAACTACTGAGGTCATCGATCCCTAAGCTTACACACTGCTTAATCTAACTTAAACTAAATTACGGTAAGAACAGCACACACACCCATGCCCGAGGGAGGACTCGAACCTCCAACGGGGAGAGCCGCGCGAACCGTGACAGGTAACCCAAGACCACGCAGCTAGCCCGCGCGACAGGATATCTACATTTACACTAAGACTGTAGTCGAACTGTGACATCAGCACTATATCAAGGTGACTGGGGAGAACTCTTGGATGCTTTTCTAGAAAGCTACGAGGATGACTGATCGTTTAGAATCAATCCTCCTCCAAATCGACTCAGATATATCCTAAAGGCAGCGAAAGATAGCGCTTCTCTTAGACCCTCTGGAAAGAAAACGTATTTTGTTATTAATATGGAGTGATGGATGGACAAGGCGTCACAGGTATACTTAGAGAGAACAAAATCATTATAGAGATGGGGTAATCGGTCGATAGCAGCCGTAACGAGTAGACAGAGGAATCCACAGCGCATCTGCCTCTCTAGCGCAACGATTGTGCGTTCTACAAAGACAAAACCAAATTGTCACACTCCTGCTAATACTGTACGTGTGAGGAATCTGTTGTGTTACTGCTTGGTGTTTGTGTAATTTATAGACCGATATAGCGTAAATGGAATCTTTTATCTGATTGCTCTATTCCGTGCTGTCAGTTATGGGAGATGTAATGCTTTCGACGCATACATACAATTGGGTTTTATAGGAGAATTAAAGATCACTGGACAGAGAGAGACCGAGAGAGAGACAGAGAGAGAGGGAATTAGGTTCGACGATCCTCAGATGTTGTCAGCCGAGACTGCGTGCCCACTTGTCGCTACGATTCTGTACAGTAGGTCGTGTCTATCAGACAGCTGAATAATCAGGCTCGGTTTCCCTTCGACATTCGAAGCCGTCCGATTGCGAGGTTTCAATTATTTTACAAATCACCCCGTCACTGGGCTTGAGCTCCGAGGACGCAGCTAAGTTTGCGTTTTTGGTGTGCTGAGTAATACTGTGCATATTGTTCGCTGCTGCTGGACGCTACACCTCCATCTCACGACTCTGGAGAATCCACCACACGGTGCAAACAATATAGTGTGAATCCAAAAACATTTAGAAGATTGCGTGATCGATAGTCCAGCTAAAATGACCAATATCCGATAGTATTCTGCCGTCGTAGTGAATAATCATCGTTAGTAAAAAGCAATTGCTCTTTGTGGTCGTATTGCCTAACTAAGACGCATTCCAGTGTTTGTCCTATACAGTTTTAGAAACACAAATGCAGATTCATGTAAGGTCTAAATCGGCTTTTTTCCGGAGTATTAAATATTGTAACCTGTGTGGCTCTGCTATGTTCCATATGATTATAGTCTCCAATTGGTTTTAATGTCATGCTCTGTTTGCCTATAGTTCTAATTATTTAACATGCGAACCCATTACGTGAGCCACCAAACACGATGCTGACACCTCTACTGTGGACGGTACGTAGAATGGATGGCTGTCTTTCTGTCTGAAACAAACCAGTATAGGCTGCACTACATTCTCAGTGGCTGTTTTGGTAGTATTAAGAATATGCGAGAGTCTAGGGACCTCAAATATGAGAACTAACGGAACAACTGTACATCCCTAGAGGGACTGACTGTCTTGCTGGAAGAAATAGGCAAGAATTTGTGTCTTCCTGATGCGTATTGAGATAATTACGTTGAGCAGACCTTCTATGTGATCAAAAATATCCGGACGACTTCATATTAGGTTCATTGTACTGCCACCTACGGCCAGGTAGTCCATATCAGCAAGCTCAGTAATCATTAGACATCGTGAGAGAGCAGAATGGGGCGCTTCCCACAAATCACAGACTTCGAGCGTGGTCAGGTGATTGGGTCTCACTTGTGACATGTGTCTGTACGCGAGATTTCCACACTCCCAAACATACCTAAGTCCACTGTTTCCGATGTCATAGTGAAGTGGAAATGTGAAGAGACGAGTACAGCACAAAATCGTACAGGCCAACGTCGTCTGCTGACTCACACAGACTGCCGACAGCTGAAGAGGGTCGTAATGTGTAATAAACAGACATCTATCCAGACCATAACACAGGAATTCTAAACTACGTCAGGATGCAGTGCAAGTACTATGACACTTAGACGCGAGGTGAGAAAACTTGGGCTGCCATTGCGCATCAAACTTTCCGCCATCTGATTGAACATATACCTGCGAGAGTCGAAGCTGTCATCAAGGCTACGGGTAGGCCACAACCATATACAATTCTAGCATTACCGATGGAGTGCGCCACGAACTCGTAAATCATTTTCAGCCAGGTGTGCGGATACTTTTCATCGCATAGTGTATTAAAATTATCGTATATGCCATCCTAAGATCATCCTACAATTGGTCTATTGAGGAAGTAATACTAGCTTAGATGAAGTTGACTATGAGGCCTTTCATGACCCCTAAAACTAAAATACGTAAGTGCTTTACCTTTGCTGGATGTTAACCGGTTGTGAAAGACTAACTTTGATACATCACTGGCCATTAAAATTGCTACACCAAGAAGAAATGCAGATGATAAACGGGTATTCATTGGACGAATATATTATACTAGAACTGACATGTGATTACATTTTCACGCAATTTGGGTGCATAGTTCCTGAGAAATCAGCACCCAGAACAACCACCTCTGGCCGTAATAACAGCCTTGATACGCATGGGCATTGAGTCAAACAGAGCTTGGATAGCGTGTACAGGTACAGCTGCCCATGCAGCTTCAACACGAAACCACAGTTCATCAAGAGTAGTGACTGGCGGATTGTGACGGCCACCATTGACCAGGCGTTTTCAATTGGTGAGAGATCTGGAGAATGTGCTGGCCAGGGCAGCAGTCGAACATTTTGTGAATCCAGAAAGGCCCGTGCAGAACCTGCAACATGCGGTCGTGCATTATCCTGCTGAAATGTAGGGTTTCGCAGGGATCGAATGAAGGGTAGAGCGACGGGTCGCAACGCATCTGAAATGTAGCGTCCACTGTTCAAAGTGCCGTCAACGCGAGCAAGAGGTGACCGAAACGTGTAACCAATGGCACCCAATAACATCACACCGGGTGATACGCCAGTATGGCGATGACGAATACACGCTTCCAATGTGCGTTCACCGCTGTATCGCCAAACATCATGATGCTGTAAACAGAACCTGGATTCATCCGAAAAAATGACGTTTTGCCATTCATGCTGCTGCAAACGTATTCGAACTGTTCGTGCAGATGATTGTTGTCTTGCAGATGTCCCCATCTATTGACTCAGAGATCGAGTCGTGGCTGCACGATCCGTTACAGCCATGCGGATAAGATGCCTGAAATCTCGACTGCTAGTGATACGAGGCCGTTGGGATCCAGCACGGCATTCCGTATTACCCTCCTCAACCCACCGATTCCCTATTCTGCTAACAGTCACTGGATCACGACCAACGCGAGCAGCAATGTCGCGATACGATAAACCGCAATCGCGATAGCCTACAATCCGACCTTTATCAAAGTCGGAAACGTGATGGTACGCATTTCCCCTCCTTACAGCAGGCATCACAATAACGTTTTACTAGGCAACGCCGGTCAACTGCTGTTTGTGTATGAGAAATCGGTTGGAAACTTTCCTCATGTCAGCACGTTGTAAGTGTCGCCACCGGCGCCAACTTTGTGTGAATGCTCTGAAAAGCTAATCATTTGCATAGCATCTTCTTCCTCTCGGATAAATGTCACGTCTGTAGCACGTAGTCTTCGTGGTGTAGCGATTTTAATGTCCAGCAGTGTAGATTATCCGGTAGTGACAGGATGAAATACCTCGACACTATGCTTGAAAGAAATACAGTCGTGATCTATGATGGTGCATAAAACTATTCGCTGTATGCCTATAATTTTAACGTGAAGGCCGATTATACAAAGAAACAAAGCCACTTACAACCGATCTCACGGTGTAATTCTGAGTTACTCCGCCGGATGATTGAAACCATGTAACCTACCCATGTTACTTCCTACAGAATCAAGTCTGTGAAACTAGCTTTCTTATGTACTCACAGCTACGGCTGATAAAAATATCGTCCTTCCAGATATGTACGATTCTACTACACAGCGGTAATGGCAGTATGGTATTACCTACAATTGGTTTCCGAATCAGTAGTGATTTATCACGTACATAAGTTGTTTAAGAAATACGTGGTGTGTTATGACAGAATACGAGGTTTGAATTACAGTGACACACTTACCACTTTGGTTTAATGGATGCGGGCTGTAATCATCTCAAGAACACTTCCACAGCCAGATTAGACTCAGATTGGCTCTGAGCACTATGGGACTTAACTTCTAAGGTCATCAGTCCCCTAGAACTTAGAACTACTTAAACCGAACTAACCTAAGGACATCACACACATCCATGCCCGTGGCAGGATTCGAACCTGCGACCGTAGCGGCCGCGCGGTTCCAGACTGTAGCGCCTTTAAGCGCTTGGCCACCACGGCCGGCAGACTCAGATTCATTATGCTTATCAGGACTCTGGGCTGCTTACTGCTTATAAGGGTATCATGCAAATTCGGTTCCTCTCTTCTCAAGACGCACGCACAGTAATGCACCAAGTGCCACTAACAAAAAGTAGACCTACAGAGAGGATAGTATCTAACTATACAGGTTTTTTTCCCCTTACGTTATATTGGCTGTCTATATCTGTCCTCAGTACTGTTTTTCACGAAAAAGAGCTTTTGCCAATTTGAGTTCACATAATACTAGCATGTGGATTTATCCTACCAGCAACAAGTCCAGCATTACGTTATTGGTGCCTTGTGGAAGTCTTCCGCTTAATAAGGAGTGTTCTAAAGCGACAAGGGATTCACTGCTATGAAGCTTAAATTGTTACAAACTTACTGCTACGAACCTCATACTGCTACAACCTTATAACGACGTAAGTCTATTTCCTCTGGTGAGCTTGTAAGTGTCTGCAAGTTGCGACTGGTTCGCCTAGGTGGTCTAGAGGGAAAGGATGGTGGGGCGGCGAACACAGTGCTTGGCACTTCAACTGTCTGCAAGGGCGCCGGCGAGTTACGACAGGCTTTTCTGTGCTGGGATACCCTCTCACTGAACCATTGAGCACCATCTGTGCCAGACGCCAGGGTGGAGAAAATTACACATACGTTGTGCAAATCTCTCTACTTCGTCTGGTGAGATGGTCAGGTGTAATGACAGGAAAACATGCGGAGCTCTGTTATTCGCGACCTGGTGGTCACAGTTGCACGATGAGTGGCATACTCTACCAGGATCACGCCTCACTCGTTCAATATACGAATTCTGGGGCGAATTCCCCGTTATCTAGGTGTGTGCCAGACGTACATATTTTCATCGACGCGTCATGATCTGCTTGCCTTTATTAACGTGGCGAGGAGATCTCTCGGCGACGACTTATATAGCACCAATGTCTGGCGCCAGACTGGAAAGGACTATAAAGCAACTTCTCGGCAGTTCCTGCGTAGTATGTCCGCAAACATCGGCTACACGCCAACACAACCGAGCCTCAGGGACAGAGTCCCCTGTGGGCAAACTAATTTTCGTTTCTCACGTATCTAGAGGTGTATTTTGTAGCGCTGTGCTACACACATACAGAAAATCTGGTTGGAAGCATCAAAATGTTGCTGTGACGTCTGGTAATCTTGTAATGTAGTGGCGATTTACCTACTGCAGTGTGATTTTTTTCTTATATATATCCGCGCCCGGGTTCCCGGGTTCGATTACCGGCGGGGTCAGGGATTTTCTCTGCCTCGTGATGACTGGGTGTTGTGTGATGTCAGTAGGTTAGTTAGGTTTAAGTAGTTCTAAGTTCTAGGGGACTGATGACCATAGCTGTTAAGTCCCATAGTGCTCAGAGCCATTTGAACCATCTTATATATAGCATCTGTGGCTAGAAATCGGAGCGCGTATAGAATTCTCTGTGACGTCACGATTTGTATGAACGTTTTCATTTCTAACACTATGACATCCAGCACTAGTAATCGAGTGGCGTCTTAGCAATGACAGATAAATCGGAAACATGCTGCATTGTCCTCGACTGACAAATTCATGACGTTTGCGCAACGCCTCACGACGTGCCACGACACGGTGCGCCACTGTGATGTGACGTCATGACGTTACGCGACGTATGTGACGTGACGTTTTGTCTCGTTGCGAGGCCATGTTGACACCATGTTGACACATAACTCGCATCATTGGGTACAATGTGTAAAACTGGGTAAAATACGGAAAAAATTCATAAAATATGGGTGAATGAGATTACTTACGTATCTGTGTCAGTGAGGTTTCTCCTACTGATTACAATAACGAAATATTAACCTGTTATAAAAGAAATAGATCTCAAGTAACATAATTTATTATAGACAGACACGGAATACAACAAAATCCTATGCTGCAGAGCTCCGGTGTGTCACAACTATAACGGATGGATTTGGGGAAGTGTGCTTCAATATCAGTGATATCGAATTAAAACCCATACTGCATTGTGACTGACTGAGAGCATCATGACGTTGTCGCGACGTTGGGAAGAGAGCAGTGTATCTTGCGTAAATGGCCAAAGCAAAATGCAGAAAAGGGTGAAAATAGGTTCAAATGGCTCTTAGCACTACGGGACTTAACATCTGTGGTCATCAGTTCCCTAGAACTTAGAACTACTTAAACCTAACTAACCTAAGGACGTCACACAACACCCAGTCATCACGAGGCAGAGAAAATCCCTGACCCCGCCGGGAATCGAACCCGGGACCCCGGGCGTGGGAAGCGAGAACGCTACCGCACGACCACGAGCTGCGGACGTGAAAAATAGGTAAAACTGGTTAAAATATGGGATAATGTGGAATAAAAAGAATACTTACATATCCGCCTGGGTGTAGTCTCTGGTGGTTCCACGTGATACAAAACTGTTGTTAACTAATGGAACCCAATTGATGTGGCATAATGTAATTTGTTATAAAGAAATAGACACAGGCTACAACCTCTATCCCTACGCTATCCAGCCCCAGAATGCATCCTGTTATAAAACAGGAACATTGTGGGAAATTGGTGAAAAAATACGTAAAATGTGGGATAATGAAAGTACATACATATCTGACTCTATGTGGTCTCTGCAGGTGTCAAGTAATGCTGTTGTTAACAAATAGAACTCAGGTGACATAATTTGTTATTAAGAGATAGGCAAATCCTCTTCCTATGCTGTCCAGCTCCATAATAACCCCTCACACTTAAGTGTCCCAGTTAAAAATGATTAAGGTGATTAACGTCTGAACAGGGTGCGTAATCCTGATGCTTCAAAGGGGCGGGGCGAGGAGCGGTAGAGGGGGGTTGTTTCGATTTTTATGACATGTGACGTCTTTAGAATTACGTCATGGTCTTCAATATAGCTTGCACAGTTGTCTGGGTGCGTCCGCTAGGTGACCTTGACCAATTTCCTGTCGTTCACTGGGAATAGAGAATGGGGAAACAAGGATCACCAGTATATAACCTAAGACCGGTTGTCCTTGTCTACAGATAAGGATCTAGTTGGAACTGATCCAGTGAACACAAAACAGCAGCAAAAGAATACAACATACTATGCTGGTTCAGGTATATGGATAACATCCTCTGCTTAATAGATGGTCCACACACAAAAATTGAAGAATTGCATACTGACATCAACAAGGTACATCAAAATATAAAATTCACAACGGAAAGAGAACAACCAAATAATCTTTCTCGATATAGCAATCAAAAAGCAAAACAATAAGCATATGTTTGAAATTCACTGTAAACCCACAGCGACTGACATTATTATCCCCCAGTACTTGAACCACCCACACTCACTAAAGCAAGCAATACTTCGACACATGCTCCATAGGCTCAATACAGTTTCACTCAACAAAGAAGACTACCAAAAAGAACTGGAGATATTAATGTAGATAGCCCAAAACAATGAGTACAATCGTGAAACAGTCACAAAGCTAAACAACAAAGACAAAAGTAAAATATAATCAGAAAAGGCAAAACCATTAACAACATCACAACAGGACCATGCACAATCACAATCACTCTGTACCATATCAACTACACAAAAGTATTAGGAAAACATAAGAGAAAACACAAGATGGCACATAATGACACACAAAAACAAACTCACACAAAAAAATCACCAAAATTTGCAAAAGATGAGGAATAAACAGCATACACAAAAGACAATTCTATCAAAAAATACACCCCAAAACTGACATAAAACACAGATATATACCAGAAAGCAGGTATATTTCGATTACAGTGTAACACTTGTGATGGCAGATACATAGCACAAACAGGCAGAACATTTGATGTGACATACAAAGAACACACGACAGCCTGGAAGTATGGACAAATCACTCCACATTTGCAGAACGACTAAGAGAACACAATCACAAACCAACCATTAGAGAAGAAGACACGAAAATAATTAGAATCCTCAATAAAAAAGATCTTAAAACCTTGCAAGAATATTACCACATAGAGAGAACCGAAGGAGAAAAGAAAACCCTCTTGAATGGTCAAGTACACTTATCAAACAACTCATTGTTTACGCTAATAAATAAAATAACAGAGAAACGCTACAACAGAGAACCGTTATCATGACAATAATGCCTTGCAACCCCCTTTCCACTCACTCAGTGGTCCATGAACGTCTCTGCAAAACATTTGAACCAAAACTCAAATCAAATGAAAAAATATCCATGTATGCATATTCTCTCTCTCTCTCTCTCCCTCGCTCACACACACACGCACACACACACATACACACACAAACACAAACACACACACACACACACACACACACACACACACACACACACACACGCACACGTCAACAGACGATATAAACGTAATAGAAACGAACAGGCGTTAGTTTCATCATATACATCGATCGGTTGGCAACATGTACGTGTATGTAAACAAAATGAAACACGATGAGATACAAAAATGGTTCAAATGGATCTGAGCACTATGCGACTTAACATCTGAGATCATCAGTCCCCTAGAACTTTGAACTACTTAAACCTAACTAACTTAAGGACATCTCACAGATCCATACCCGAGACAGGATTCGAATTTGCGACCGCAGCGGTCGTGTGGTTCCAGACTGAAGCGCCTAGAACAGGATGGGACGCACAGTGAACTCAAATTAGTTATGGCTACATTAGTGTTATGTCTATATAACTGACAGAAGACAGAGAGTGATAGTACATCACAAGGAAAAAAATGTAAAGTGGGAAGAAAAATGTTCGCAACACTAAAACATGCTCATGTTTTGTCAATGGAACGGTAGTGCGACCTCCATTTGACCAGGTGAGAGGAAAAACCGATGCCAACTAAAAACAGGAAGAACCATAGGTAGTCACTTATTTACATATCAAAACATAAGTATACTATAATTGTATCATTAAAGGTTCCAATGATGTGCATTAAAATGAAAAAAAGGCGAAACGCGTCTGTCAGCATAAAATACAACGCAGCGACTGAAGGCGTTATTTACTTACAAAACAAATATGCCGTCTAACGTTCGATGTTATGCACATATAAGAGTGCAGACTCTCTCTCTGTCTGTCTCTCAGGGGCAGCTGTCATTATGCATAATTTACAATTTAAGCATCAAACATGCAAATGCGAATAAATATTCAAGACACATTAATCATCTGCTGCGACAAACTATCACTCACAATAAAAAGCATAAGAAGACTGACACATTTGCAAAAGAATTAAAAGGTGACTTGCTTTTTACCCAATTCTTTTGGGAGACTTGTTTTTGAAACAATAATGTCTTCAATTACAGTGCACCTTTGACCACCAAATTAAGGTTTCTCGTCATTTCATTAAAAAAACTTTACCAACATGAACGCGTTTACGAGCTGTTCAAAACGTGCTGGCATATTGTAGCAGCTTTTATTTATAGGACATAAGATTAATGATCTGCTTGTTTAATTCGTCTCCTAGAATAGCTACCCACCATTTGTACACTCATGTTCAGAACAAACAGAACACCCCAACGACTAGAGATAGGAAGTTCATAGTCTCAGGACATGTACATTAGTAAATTATGTAGAAATGATTAGCACGTGAGTCACCTCAGTTTGGCATGTGTCGTGTTGTCTAACAGGCACACGGTCCGCCACGGGCCGTAACAACGTGTCCCACACATGATGGCATCAACGCGTATAAGGTGCGAATGGAGTCCTCTGGCATAGTCAATTATGCTACATTCATCTGGTGAGTAATGAAAACAATTATGACGAAAGGGAAGGTATGCCTTCTGGAGGTTAGTTACTACTACCAGGTACACAGAAAATGTGACGCTTATACGAACTGCTTGTGTACGAATTCCGAACAGGGTGAGCACCGAGGCCGTTTAAAAATTGCGAAGGGCAGAATCATGGGTGAACAGCGACGTTCTTGCCCATTTGCCAAAGCAGATTTGCAGTTCAAGAAAGGAATGTGTAAGTGCAGGAAAAGAGTCCACGAAGAAAACACAGTACTTGTTTTCCAAATTTTTTAAGGAGGGATTTCAAGATTTGAAAAACAAAGTTTTAAACTCGACCCATGTAGCCAACGACAACAGCAAGACTTCATTGTGTAAAGTAAGGAGGGAAGCTGTTGGGCCAACCAAAAACCCTGGCACTAATTCACAGATTCAGCTGAGCGAAGACATTTTGATACTGACTGGAGGTAACAGGTTTTAGAAAACTCACGATAGCTCTGTTTGTGATAAATTAATCGTGGTGTTCTATTACGTAGAAGCTGGGAAAATTATGTGTGAAAAGGGAACTGTTCTTGGGTGCGTTGGGGGGGGGGGGTGGGGTGGGGGAGGGCGTCATCTATACACATTACACGTTGACATCGAAATCACAGAAGAAGAGACGAATTTAAAATGGATAAAATAAGATGGTAAGTTTATTCATTGTATGCAGTAATGTTGACTCAGCAGGTTAGTCGAGAGCGCTAATGCGCTGCTTCCTGGACTCGGGTAGGCGCACTTGCCCCTGATCGCATCCGCCTGGCAGACTGACGACGAGGGCTGGTATGCTGGCCAGCCTGGATGTGGTTTTTAGGCAGTTTTACACATCCCACTAGGTGAGTACCGGGCTGGTCCCCACGTCCCGTCTCAGTTTTACGACTCGCAGACATTTGAAAGTATTCGCACTGTTTCATGGCTTACAATAGAAGCAGATAGCTAGGGTACACTAATTCCGTCCTGGAGGGTTCTTGGTGGCACAGGAAGGGTATCTGGCTACCCTCTGACACTAACATTGCCCAATCTATAGTCACAAAGTCAACGCCATGCTGAAGTGAGACAAAGGCCCAAATGAAATGATGATGATGGTTTTATCCAGTAAGTTGTAGGAAGGAACAAAGGTCAAGGTGAAATGAAAAAGAAAAAGTCAGAAACAAAAAGAAAAAAATATTGAGCATGCCTCTGTATTGGCCAGTCCTAAGCCTGTATGAAATGTGAAATGGACTGTTCTTCTTGAAAAGCGGTCAGCAGATGCTTCGCCACTATTACAGCTTTCATTGACGGTCTGTATAGCCACGGCTAAAGTTTATGTACCCGTAAACGCAACGTTGATGTAAAAGGTCGCAATGCCTATGGTCGGGAAGCCCACAACATCGAATAATTTCGTAAAGGTCGCGGCTCGCGGCATCTCTGAAGCCGAACACGGCGTGGAAATAAATGTGTTGATTAAAAAACTACACGTGATCGTTATTCCAGACTTTATTACCGTAAAAATTTATTATTTTCTTCAAAATCATGTTTATACACTAAACTTTCTGACAAAACCTTACACTCACCGCAGTTTGTATATAGCAGCCTCTCACAACGATCGGTGTTGAGTCCCCTTTTGTATACAGTAAATACAGGATGTCTTGTAACGACATTATGCATGTTTCTAAAAGTACTAATGTGTGCCGGTTATATGTGCCTGTATAGTTACTCGATTAATCTGAGGATGACACTTTTGTGACTGAATGGAGGGTTAAACAGTCTCTTTGTCTGAATGAACAAAACCACTCATAGTCAATCTGTTATTAACTGTCCAGTTGTAGTCTTCAGAAGGAAGTGCTAGACTATAACAACACGAACGGGTCAGCCCGGCCCTTTCACAGTTTCTCCTAGAGTTCGGCTAAATTGCTGGCGCCGTTTGTTGACTGAGAACCGACGAGGCGCCTACATCTTGAATGCTAAGCAAGCGACGTTGGACGGTTACTCGTCATAGTTAGTGTTGTGGCGTAGCAAGACAGCCACGCCACTCGGAGGTAGCCGAAAGGCACGCGTACACACATGCCGGCTGGCGTGAATTCTGGAACAGGATACCTAATTAATGCTATAAGAAAAGTATGCAGCTCCTTGAATTCTTAACTTTAATGTATCCTTGTGGTACATCGCTCTTGACGATACAAATGAGTCTATCTCCAGATACGGTTAATTACAATCACTGTAAGGCTAATGGCGCCTTGCTAGGTCGTAGTCATGGACTTAGCTGAAGGCTATTCTAACTGTCTCTCGGCAACTGGGAGAAAGGCTTCGTCAGTGTAGTCGCTACCAAAGTCGTCGTACAACTGGGGCGAGTGCTAGTCCGTCTTTCTAGACCTGCCATGTGGTGGCGCTAGGTCTGCAAGTACTGACAGTGGCGACACGCGAGTCCGACATGTCCTAATGGACCGCGGCCGATTTAAAGCTACCACCTAGCAAGTGTGGTGTCTGGCGGTGATACCACAGTTAGTGCAGCATCTCAGGTGTGGAGGTTTTGGTTTCATTTACGCTTTACCGTGGCATTATACAATCGTCGTCCAGTTATCGATGCATGTTACGTGTATGGTAGTGCCTTGAACTATTTACTCAGCGAGACAGAGACCTCACACACCGTGTTGTAAGATCTTGCCATAATATCGATCTTTACCGATGAGACAACTGATCACGCTTGCAGAAAATGAAACTGTAAACGTAGGTTTAACTAGAATTGTGAAACCTTCGTCGTAAAGACAAATATTTCCTATCAGCTTGGAGGACAGTTTACACAAATAACCTCAGCTGTTAATACGCCTCACCTCGTCCCATCCTCGTGGACACTAACGCTCATAATTCTGTCATGTCGTGAGACTTGTATTGCAGAGGTACGCAGACTAGGAAAATGTGCAAACTCTTGCCGCAAACCAGCATCTGTATTGGGGACGTACTGTAAATTTACTAGAACATAAGGAATGGACCTCAAAGTGTAAGCGACATTTCTCTACAATATAGACGTCCACAATTACTTTGAATCAAAGGACACACCGATATCACACAGTATGAGATAATAGGCCAAGTGGAAAAGTCGTGTGTGACAGGAGGTCACCGTTTCTTTACTTAAATACCACTGACGATGTCTCTGGCTTGAAGCAGCTGACATTACTGGATTGGAAAGAAATGTGATAGTCGCTGCAATTCCAAAGATACGACTCTATAGAATAGTACAGCTTCCTGCATATAGAAGAGCCTCATGCATCTAGAAACCGTGTATATCTCAAGGTAGATGATTCAAACTTCAAACATCTAAAATACTTTCCATCAGTTGGGACCAGATGTTACGCGTCATAGCTGTACAACTTAGAAAAAGTATGGAATTTTCGTATTGTGTGTCACAGACGAACTTTCCGTCCTCGACCACTTGATAAGCAGAAAATGCTTGATACACGTCTATTACGATAATGCTCTGGTAGGCAGGCACAGCGGAGCACGTAATCCTACCTACATTTTTGGAATGCGCAGGGTGGATACCAAAAGACAACCGAAAGAGGAACCACAGAACATCTGCGTAGTTTCTATCAAAACCAACGTTTTTGAATCAACTCTCGGCATTTTCACCTTAACGTTATGCCGCGCTTGCGGATATATGAAGAAAAATCTTTAATGTATTATAAAATTGCGATGTAAACTATGTCGGTCAGTGCAACAATTATTAAATATGTTTTGTTAACATGCAGCGGCCAAATAAATATATGAATAACAACAGTGATTCGTTGAGCAGTTTTTCTCACGTGACACTCGTGAGTGGTGAGACTCCCTTGTCTCCTGTATCGACAATGGAGCTACAGCCGGGGTAACCGCGGAAACACTAATTTGGTGCTAAGCAGTCAGACAAGATGCTTGTTCTCGTGCTTATCACTGCGCTCGACGACGTCGCATTCGCGATTCTGTGCTGGTAAGTCGCCGCCAGCTCTCGCATCCTCGCACACTCGTCACTCTAAACGCTGTAGGCCGGAATCGCTGCGTCAGTCTCGCGTTTTGGTCGCAGGCGAGCGGTCGTGTGACTGCTTACAAAGTTTCACACCGAAAAACATGTTTCGGAAAATCTTTCGCTCCTTTGAGCTCTTAGTATTGCTTATTGTTAGTAAATCTAACTACTTACCCTTCGTCAATCGTAATTAAAATGCATGTTCTTCTCTTTTCTGTTTCAGGCTTTCATGGCAGCTCATACTCTCTACTGAAATGTAAGTACCAAGTCTTTCTGAATAATAGCAGATAAGTTCTTTTAGTTATATATGTTACGTATAATGGTTTACGGTAGCTCGTCAGTGCTTGCAAAGAGGGGAGATACAGATAAGATCGCCAATCACTGTACTCAGAGTGGACCCTGCGCAGAGGTAGAGGGTGGGTGGGGCTGGTCGTCTCACTGGTGACGTGACTGACGTAGAAGCAGTCCGTAACTGACTCTGACATTGTGGTGTGACACACGGCAATATCTGTCTTCTTCGTGATGATATCAAATTAAAACACGACCGATTTCAGTCCTCTTAGCAGACGTCATGTATTGATCGATGTGGCGAGCACGATCGTATAGGGTAGCAACATGCAGTCCGGAAGATATGCCGGAAATGTCACGATACACATGTAGCTAATCACTTCAGTAGTAGTTAACTACCAGCATGAAAGACCGACGTAGTTCCTTAAATTGTGTTGAAGCGTAGTTTTAACATATGTTCAATGTCGCTTGTGGCACAGTAAGTAGTACATGACAAATTCGCACACCCGATATAGAGTAGTATACCTGTGTGACGCACAGTTTACTTGTAGTCTGCAAACGCTTAGTGTAAGATCAACAAATAATGTGTTTTGGAAATAAGTCAGCTTGCTGCTGACAATCATTTTGATAGATTGGTTTGTTATACATACTCCTTAAAAGAACGTGCCATGCCAAAATCATAAATTTTTATAAGTTTGAAAAATCTCTTCACACAAGAATGACGCTGTTTAAGGGTAATATATTTTAGGATAATTATCCAAGCAATATCTTCCAAAACAAATGAATTTTGTCTTCGTTTTTTTAGATGGCGATCGGAAATGGACTTGCTGGAGTTGGATTTGGCGGAATATGTACTGGACATCGAGGCTGACCTGGCAGAAGAGCTGGACCTCTTCGAGGTTTACCCGGACGAGATGGATTATTCAGATACAGATCTATGGTGGATCGACGAACTGCTGCCAGAAGAAGATTGGTTAGCCGATGTGAGGGAGATGGTGGAGGACGAAGATGCTTCTCCTGAGGGAGAAGTCGTTGTCATACGGATACATTTCATTGGCGTAAAGGAATTTGTATTTCCAAAACGTAAAGTAATGGCTTTCTTTGAGTCTGTACTAGGTCAAGAAATAAATAACGTTTCTTGATTTTTTGTAACTGTTTTCATTACTTCCATGGACGAATAGCTGTAATTGTAATGTAAATATTCTGTGTTCAGCCCCCAGAAAATACTAAAAGTTTGGTATTTTTTGCATCTCTATACAGTCGCTACGTTCGCCTTTCGTCAATGAAAATTGAAGTGTAGATGTGAAAATTATAACATCGAACAAAGCAAGAGGAGACATTTCATTGAGAAGCTGTTTACTCTTAATTTTAATTTTATAGCAAAATAATGGAATAACATTTTGGCAATATTGACTACAAAATATTCTGATTTGTGTACAGCTTGGACAGAAATCAGACTTTACGTGTAAAATTTAAAGAATACAAAATACACGCATGGGCTGAAAGAAGGGTAACACATGTTTGTAATCCATCCTTACCCGTGTTATTCAAACTACTTATGGAGGAAGAAATAAAGCAAACCAAAGATAATTTAGAACGTGAATTAAAGATGGGGACGTGAAAGAAAAATTTTGAGGCTTGCTGATAACATTGACACTCTGTCAGAGACGGCAATGAACTTGAGGAAGATCACATGAACCGAATGCATAGTGTTTAGGAAATAGGTTACGAGATGAACTTCAGTAAAAGTGAACATGGGTAGTAAGTTGATAAACTGAGGCACTAAAGTATTATTCGTGTTTACTGTTTCCTCAGAAATGCCTTGCAACGTTCTGTTCAGAAGAGATCTCCACCTACTCGTCCTCTTACGGATTTATGGACAAGATTCATGGTGTCACTTCCCTCCAGCATCACTTCAGACAGTAGTCGATCCTATGCCACGTCATGTTGTAGCACTTCTGCATGCTCGCGGAGGCCCTACACGATATTAAGTATGTGTATCAGTTTTGCTCTCCAGTGTAGGTGGGTCGAGTAACCAATGGAGATGCGCTGCGGTGATTCGGGAATCGAGGAGCTCTAAGCCACAACGTGACTAAAAGAATCTACATACGAAGGACGACCGTCAGCAATGGGCCAGAAGCGCAGTTATATGACAAAGGGAACTGACACTTTACAGGCAGAACACCACCATATCGGCAGTAGAATAGCCCTGAAGTGCTTGACAATGTAGAGCTACCGTCAGTCCATTACCAATATATGGTACCAGAATAGAAGACACAGAGAGATGGGTCTGGCAAGACGACGCCGACGGCAAACTTCTCCCAAGCGGACTGGGCTGACGGTGAAGGTGATTCGCTGACGGTAGTAACAGGCAACCCAGCAGGGTCGGCGCCACTTTAAGTTAGAACTATAACGAACGCCGGGAGACACGACAGAGCCACACTATGTGCCAATACAAATTCAGATGACATAAGTTTCCATGAGCGATAGATACATAGACACAGGAACGAAGACAAGCATATTGGCTTGCCTCTCACAATATCAACGCCATTCAGTCGCAGGAAAGGATATCTTTACCTAAAGTTGTGATATAAACGGCGGACATATACATCCTCCTCCTACAAGAAGTGCATATCGCCGAATTTCCCATATGTGCAAATACAAAGCCTTAGTATTACGTGCCCTCAAAACCGGCAGCACCATTACATAGCTTCTTACTAAAGGCATCAGGGTAGTAGGGGATATCTTGAACCATTCGAGGAGGGGGGGCAGGGGGGGGGGGGGAGGAGGATTAGCAGCGACAGTGCTTGGCGGTCGGCTCATTATGTCTATGTATTGTAGAGTACAGACGGAACAGAAGAGAGGTCCTGCTTTTTCACACAGGAAATTGGCCCTCTGTTATAATGAAGCCACGACTATTTTATCCTAGGCGGCGATTTTAATTGTGTACTTGCACTGAAAGATCATTTTTCTCGATGCACACCGTGCCCAGAGCTATGAATGTTGACACAGAACATGCATTTTTTTTTACATGTGGGAGCATGCTAATGGCCTCCATCCGGGATACACCCATGTAACGAGTCATTCCGATAGTCGTCTCGATGGACTGTACACTGCTCAGCCACATCACTATGAATACCTACCTAATAACCTGTATGTCTACCTTTGACACGGATAACAACAGCGATGTGTCGTGGCGTGGAGGCAGTGAGGCCTTGGTAGGTCGCTGGAGGGAGTTGGCACCACATCTGCACACACAGGTCACTTAATTCTTGTAAATTCTGCGGAGGGGCCGATGAACTCTGACATCGTGGTTCACATTGTAGATGTGTTCGATCAACTTCAGATCTAGGGAGTTCAAAAGCCGACACATCAACTGAAACTCGCCACTGTGTTGCTCGAAACAATCTATCACTCTCCTGGCCTTGTCGCATGGCGCCTAATCTTGTTGAAAAATGCCACAGCCGTCGGAAGGCATAATCATCATGAAGCCGTGCACGTGGTCTGCAATCAATTTATGATAGTCATTGGCCATCATGGTGCCTTAAACTTGAACGTTCGTCACGCCATAATCGAACCACCACCAGCTTGTCTCCATCCTGCTGTACGGGTGTCAAGGAACTAACTGCTCACCTGGAAGACGAAGTATTCTTGCCACAGCATCGGCGTGATGAGGAAGATATCGGATTCATCAGACCATACAACGCTCTGTCACTGCGCCAACTTCCAGAGCTGATGGTCATGTGCCCATTTCCGTCGTAGTTGCTGATGTCGTCTTGTTAACATTGATACATTCATGGGTCGCCCTGTGGAGGCGCATCGTTACCAGTATTCAGACCCACTTGTACGGTGCATAGTTATAAAATCTGAAGTTAAATCCACCACAGTTCGCTGCCTGTCCTGTTTCACCAGTCTGCACAGCCTACGACGTGAGAAAACTGTAATGAGGGGTGACCACCCAATCCCACGATGTCTGGACATGGTTTCACCTTGTTTCCACCATGTGTTGAAAAAACTCAACACAGCACTTATCCAACAACCGAAAATCGTGCAGTTTCCGAAATACTCGTGCTGACCCTCCAAGCCGACACTTCTGTCCTCGGCCAGACTTACATAGATTGCGCACATTCCTGTATCCACTCATGATCAGCACACTCAACAATAGTACATGCTCCACGCGTGTGTCTGACTAGCAGTCATTCCTGCCAGGTATCGCTGTTACCGCCTAGAGGGTTTATATCGATAGCAAGTCAGTGGTCAGAATGTTCTAGCTGATCAGAGTTTGTTACACAAAATGTTAACACCCAGGTCCTCAATGCGGAACTGTGGCCTGTAACTTACACTGACCATAACACATTTAATGTATGATCTCCCTCCAGCAGCAGCAGGTATGACGGAGCTACGGTCTTTGGAAATTGAATGTCGGCGACCTCAGAGACAATCCTTGCTAGGAAAGCTTATGAACAACGCAGTTGGGCGGATGTCGCGACCCTACATTAGCGGATGGTTTCTGCAAACTGGTGCTGCGTTGTGAAAAGATAACATATGATCATGAGCAGGCAGTGTGACGACGTCATAGGATGCACTTTTATTTCACAGTGCTATAGGAATGCACTGACCAAGCCCCTTCTCCAGAGTAGCAAGTGGGGATACAACGAGATAAGCCGAAATGAAACCCATCATGACACCCTAAAATTTCATTGCTCCAAGCATGGACACTAAACTAGGTTACAGGTGGACACCCATTAATGTATCATATCGCCAACAAAGGCAAAAGACGACGAAGAGCTCTGGAACAAGCATTGAATAATGGAACACACCTAATGTTGCAATAAGACATGGGCAATGACTTTGTAGAACATTACACTGAGTTTGATGCTGCATTGGATATCGATATGGCGGGCATTACCAGAGTTACACGTACAATTTTCGGCACCATTGAACCAGGTGCACAAGGTTACTTAAGGTGAAGACCATTGCTAGGTGGAACATTAAATAAATCAATGGGATCACTAGATACATGGCAGCATCCCAATGGACTAATATCTGCCATGAAATAATGTCTCCTGGCTTGTTGTTACCGTCAGCTTTGTGGAGGGGCTGATTGTTGCGATGCACAAACCTTCAAGTGGCACCTGGATACCGGGCCAACGACAGCTGACGCTGCTTAACTGAGACTTTAAAATATCACAGTCTATTAGCAGCAAGCTTCCAATGAAAATTGCACTAGGTTATCTCACATGATCGTATAGTGCATGGCGGGGATATCAACTTCTAGAAGGTGCTTGGTGACTATCACGATATGATCGCCATTGCAAAGACGTGCTGCCGCCATGACGCACTATTGTCAGTGTGTTTTGATCAAGCTTTCAATGGAGTGAGTCTAAATCTTGATGCACATGTGGTTTCCATGGCCATTTATCACAGTCGTGACGTAGTTACTCCACCATGATTTCTCTGTAGTCCTTCTCAATGGGTGTACGACGAAATCGCTCATTGTATCGAGATACGACAGACAATGGTGTCCCCTGCCTAGAATATTATATGTGCTAGCCCTTGATCCGTTACTCTGTGGCTGTTGACTTTGGGATGATATACATTTAAGTGTAAAGCATATACTAATGGGCTATCGCTGGCAGAGCGGACTGATAACGACATGCATGTGGCTTTAGATTGGATCCACAAATAAGGAACGGCCACTAGCAGCCATATAAACGTGGACAAGTTGGTTGTTGATGTGTATCGGTGTCAGGCTATTGGAAGAATATGTAGCACGTTTATGGCTCGTTGATATCTTGGAACGCCTCGGAATTGTTGTTACCAACGGCATATGACGCCCAGCAGTGTACAAATGTAACTGACTGCTACAAGCAGTCCAGACAGGTGTCAACAGGAACATCGCACAGGCCTTACACATCCTCCAGCAGGTCAGACATGTAAATTCATATCTGGTGTTACGGATTCTGCACTTTGTCAAAGTACTTCCGACGTTCGTGGTAGTAGCACAATTTATATTGGCATGCTTTGGTTTCTTTATGAGTGCACGTCTACATTTTAAAGTCAAATACAAATCCCAGACCCCTGTCTTGGTATGAGTTGACCAGGTCTTGTACAAGTTCACGAAAGAGTGGTAGCGCTATGCATCAGCACAATGTTATAACTGTGGAGATGACATATGAGACATGACTGATTAGAAATTTAATAGATGAATTACCACCAGTGGCTGTCCAGCACTATTAACAGTCACTTCACCATATATACAGCCTTCTTTTTGTATCAAATATAGCTATATTCAGATAGCTCTTCCAGGAACCAGACCTGCGACTCAAGGTGACGCCTGTCTGATACTAACCACAGGATAGCGTAGCAAACCCATTCTGAGGAGGTATCCACATATCAATTGGCATGTGGTATGGCGATCAGTAAAGCATGTTTCCCTAGACACAGACGCACAGACACGTGCAGTGTTGTACCTGACATAAATGGAGAGTCTCTGCTGGTTCCAGCTAATACAAAACACTTGTTAACAAATATAACCCAACTGATGTGACATAACATTATAAAAAAAGGCACTTGTCTCCCTACGCTACCCAGCTCCAGAATGCATTGTGGGAAATAGATGAAAAATACGTAAAATATGGTATAATAACAGTACTTAGAGATCTGAACCGATATGGTCTCTGCAGGTGTCACATAACACGGTTGTTAACAAATAGAAATAAGGTGATATAATCTGTTATTAAGAGCTAGCCACATCCTCTTCCTATGCAGTCCAGCTCCATAACAACGCCTCACAGTTAAGTGTCCCAGTTAAAAAAGATTAACATCTGAAAAGAGTGCTTAATCCTCATGCTTAAAGGGATGGGGTGACGAAACTTAGACGGGGTTTCCGCCATTTTTATGAGATGTGATGACTTTAGAATTATGTCATGATCCTGAATATCACTTGCACAGTTGCCTGGGTGCATCACCTAGGTGACCTTGAGCAATTTACTGTCGATCCTGGGGAATAGGGAATGCGGATACAAGGACCTCCATTGTATAACCCGAGACCGGTCGTCTATGTCACGAGATAAGGAACCAGTTATAACTGACCCACTAATTACAAAAACAGCAGCAAAAGAATAGAACATACTATACTGTTTCAGGTAATGGATGACGTCCTCTGCTCAATAGATGAAGCACAAACAAAAATTGAATAATTACATGCAGACATCAACAAGCTACAAAAAAATAAAAAAAAAACACAATGGTATGAAAAGAGAGCAACCAAAATCAACTTTCCGGATATAACAATTAAAAAGCAAAACAATAAGCATACGTTTGAAATTCACCGAACACCCAGACCAACTGGCATTATCACCCCTCAGGAATTGAACAACACACATTCACAAGAGCAAGCAATACTTCTGCACATTCTCCACGGACACATTACAGTTTCACTCAACAAAGAAAACTACTAAAAAGAACTGGAGATAATAATGTAGATAGCCTGAAACAATGAGTGATATAATCACAAAACTTAACAACAAAGTCAAAATTAAAATATAATTAGAAAGGGAAAAAA
The DNA here is from genome assembly GCF_023864275.1 of Schistocerca cancellata. Classification (NCBI taxonomy): domain Eukaryota; kingdom Metazoa; phylum Arthropoda; class Insecta; order Orthoptera; family Acrididae; genus Schistocerca; species Schistocerca cancellata. The sequence continues at coordinate 72,926,284 of NC_064631.1, forward strand.
CCATTGACAATATACAACAGGACCATGCACAATCACAATCACTCACTACCATAACAATTACACAAAATTATTGGGAAAACATAAAAGAAAACAGAAGATGGCACATAATGACATACAAACACAAACTCACACAAAAAATCACCAACGTTTTCAAAAGATAGGGAATAAACATATCATACACAACAGACAATTGTATCAAAACATACACCCCAAAACTGACAAAAAACACAGATATATACCAGAAAGCAAGTATATTTCAATTACAATGTAACAGTTGTGATGGCAGATACATAGGACAATCAGGCAGAACATTTGATGTGACATACAAGGAACACATGAGAGCCTGGAAGTATGGACAAGCCACTCCACATTTGCAGAACGACTAAGAGAACACAATCACAAACCAACCACTTGAGAAGAAAACATGAAAATAATTAGAATCCACAATAAAAGACGTCTCATAACCTTGCAAGAAAATTACCACATACACAGAACCGAAGCACAAAAGAAAACTCTGTTGAATGATCAAGCACACATACCAAACAACTCATTCTTTACGCTAATAAATAAAATAAGAGAGAAACGCTACAACAAAAGACTATTATCATAACAATAATGCCTCGCAACCCGATTTCCACTCACTCAGTGGTCCATGAACGTCTCGGCGAACATTTAAACCAAAACTCAAATCAAATGGAAAAAAAAATACTTGCATGTATATTCTCTCTCTCTCTCTCTCTCTCTCTCTGTCTCTCTCTCTATCTCTCTCTCTCTCTCCCACCCACCCACCACACACCCACACACACACACACACACACAGAACAGAGAACAAACAGATACAAGCGTAGACTGAGAGTGATAGTACGTCACAAGGACAATTGTAAACAAAACGAAAAGTGGGAAAAAAATGTTTGCAACACCAAAACATGATTGTGCTTTGTCAATGGAACAATAGTGCGAGCTCCATTTGACCAGATGAGAGGAAACATCGATGCCAACAACAAAGAGGAAAAACCATAGTTTGTCACTTATTTAAATATAAAGCGAGGTACATACCGAAACAAAAGTATATCATAACTGTATCATTCTAGATTCAAATATGTGCCTTAAACTGAAAAAAAGGCGAAATGCGTCTGTGAACATAAAATAGAATGCAGCAAGACAAGGCGTTTTGTACTTACAAAAATGTATGCTGTGTAACAATCGATGTTATGCACATATGAGAGTGAACGTTCTCTCTCTGTCTTTCAGGGGTGAGCTGTTATTATCAATAATTTACAAATTAAGCATCAAACATGCAAATGTGAATAAATATTCAAGACACATTGATCATTTGCTGCTACAAACTGTCACTCACATTAAAAACCATAACAAGACTGACACATTTGCAAGAGAATTAAAAGATAACTTACATATAGCCTAATTCTTTTACGACACTTGTTTTTCAGACAATAATGTCTTCAACTAAAGTGCACCTTTCAACACCAAATTTAGGTTTTTCGTCATTTCATTACAAAAACCTTACCAACATCAAAGTGTTTTCGAGCTGTTCAAAATGTGCTGTCATTTTGTAGCAGAATTTATTCAAAGGACATACGAAAAATGAGCTGCTGGTTTAATTCGTCTCCTAGAATGGCTACCCACCATTTGTACACTCATGTTCAGAACAAACAGAACACCCTCAACGACTAGAGATAGGACGTTCATAGTCTCAGGAAATGTACATTAGTATGTTCTGTAGAAATGATTAGCAATTGAGTCACCTCAGCTCAGCATGTGTCCTGTTGTCAAATAGGCACATGTTTCGCCATTGGCCCTGATAATTTGTTCCATGCGTGATAGATAGCATCGACGCATGTTAGGTGCGAATGGCGTCCTATGGTGTAGCCATTCGTGCTGCATTCACCTGCTTCCAAAGTTCATCTCTGGTGTTCGGCAATTGGGCACAGCACTGCACCTTTCGTTCACCATACCCCACAGTTTTCCAATTGGCGACAAGTCTGGTGATCTTATGGGCCACTGCAAAAGCGGAACATCCTGTGATGCTAAGAGGATACGACATCGCGCACTGGCATGCTGAAAAGTGGCATCTGGATGTCGTGCAGATAGGGTATGGCAATGGTTCGCAGGATGTCATTGACGTAGATAACACTGGTCAAAGTGCCCTGGACACACATCAGCTGTGATTTGTGGCTGTACTCAACAGCATCCCACACCACAAGGCCTTGAGTGGGCACTGATTGCCTTGTGTGAATGCATTCACTGTGATGCCGCTCCCCCTGTCTACAGCGAACCAAAATGCGCCATCATTTTCAAACAAACAGTAGCTGGATACGACCGAATACACTACCTGATGCCATTGCCACCTACCATGTTTCTCCACATTCGTCAAAAGTAGGCGGAGAAGTGGACGACGAGCAAGTAACCCATGTCTTAATATATGGCGACGGACTGTCATCGCTAATGGTGTACGATGTGTTAAACAGTTCCACCGTTGCGGTAGAGCCGAGGAGGTCGCAGATCTGTCCTGCAATGCCATTTGGATGAGGTGTAAATCATCTCAGGGGTGTGGTCTGTTCTGGTGCAACATGACCCATCTCGTTGTGTTCTACGGTCTTCTGTGAACCATTCTACACACACCAGCTGCACTGCCGATACACTTTGTTCTACACGACCAGCAATTGCTTGTATGGATGCATCACAGTCTTTCATGCAAATAATGCGCCCTCTTTCAAACTCACTGATTTGACGGTACAGTTCGACTGTACATCTGCGGGCATCCGACAGCTCTGCTCAAGTTACGCTGATCCATTTCCTTCGGTTTACAGCGACAACGAGAGCCGCAGGAAAATTTTACAGGCACGTTGTGTTGCAACGCGATATCGATGTTGACCTTGGAGCTGCTGGCCAACATGGATCAAATTGCACTAATTTCTGCAGAACATACTATTGAACATGTTCTGTTAATATCTGCGTCCTAACTCGAGTTGTACAAAGTGTTCTGTTTCTTCTGAAAGAGACTGGTCCCTTCAATCACCAAACCAACCAACCAACTAATCTTCTGAAAGTAAGTATAGTTATAGTTCAATCCTGAAACTCGTTTCAGAGTTTTAAAAACAGAATTAATGAACACCGTTGAATATATACCATACTGGGTTCCACGCTGACTAGCTTTATCTGTTTTTTTTTTTTTTTTTTTTTACTTGTAAATTAGCAATTCGCCTCAATTTGGGGTTGACAGAGACTTTTTACGAAAAATAGTTAGTAAAACTTTTGCAGTAAGCTTCGGAGTTAATACATGCAGAATTTTTAATCTCTCCCTTATTCAGAGACTAGTCTATATGAGTACAGAACTTTACACATCTTATTAACAAATTAACTACCAGATTAACGAAACCTTTAGTAAAGAAAAAACTGTAACCTCCTCTCTAATTGAGGCGAATGTTATTGTTTAGAACGTCATGTTCACCTCACATGCTGCGAACAGAACTATCACGAAAGTCGATAGGCAGCCCTTTTCGTCTTCAGTACAGGGTGTGACGTCAAAATGACGTCACTTTTACACAAAGGCACGTGAACTGTAGGCTACCAAATCAGACTGTGGTGATTTTGACCCTTTTTTAGGTGCCGCAGGTACTGTGCGACCTGCGACCAAGCATTTTCGTACCGTGGGTTTTACCACCAGAGCCACCTGCTGATTTACACCAGTTGTTCACCAGCTGCGGAATTGTTGCCACCGCCAGTGTGGCAGTGCCTTTGCCGACAGCCTTTGTTCCCATATACTTCCATAGGGCTAAGCTATTTGAATTCTATGTAGGGTCGGTAACGAAAATAATTACGACGAAAGGGAAGGTATGCCTTCTGGAGGTTAGTTACCGCTACCGGGTACACAGAAAATGTGATGCTTAGACAAACTGCTTGTGCATGAATTCCAACAGGATGAGTGACGGGGCATTTAAAAATTGCAAATGGCAGCACCATGGTCGAACAACGACGATCTTACCCACCTGACAAAGCAGATTTGCAATTTAAGAAAGGAATGTGCAAGGGCAGGAAAAGGGTCAACGAAGAAAACACAGTGCTTGTTTTCCAAAATTTTTAAGTAGGGATTTCAAGATTTGAAAGACAATGTTTTAATTTCGATCCATGTAGCCTGGATTTATTTTGTTCCCAGACAAATCATACTCCGCGAAGCTGTGGTTTTTAATAATGGAGAAAATGCCCAGTGGAGAAAAGGTAATGAAGTTAGCTGACTGTATGGCCAATCAGTACACGAAATATGCTAGGATCCCAATTGAAATGTAGAACATTTTTAACCAGCGGCTCAAGACCACGAATTCTGTCGAAGGTTGGCGTACGGTACGAAAGTAAACTCCCGAATAAGTCAAAAACATGAGAACGTATGAAGGAGGAAGCAGTAAATGGAACATTTGAAATTAAAAAGTATTTCATTGCCCCCCCTTTCAGAAGAGGAAAAAAATATAGATATATCTAGACAAAAGGTAAAAAGATATTTCAATAACGAATTGGCTGACATAGCAGATGTCGAAATCATGGCTTTCTTATAAAAAAATTTAGTAAGATAAAATAAGATGATAAGTTTGCTCAATTTAGTCAGTAATGTTGACTTACCAGGTTAGCCGAGAGCAATAATCTGCTGCTTCCTTGACTCAGGTCGACATTCTGGCCCCAGATCGACGAGGGCCATGTGCCAGCCAGCATGGATGTGGTTTTTAGGCGGTTTTCCACATTCGACTTGGTGAATACTGTGCTGGTCCCCAAGTCCCGCCTCAGTTACAACAGTCATAGACATTTGGAAGTATTCGGATTTTTTCATGGCTTACACTGGAAACAGGCAGCTGGGGTACACTAATTCCGTCCTGGGGGGTTCTTGGTGGCGGTAGGAAGGGCATTCAGCTATCCTCCGACACTAGCATTGCCAAATCCATAGTCACAGGGCCGACGCCGCTTTGAAGTGGAACAAAGGCCCAAATGAAATGATGAGGATGGCTTCACCGAGTAATGTTGTAGAAAGGAACAAAGGTGAAGATAAGAAGAAAATAAAAAGTCAGAAACAAAAAATATAAAAAATATATAGAGCATGCCTGTGTATTAGCCAGTCGTAAGTCTGGATAAAATGTGAAAGGGACTGTTCTTAATGAAAAAGGTCAGCAGAGTCTCGACCACTATTACGGCTTTCATTGACGGTCGGTACAGTCACGGCTAAAATATTTGTCCTCGGAAACCCCATGTTGACGTCACAGGTCGCAACGCCCAGGGTCAGGAAGTCCACGACACTGAATGCTTTCCCAACAGTCCCGGTTCGCAGCATCTCTGAAGCTGAAGACAGCGTGGAAACAAATGTGTTAGTTAACAAATTACACATGATAGTTATTCCAGGCTTTATTAGCGATAAGGTACACTATTTTCTTCAAAATCAAGTTTATTCATTAGACTTTCTGACAAAACCTAACACTCACCACAGGTGGTATAGCAGCCTCTTACACGGATCTGTGTTGAGTCCCCTTTTGTATACGGTAAATACAGGATACTTGTAACAATATTAAGCATGTTTCTAAAAGTACTAATGTGTGCCTGCATACTTACTCGATTAATCTGAGGATGACACTTCTGTGACTGAATCGAGGGTTAAATAGTCTCTCTGTCTGAAAGAACAAAACCGCTCGCAGTCAAGCTGTTATTAACTATCCAGTTCTAGTTTCAGAAGGAACTGCTGGACTATAACAACACCAAGAGGTCAACTAGGTCCTGTCACAGTTTCGCCTAGAGTTCGGCTAAATTGCTGGAGCCGTTCGTTGACTGAGAACCGACGAGGCGCGTACATCTTGAATGCTTAGCAAGCGACGTTGGACGGTTGCTCGTCACAGTAAGTGCAGCATCCCAGGTGTCGAGGTTTTGGTTTTATTTACGCTTTACCATAGCATTATACAAACGTCGTCCAGTTATCGATCCATATTACGTATATGATAGTGCCTCGAACTATTTACTAAGGGAGACAGAGAACTCACACACCGTACTGTAAGATCTTGCCTTAATATCGTTCTTTACCGATGAGACATCTGATCATGCCTGCAGCAAATGAAACTGTAAACGTAGGTTCTAGCATTCTGAAGCTATAGTCGTACTACCAGATCTTTTGTATCAGCGTGGAGGACAGTCTACACCAACAACCTCAGCTGGTAATACGTCTCACCTCGCCACTTCCACGTGAACAAAAACGCTCATAAGTCTTTCATGTAGTGCGACTTATATTACGGAGGTTCGCAGGCTGGGAAAATGTGCAAACTTCTGGCGGAAACCAGCATTTGTGTTCGGGAAGTGTAAGCGACGAAGAAGGCCTCATTATGCATCTAAACTGCCTCCGACGTCGTCTTTATAGTGACTGGTTCTAGAAGTACTGTAGATTTACTAGAAGATAAGGAATCGACCTCAAAGTATAAGTGATATTTCTCTACAATATAGACGTCCACAATTATATTTGATCAAAGGACACACCGGTATCACACAGCATGAAACAACAGACCAAGTGGTACAGTGGAGTGTGACAGGACGAGACCGTTATTGTACTTTGATACAACTGACGTTGTCTCTGCCTTGAAGTAGCACCCTTTACTGGAATGGAAAGAAATTCGATAGTCGCTGCAATGGCAAAGAAACAACTCTATAGAATAGTACATCGTCCTGCATCTATAAACCATAATCTCTCAAGCTAGATTATTTAAACGTCAAACATCTAATATAGTTTCCATCAGGCTGGAAAGACATGTTACACGTCAGAGCCGTACAGCTTAAAAAGTATGGCATTTTCGTATTGTGTTTCCCAGACGAACTTTCTGGCCTCGACCACTTGATAAGCGGAAAATGCTTGATACTTTTTTAGTCACTGCAGGAATTTGTCTACGCACGTCTATTACGACAATGCCCTGGTAGGCAGGCACAGCGGAGCACGTCATCCTACCTAGACTTTTGGAACGCGCTGGGTGGATACCAAAAGACAACCGAAAGAGGAACCTCGGAACATCTGCGTAGTTTCTATCACAAACACCGTTTATCTATCAAATCTCTGCATTTTTACCTTAACTTTAAGTCGCGCTTAGCGATACATGAAGAACAATCTTTAAACTATTATCAAACTGCAATGTAAACTATGTCGGTCAGTGCAACAACCATTAAATATGTTTTGTTAACACGCAGCGGCTAAATAAATATGTGAATAAAAACAGTGATTCGTTGAGCAGTTTTTTCACGCGACACTCGTGAGTGGTGAGACTCCCTTGTCTCCTGTATCGACAATGGAGCTACAGCCGGGGTAACCGCGGAAACACTAATTTGGTGCTAAGCAGTCAGACAAGATGCTTGTTCTCGTGCTTATCACTGCGCTCGACGACGTCGCATTCGCGATTCTGTGCTGGTAAGTCGCCGGCAGCTCTCACATCCTCGCACACTCGTCACTCTAAACGCTGTAGACCGGAATCGCTGCGTCAGTCTCGCGTTTTGGTCGAAGTCGAGCTGACGTGTGGCTGGCGAGGCATACAGGCAACAATTGCTCTCGCGTCTCGAAGTTCTTACAAAGTTTCACACCGAAATACATGTTTCGGAAAACTTTTCGCTCCTTCGAGCTCTTAGTATTGCTTATTGTTAGTAAATCTAACTACTTACTCTTCGTCAATCCTAATTAAAATGCATGTTCTTCTCTTTTCTATTTCAGGCTTTCATGGCAGCTCATACTCTCTACTGAAATGTAAGTACCAAGTCTTTCTGATTAATAGAAGATAAGTTCTTTTAGTTATGTATGTACGTATAATGATTTACGATAGCTCGTCAGTGCTTGCAAAGAGGGGAGATACAGATAAGATCGCCAACCACAGTGCTCAGGGTGGACACAGCGCAGAGGTGGAGGGTGGGTGGGGCTGGTCGTCTCACTGGTTACGTCACTGACGTACAAGCAGTCCGTAACTGACTCTGACATTGTAGTGTGACACCAGGCAATATATGTCCGCTTGGTGATGACAGCAAATTAAAACACGACCGATTTCAGTCCCCTTAGCAGATGTCATGTAATGATCAATGTGGCGAGCAAGATCGTAAAGGGTAGCAACATGCAGTCCACGAGATATGCCGGAAATGTCACGATACACATGCAGCTAATCACATCAGTAGTAGTTAACTACCAGCATGAGAGACCGACGTACTTCCTTAAATTATGTTGAAGCATCGTTTAACATACGTTCAATGTCGCTTCTGGCACAGTTAGTTGTACATGACAATTTCACACATCCGATATGTTGTAGTATTCCTGTGTGTCGCACCGTTCACTTGTTGTCTGCAAACGCTTAGTGTGAGGTCATCAGATAAAGTATTTTAGAAATAAGTCAGCTTGGTGCTGATAATGCTTTTGATAAGTTCGTTTGTTATACGTACTCATTAAAAGACGTGCCACGACACAGTCATAAATTTTTATAAGTTTGAAAAATCTCTTCACACAAGAATGACACTGTTTAAGGGTAATAAATTTTAGAATAGTTTTCCACATGATGTCTTCCAAAACAATTCAATTTTGTTTTTAGATGGCGATCGGAAATGGACTTGCTGGAAGCTGATTTCGAGGAATATGTACTGGACATCGAGGCTGACCTGGCAGAAGAACTGGACCTCTTCGAGGTTATCCCTGACGAGATGGATTATTCAGATACAGATCTATGGTGGATTGACGAACTGATGCCAGAAGAAGATTGGTTAGCCGATGTGATGGAGATGGTGGAGGGCGAGGATGCTTCTCCTGAGGGAGAAGTCGTTGTCATACGGATACATTTCATTGGTGTAAAGGAATTTGTAATTCCAAAACGTAAAGTAATGACTTTCTTTGAGTCTTTACTAGGTCAAGAAATAAATAAAGTTTCTTATTTTTTGAAACTGTTTTTATTAGTTCCATGGTCGAATAGCTAGTGTTAAAGACTAGTAATGTACATATTCCGTGTTCAGCTTCCAGAAAATACTAGAAGTCGATTAGTCATTTTTTCATCTCTATTCAATCGCCATGTTCGTCAATAGAAATCGAATAAAGGGTGTAAAAATTATAAGATGAAGAAAAAAAAGCAGACATTTCATTGAGAAGTTGTTTCCTGTTAATTTAAATTTTTTAGCAAAATAATGGAATAATATTTTGGCAGTATTGACTACAAAAAAGTTATTCTGAGGTTACATAAAATACAGGGAGCGAGACGTTGTGTACAGCTTGGACAGAAATCAGACTTTAGTTGTAAAAGTGAGAGAACACGAATTACAGGCATCGGCTGAAGTGTGACATGTTTGTAATCTACCCTTGCCCATGTTATTCAACCTACTTACGGATGAAGAAATAAAGGAAACCTAAGATAATTCGGAATGTGAATTAAAGATGGGGACAAGAAAGAAAACCTTTAAAGCTGGCGATAACATTGTCACTCTGTCAGAGACGGCGGTGAACTTCAGGAAGATCACTTGAACGAAATGCATAGTGCCTAGGAAATAGGTTACAAGATGAAGGTAACTAAAAGTGAACATGGGTACTAAGATGTTAAACTGAGACACTAAAAGTATTAGACTAGGTTACTGTTTTCTCAGAAATACACTTTAAGACATTAAAATAAATAAACGATGCACGACGAAGAATTATGCAAATGGGAAGGAAATCGATTGAAGTGATGACGAGACAGAAAGCTGATTACAGGTTCAGAAAAATTCCGAGATTTATTCTAGAGAAAGAGTTTCACTAATTGGGCTAGACAATAACGCGTTGGTCCACTTCTGGCACTTATGCAAGCAAGCACTTATTTGTATGGCATTGATTGAGAGAGCAGTCTTCCTGAGGGATATCGTGCCAAATTCCGTCCAGTTGGCGCGTTAGATCGCCATAATACAGAGCTGATGGGAGGGCCCTGCCCATAATGCTCCAAACGTTCTCAGTAGGGAAGAGATCCAGCGACACTGCTCGCCATAATAAGGTTTGGCAAGCAACACGAAGGCATAGAATAGAAACTGTCGCCGAGCGTGGGCAGGTATTATTTTGCTGAAATGTAAGCCCAGGACAATTGACCATTCAGGGCAACAAAAGGAGGCACAGAATTACGCAGACGTACCGCTGTGCTGTAAGGATGGCGCGGGTGACAACCAAAGGAGTTCTGCTATGAAATACAACGGCAGAACTGCTCGTTCTTGGGCCACATGGCGGGGGACGTGGACGTCGGTACGTCAACGCTCGTATGAGATCTAGACATGTGTTCACTGGTCTTTGGGGCTTATTTCGAAGGAGGACTCCTCACTGAGGACAGTTCTACCACAGTCAATGAGATTCCAGGCCGAATGGCCCGAAACCACTGCAGACGCGCTCGTTGGTGTACAGAGGTCAATGGAGGTCGGCGCAAGGGGCGCCGTGAACTTAGCCCCCTCTCTGTGAGCCGCCTAGTAACGGTCATTGTGATCACTGAAGCGTCAGTTGGAGATCTGATCGATGACACTGATGAATCCGGGGCTCTGAGGGCCTCTCTGACGATTCCCATTCCTGCCAACATCGTCGAATAGTGGCATCGCTGTTATTCAAATGTTGAAGGATTCGGAGATTACTCCAACCGGCTTCTTTGAATCCAACTACACGTCCTCTCTCAAATGTAGACATTTGCGTATATTTTTCATGCGCTTGTCTGTGAGGCATAGTTACTGCCTAACTGAGTACATGGTTTTATGCCTTGGTATCGTATGTCCCCCGTTTAATATCTTGTCAGCTGCGCGTCGAAATTGCGCTGCAGCGTCACATATTCATCCATCGGCCACCAAAGTTTACGATTACGAATTTTCTGTCGATACAAATAGGAATATGAATTTTCGGTCAATTTTCATACTTCCTTTGTAATTCTTTTTTTGTGGCTTAGAGTGTTGTTGTAAGGGATGACGGATGAAGGGAAGAAAATACCAGTAGTATACAGGAAACTGCAAGAAATGCATTTTAAAGTAAAAGTGTTTTACCACCGAATAAACATTTAAGTGTTAGGAAGCGTCATGAATGTATTTGTTTGACGATTAGCGTTATATGTAAGTCAACTAAAATCATAAAAACTGCCGCACTAACAGAAACAGGCTTTTGAAATGTGGCGTTAAGGTGCTGACGAGAATATAGAATGAAGCGGCACAATAACTGGTATAGGGATGCATATTCAATTACAGAGATACGTAAACAAGCAAAATACGGCGCTGCAGTCGACTACGCTTATATAAGACAACAAGTGTCTGGCGCAGTTGTTGTGTGAGATGCTACAATGGCAGTATATCAAGATTTACATAAGTCTGAATGTTGTGTTATAGTCGGCGCACGAGCGATGGGACACAGCATCTCCGATGTAGCGATGAAGTGGCAATTTTCCCGTATGACCACTTCAGCAGTGTACCGTGAATATCAGGAATCCGGTAAAACTCGAAATCTATGACATCACTGAAGCCGGAAAAAGATCCTGCAAGAATGGGGCCAACGACGACTGAAGTGAATCGTTCAATGTGACAGAAGTAGAACCCTTCTGCAAACTGCTGCAGAGGCCCACTCGTGTACCCTTGATGACTTCATTGAAAGGGTACAGTAACGCCCGACATTGAAAATAGGAACAACATTCTTCGTTATTCTTGTCAGTACAACATATTTTTTCTAAGAATAACTCAATTTCAATTAATACAGCAAAGCCGGATACCAGTGTGGGAAAGAATGACAATTTATTTATTTAATTGATCACATGTGCACTCCCACAATATAAATCCCTACATCCAGTTTGGTGAGATCTGTGAAATGAATGAGTGTATGGTCGTCTGCTAACCGCAGATAGTGAATGTGAATATATGATCATCTTTGAGACGATCCTTTGGCCACCTTTGGTGGAACCAAAGAGATGAAATTTACCGGACCTTTGAGCGCCTGAAATGTGGCTGACCAATACGGTAGCAAGGTGCTCCCCCACTTCGGCAGAGGTGTGAGAGGACCTGAAGAACAGCCATGTTTCAGCACTCTGCCGCTGGATCTAGAGTTGGTAAGAGCTGTCTTAGGTGTGTTCCGTAAAGATAAAAGAGTGGAGACATGGTATACATGTGAAATACTTAAGAGTAGTTTGGAATAATAATTTCTCTATTTCAGGAACTTTTGTGGGGAGAATTAAATGTCAGGCAGGTAATATTAAGGGGAACGTAGTAATCTTCGGAAGTGACCGACGGTCACAATGAAACCATGTGTAGCAATAAGTTGAAATACTTCCGAGTGCTTAAGTTAAACTGAATTACTAGCATGTGTACTATAAGTTGGAAATATTTAAGAAATGGCGTGTGCAGGACTTGAAATTAGAGACGAGTACCCCCACGTGGTGAGTACTGTGTGAGTCTCAATCTGTTTATGAGACAAAGGATAAAGAGAAGTACTCGTCCATGGTATCAGTTGAGGACTCGCGTGTGTGATGAATATGTTCTTAATATTACTTTGCGCGTTATGTTTCCGTGTGATGCTTGATTCAAACTATAGTACTCTGAGAGAGAAGCAAGGTGAGTCAGCCCTCTATCCAGCAACGCCACTTGGCTTGCACTGCACAGGAAGACGTGCATATATCCTCCAGAGTTCACAGTAGGAAAGAAAAATTACGAATTGGGGCAATGTCGTGTGAAACTGGGATGAATACTAATTGAAGTGGGAAAGCTGAAAGTGGTGTGATTATAACGTTGTGACTATTCCTTGTGTTGTATTCCATGTTGCAGTGTGGTGTAATTTAAGTATGTGTGGTTTGCATGGGTGAGTAGCAAGGTAGTTTCATAGGTAGTGGGTTATGCATGTTCCTTTTGTACCGCTCGGTCTGGAGGAAAGTTTCGTGATGATGGTTGTGAGAGTCGAAGTGTGAGATATAGCAAAAGATCCAGCATCCTATCCAAAAAGTGCACTGTAACATTAAATAATTACGAGACCATAAGATAGAGACTCACCAATGTAAAGCCATGGCCACTGGGCAGAATTTCTCATGTGTTATTGTTGTAGGTTATAGAATTTGTGTGTTTAGGTTATAGAATTGATCGGAATAAATAAGATAGTGAAAAGAAAAAGATTGGAGACCTTTTCCTTCGAAATGTATGTTGTCATGATATCCAGAATTTATAATGTGCGCGCCATTCATATTCAGTGCGATGGCCACGTGTTGATATAAGCCGGTTAATTAAGGAAGAAAATGTGGTATTGCCAGTGTGTAGTGAACAGTCAGTGTTGTGTAAATTACTAATAGTCAGATGTGCGTTTCCGTTGCGTAATAATCAAACAGGAGAATAACTTGTAACTTAATTGTGAGTACTAGAGTTCATGTTACTTGATAAATATGAATGAGCCCACTCGCATGGCAGACCACTCATCTTGCAGGCCTGACTGCTTGATGCCACAGTATGAGCAAGGCATGTGGGTGCCTCTCATCATGACACAAAGTTTCACGCCTCGCCTGGGCAAGTCAACACCGACACTGGACTCTTGATGAGTGGAAACATGTTGCCTGATCGGACGAGACTCGTTTAAAATTGTACCGAGCGGATGGATGGCTACGAGTATGTAGATAACCTCAAGAATCACCGGACCCTGCAAGGGAGGCTGGTGGAGGCTGGTGGAGGCTCGTGGACTCTATCGGTGTGGGATGTGTGCAGTTCTAGTGATATGGAGCCCCTGGTACGTCTAGATACGACTCTAACAGGTGACACAAACGTAAACATCCTGTCTGATCATCTCCACCCATTCACGTCCATTGTGCATTCCGACGGACTTGGGCAATTCCAGCAGGACAATGCGAAACCCCACACGTCCAGAATTGCTACAGAGTGGCTCGAGGGAAACTCTTCTGATTTTAAACACTTCCACTGCCCACCAAACTCCCGAGACATGAACATTATTGAGCATATCTCGACCCCCTCGTCCTCTTACGGACGTATGGACAGTCCAGCAGGATTCATGGTGTCAATTCCCTCCAGTACCACTTCCGACAGTAGTCGACCCTAAGCCACGTCTTGTTGCAGTACTTCTGCATGCTCACAGAGGCCCTATACGATATTACGCATGTGCCAGTTTGTTTAGTAACCAATGAAGATGTGCTGCGGTGATTCAGAATTGAAAGAGCTCTAAGCCACAACGTGACTAAAAGAAGCTTCGTACGAAGGGCGACCGTCAACAATGGGCCAAGAAGCGCGCTACATAACGGATGGAACCGAGACCTTACAGCCGAAACACCACCATAACGTCAGTAGAATAGCCTTAAAGAGCTCGATAATACATAGCTACCGCAGTCCATTACCAACCTATGGTATTAGAAAAGACGACACAGAGAGATTGTGCTGGCAAGATCGAGCCGACGGCAAACTTGTCGCAAAGTGTGTTGCTCGAACCACTCTACCACTCTCCTGGCTTTTTCACATAGCGCATACTGTTGTTGAAAAATGCCACAACCGTCAGAAGACATAATCATCATGAAGTCGTGCACGTGGTCTGCAGTCAGTTTATGATACTCATTGGGCGTCATGGTGCCTTACATGTGAATGTTCTCCAGATCACAATGGAACCACCACCAGCTTGTCTCCATCCCGCAGTACAGGTGTCAAGGAACAGCTCACCTAGAAGACGAAGCATTCTTGCCCTAGCATCGGCGTGATGAGGAAGGTATCGGGTTTCATCAGACCATAGAACGCTCTGGCACTGCGCCAACTTCCAGTGCCGATGGTTATGTGCCCATTTCAGTCATAGTTGCTTATGTTGTGTTCTTAACATTGATACATGCATCGGTCGTCCTGTAAAAGGAATGAGGAGTTGGTAGGTTGCTGGAGGGAGTTGGCACCACTTCTGCATACACAAGTCAGATATTTCCCGCAAATTCCTGGGAGGGCAGGGGGGGGGGGAGGCTCTGACACCACGTTCAGTCAGTTCCCAGACGTGTTCGATCGGGTTCAGATCTGGCGAGTTCGGGAGACAAGCAAAGCGGTAAAGTGGAGTGTGACAGGAGGACACCGTTATTACACTTGATTTAGGCCCACTGACATTGTCGCTGTCTTGAAGACTCAGACCTTACTGGAATGGGAAGAGATGTAGTAGTTACTGCACTTCACGAAGATACGACAGTGTACAATAGCACAGGCTCTTATATCTAAAAAGTATATTATCTCAAACTAGATTATCTAACCAGCAAAAATCGGAAAACTTTCCATCAAACTGGTACACGCATGTTACCCATCATACCTGTACAGCTTGAAAAGTCTGGTATCTGCATGTTACGTTTCTCACGCAGTTGAACTCTTCGGTACCATCTACGTGATATTTGGGGTACTCAATAATCGAAACGTAGTGGAAAGTCCTTGATACATTATTACTCAATGTCGGAATTTGTCTGCCCACATGCGTTACAACAACGCTCTGGCAGCCGGGCGGAGTGGCCGAGCGGTTCTAGGCGCTACAGTCTGGAACCGCGCCACCGCTACGGTCGCAGGTTCGAATTCTGCCTCGGGTATGGATGAGTGTGATGTCGTTAGGTTAGTTAGGTTTAAGTAGTTCTAAGTTCTAGGGGACTGATGACCACAGCAGTTTAGTCCCATAGTGCTCAGAGCTATTTGAACCATTTGAACGCTCTGGCAGTTAAGCACAGCGGAGCAATTTATGCTAGCTAGACTTCTGCAAAAAGTGGAGATCCAGCTGCAAACGAGCTATGTGGACACCTCTTGGGTTTGTACCAAATGCAACGTTTATCTGTCAAGGCTCAGTATTTTCACGTTCCCTTTATGTCGCGGTTATGGATATATGTAGAACAATCTTTAAACTATTACAACACTGCAATGAAGACTATGTCAGTATGTGCAACGACCGACAAATATGTTTTGTTGTCATGCAGATGCTAAATGAATATGTGAATAAAAGCGAGCATTCCTTGAGCAGGTTCATCACGCGACACTCGTCAGTGGTGATACTCCCTTGTCCTCTGTCTCGACAATGGTTCTACAGCCGCGGTAAACGTGGAAACACTAATCTGGCGCTAAGCTGTCAGACAAGATGCTTCTGTTCTTGCTTAACGCTGCGCTCGATGAGATCGCATCCCCGGTTCTCTGCTGGTGAGTCGCCGGCAGCTCTCGCAGCCTCGCAGACTGGTCACTCTAAACACCGTTGGCCGGTATCGTTGCGTCACTCGCGCGTTTTGGTCGCAGGCGAGCAGTCGTGTGGATCGCGCGACGTACAGGCACTAACTGGTTTCGCACCGAAATACATGTTTCGGAAAGTCTTTTCCTCCTTTGAGCTTTTTCTCTTTGTAAATCAGTAGTGCTAAGAGTTCGCGATATAGAAACTGTAACAGAATACATTTGCTGAACCGTGTCTAGTAAAACAACTTAACTACGTCAATCGATAGAAAAGTTAATGTTGTTTCATTTTATTTTTCAGGGTTCACTGGGAGCTCATATTCTCAAATGAAATGTAAGTACCAATCATCCGTGAATAGTAGATGACCACAGTGATCAACGTGGACACAGAGCAGAGGTGGAGGACGAGCAGGGGTGGTTGTGTCACTGCTGACTTGACTGGCGTAGAAGCAGTCAGTAATTGGCTCTGACATTAGAGAGATTCTCCTTTAACACCCGACCGTATCTGTGTTCTTGGTGATGATAGTTTATTAAAACATGACAGACTTCAGACAGCTTAACTGGCGTCATGTAATGATCGATGTCGCGAGCACGATCGTATAGGTCTGCAACTCGCGGTCCACGAGATATGTCGGTAGTGTCATGATACACACGGTGTTAATCACTTTAGTAGTAAATAACAACCAGCATGATAGACGGACGTACTTCGTTAAATTGTGATGAAGCATGTTTAACCATATTTTCAATGTCTCTTGTGGCACAGTAAGTACTACATCACAAATTCACACATCCAGTACTGTACCTGTTTGTCGTACCGTTCACTTATAGTCTGCAGACGCTTAGTGTCGGATCATCTGATAATGTATTTTAGAAATATGTCAGCTTGTTGCTGCTAACAGTTTCTTAATAGGACGTGCTATGCCACAGTTATAGTTTTAATGGCAATGTTCAAGGATAAGATGTTTCAGGATAATTGTCGGCACAATACCTTCCAAAACAAAGCAATTTTGCCCCTGTTTTTTTAGGTAGATATCGGAAATAGATTTATTGGACTTCCATTTGAAAGAGTATATACTGGACATCGAGGCAGACCTGGCTGAAGAAGTCGATCTCTCCGAGTTTTTCCTTGACGAGACGGATTATTCAGATCCTGGTCTATGGCCGATTGACCAGTCTGACGGCCTGATGCCAGAGGAATGTTTAACAGATGTAAGGGAGATGGTGGGGGAGGAAGACGAGTTTTCTGAGGGAGAAGTCGTTGTCACACGGATACATTTCATTACTATAAAGGAGTTTATAGTTCCAAAACGCAAAGTAATGGCTTTCTTTAAGTGTTCACTGGGCCAATAAATAAATAATGTTTTCAGGTTTCTGAAATGGTTTTTGGTCCATGAGCGAATACCTAGTGGTAAAGACTAGCACTTTAAATATTTAGTGTTTAGTCTGCAGAAAATGAATATTGGACGTCGTTTCTGCTTCTTTGAGTCTATATGCGGTCGTTATTGACACCGTTCGTAATGTTCGTAATGAAATTATCCGGTCCTTTACGTATTCATTTCATTATTTAAGCACTCACTCATTTTCTGTTCTTGAGTAATGTTCTTTCAAGCATGTTACGTAGCGCGAAGGACTCATACATCGTTAAGGAAGCACCCCCGTCAGCTAAGCGAATGTCATTCAGATTTTACTTGAGGCGACTTACAATTAACTTTTTTCAAGATGTCCACTATTTCGATTATAAATTTAAGGATTAATTTTGAAGCTGAAATATTTTTAATTTTTGATTTAAATATGTATTTATTTTCTTCTGTGTACATTTTGCGCTACAACAGGACTATGTGATTTTGGGAATAGAAAGATGGCTACTCTGTCTTGACATCTAACACAACCACTATCAACAACTGCTGCGTTACCAGTGTCTCAGCTATGTGTATTAAATACACACCTGTTTAAATTTTGCTTCGTTGTAGATATTAGTAGATCGTCTCCATCTATAGTGAAGTCTTATGGAGCAAAATCGAACGTATTTTCGAAGTATCAATTATCATCGAGATATAGGCATTAACTTAGTTTAACGTAATTTAAAAACTGGAAGTATAATATTTTTCTTTTTGCCAGAACAGCAGATCACTCTGATACGAATTTAGTGACGTACATCTTTTGTGGGTCTGACAAGAGATTACGGAGTGTTGTTATGCAGAATACGGGGATTTTTGTGCTGCTGAGCAGCGGTCGTTTGAATACCTTTGCCCCTGGAAGTTCACAACACATCGCAGTGAATTTTGAGCTATCGGACAGAATAGCAAAGTGAGTCACGAGAGTTAGGTTTCACCAAAGCTTAAACGTGTTCTGCACCAAAGAGAATCTTCTGTCGTTGAAAAGTCATTTAGTCGTCTGTAAGAACGGGATAATTTAATTTTTCACTTCGCATATCACTCTACAAGGCGTTCCAAGTACATGTCAGCTGGTGATCGCTTAGAAACGTTTCTCAATGTCATGATTGTTATAGAATGAATTTTTCGCTCTACATTGGAGTGCGTGATGATTTGAAACTTCCTGACGGATTAAAACTGTGTGCCAGACAGGAACTCGGAATCGCGATATTTGCCTTTTGCGGACAAGTGCTCTACTGACTTTTTTCCTTATGTTATTATATTTATTTATTTTCGTATTTTCGATTTGTTAGGGCCACAGTCAGCTACAGGGTGGAGCAGACAAGGTGGGCAGCGGTCCAATCCCGAGGCCTGGCCACGATGCCTCCCTCTTCCCATCGCCATGTTGCACCCTCATACTGCTCATATTAATTTACTTATTACATTTACTTCATTTTTTGTGCACATCTAAGCAAAGGGAAAACAGTGAAAACTAGTGCACCCATCCCGAACCCTGGAAATCCCACAAGGTGATGCTCGTTGGCAGGTGGGCCGAATCAAAGGGGTAGCCGCGTCATGCTTCATTCCAAATAGGAGGGCGCGTGGAGCACCTGCTGCGCCGGGAACACGCCAACTAAGTAGAGACGTGGTAAGAACGCTGTTAAGATAATAACGGGTACTGCGCGCAACCTCCACATGTGCGGTCTGCAAGTATTGCCAAAACTCAGTGCGCGAGCGATGAGCATTTAAATATAGATATTGCCAAAGTCCAGCCCCTTATCCAAACAAACACTGGAGTCTTTCTTGCAGGAAAATATTCCACCGCTGGGTAAAGTTAGGACTCAGGATCAGTAACATGCGACGCACTCGTAGAAAACAAAGGACTATTTGTCGCCCCAAAAACCAGACCACCGCATAGGCATTAACACTGACTGAACTATACAAGCAAGACTCACGACCCGCCCTCACATCTTTACTTCCGCCAGTAGTTCATCTTATACCTACCAGACTTTGAATTTCTTCTGCATTCCTTGCAGGACTAGCACTGCTGGAAGAGAGGATATTGCGGAGACATTGTTTAGCCACAGCCTGGAGGAATTTTCACACAGCAAACTGCCCGTGTTCCAATCCTGGTTCGGCACGCACTTTTAACCACTCAGTAAGCACAGTAGTTGTCATAATTTGCAAACAGAGGTCTGCAGTAACAAGGGTTTTAAGCGAGAATAAAATGGGCGAGTTAAGTGCGGTCCGGCAGCGATAGCCCAGCGGTTCTAGGCGCTTCAGTGCGGAACCGCGTGACTGCTACGATCGCAGGTTCGAATCCTGCATCGGGAAAGGCAGTGTGTGATGTCCTTAGGTTAATTGGGTTTAAGTAGTTGTAAGTTCTAGGGGAGTGATGAGCTGAGATGTTTAGTCCCATAGTGCTCAGAGCCATTTGAACCATTTGAAGTTAAGTGCGGCCTTGGATAGAAGACCGAGACAGTTGTTGTGCCATTTAACACTCCTGACTGCTGTGTCCGAAGCAACAGCTCACAGAGCTGCGGAAAAACTCACAGAGAAAAGTTTCAAAGTAACGGCAGTGCAACTACTTCAGACACTGTTGTTGGACATCAGTAGTGCAACTGGCTGCTGCAGTGTGTGCATATAACGACGAATGTAATGAAAGGCTCTTTTATTCATACGAAACACACCCGCAGTTAACAGGAAACGTGAATACGCAGAAGGAACTCGCTGTAGTTCCCATCATTTATGGCAGCAGCCTGTTATTGACGTGAAAACCGGAATGTGATGTGCGATTAGCGCAGTATGATATTCTTCCATCAATCCTTAACTTCGGGTAGATGTCTCAACAACTTACAGCGATCTTTCTTCGGAGAACTAACACTAACGACAAGACTAACGGGTATTTCACGCAGGGGAATGTTGGAGCTAATACTCCCAACGTGTCTACGACACAATACCAAGGGAAGGTTTCGATGACGGATTGCTCGGCTGGACTTCTCGTTCTACGGCTTTGGATCCATGTGGTTTTTCTCTGTGAGACATGTTAAAAGAGAAGCTGTACGCAAACAACACACACGCTCTCGAAGAGTGTTTGACAATGTGTTTTGAGGGTGTCAGGCTGCTGCAGCTAATTCTCTGCAGACGAGGTCTCCCTTAATATCGCAAAAATCATACACAGACACATGAACAGAATTTTATGTAATAAATAGATTATCACCAGTAATTAATGTGTGATATGATCAGGACTCAGCAAACAAGGCACAATAGGGCGAATTTTTGGATGTAAAGTCTGAAAGGCAGGAAGCACCTTTTTTACCTTTGCCAACAGACGATTTATGCAAATTTTGTTCGTGATGCAACATCAAGTTGAAAATAAACAGATCAACCACTTAAAGTATATTCCGCATTTTCATTTAGTATGTTATGGTATAATTAACTATTGTAACCCGTCAGCTGGGTAGAAGGAGCTCAGGATATGAAAAAATGAAACAGAGAAAATAATGTGCGACTTTCACCCACAATTCCATTGTAGGTTTCTCTTCAAAGAGTTATGTATTTTAAGCCGACAGAATCTGTATTCACTGAAGAAACAGGTCATAAATAATTCTTCGAAGTTTGGGAAGAGTAGTAATGTCCACAGATATGACACAAGAGGAAAAATATAACCTTCGTTACTCATTACTACAGCCCTACAGCCCTACAGCTTTACATCCTGAAGGGCGTGCTTCTGAAGATATAAGGGCTGGGAAGTTTCGACCTCTAGAAATTTAGAGTATATTGCAGAGCATTCGAGTGCACTCGAGAACATTCCACAACATTCGAGAGTAATCGAGAGCATTCCACAACAGTCAGTCACTGTTGGGAATTAGTGGGGAGAATTTAGGAGCTGGTTCCTCGCTGCCATGTACTTCACTGCCACTGCTGCAGAGTAATTTCAGTCGTAGTTTTCACTTGTCCAGCCACCTGGACAAACACTTAGTTCTTTTTTGTGCTTGTGCTTTGATTGGTGTTCAAGGCGGAGTCCATCTCCAAGCATTGCAGCCAACCATGAGAAGCAGCAGTCATCAGCATGCCACTTTGCGCCGTACTGTCGGTAATATCGCAACTCTGGCGTGTAGGGTTTGAGCTGGTGTATCAGCCACAAAACATTCGAGGTCAGGTCTCTCAGCAGTGACATTTGAAGAGCCGCTTTGCGTACTTAGGTGATATCATGGTATTGCATCCAGTTAGCCTGATGTTTATCGTTTTTACGCATTTCACCTGTTCCCTTTGCCCTCCCTTCTCATGGCAGGGAAGTACACTAGATTCCATGCAGTCTCGTTTGTACTAGGTTGATGCCAACATCTGTACAATGATTGGTTTACATTAAAATACATGAATGTCCCTTGTACAAATTCATGAACAACTCTGTGCTCCATTTAAAAAAATGTAGTTGTAAAATTTTAGGATGGCACTTATCTATTAAACTGTCACTCTCACCAGAATCCTTTCTCCATCATCATTTCTGGAGGGGAACTATGATTGCTTAATTTAACGAAAAGGTATGTTCTTACCAACAGTTGGTTTATACTCAGGTGCATTTGTGGTCTTTTGTTTCTTATTCCGTGATCACTATGTGAAATGTTTAACTTCAAGCACTGAAGATGATCATTCTGTGATCGAAAATCGATTTTACAGTTAATGAATCAACAAAATTACGGCCAATGCTGACTTTCCTTATTATTTAACAAATAAATTATACGAGAAGCTACGCACTCTAACATTGGCTTTATATCAGGGTCATTATAAGATTGTGCTACACAACTTGTGCACATTCATTACAAACCCACTTGGGTACGATTTGCATAACATCGTGATTCTTTCCCTTAAGATGCATTATCAGTTAAGGGCCCAACGACACCAAACGATATCTACTTTCCAGGCACGTCGTGTTCCGTTGTGCAGACGTCTGATATTATCAGTCAGTCAGAATGCAGCATGGTATGTATCACTGATAGACAACCATTCCATTACTAGTCTGTCTGACGTCATAGTGTTAGAAACAGACATATTGGTACAGCTAGTGACACCACAGAGAACTGTGTAAGCACTACCGATTTCTAACCAAAAATACTGTAAATAAAACAAATACCACACCGCAGCAGATAAACAACCACTACGTTACTAGATTATGGGGCATCACAGTAAAAATGCGTCTGCCTGCAGTAGGTGCTTGATATTTCTAATGCTGAAACCAGAATATGGTACGTCAGATAATACTGTTCAAGCTAATTCCAGATTTTGGTGCACGTGGGGATACTGTTCAGGGCGGATCCGCCTATGTAAAATCTGGGATAATTCTTGGGATGGATCTGTATGTGCAGTAATTCCACGTTGTTATTCGGTGTGGATCCATCGTCGAATGATCTGGGGTAGCAACTAAAAGGTGAATCGTCCCACATTAGGTTCAATGCTGCCGCCGTTGCCGATGCGAACAATGCCACCGGCCTCAGTGGCAGGAGGTGATGGCGGTCTATGCTGTCACCCAACACGCGAAATGGCGTAATTGTGTTGTGGGTGTTGACGGCAGAATAAGACTAACATATTGCCTCCAAGAGCAATCCGTGTAGATGTAGTTGAAGAGGGTCGTAACGTATAATAGATGACATCTATCCAGACTATCACACATGAATTCCAAACTTCATCAATATCCACTGCAACTACTAAGACAGTTTGGCGGAAGGTGAGAAATCTTGGATTTCATGGTCGAGCGGCTGCTCATAATCCACACGTCTCCCGGGAAATGCCAAACGACGCCTCGCTTGGTGTAAGGAGTACCAACACTGAACGATTGGACAGTGGAAAAATCTTGTGTGGTGACACGAATCACGATACACAATGTGGCGATCCGATGGCAGGGTGTGGGTATGAAGAATGCTTCGTAAACCTCGTCTGCCAGCGTGTTTAGTGCCAACAGTAAAATTCGGAGGCTATGGCGTTATGGTGTGTTCGTGTTTTTCATGGAGGTGGCTTGCACCCCTCATTGTTTTCCGTGGTATCAAAACAAAAGTATACCATAACTGCATCATTATAGATTCCAATGGCGTGCCTTAAAATGAAAAAAGGTGAAACGCGTCTGTGAACATAAAATATGATGCAGCAAGAGAAGGCGTTTTTTACTTACAAATCAAATATGCTGTGTAACATTCGATGTTATGCACATATAAGAGTGCAGACTCTCTCTCTCTCTCTGTCTCTCAGGGGTGAGCTGTCATTATGAATAATTTACAAATTAAGCACCAAACATGTGAATGCAAATAAATATCTAAGACACACTGATCAACTGCTCCAATAACCAATCACTCACAATAAAAAGCATAAAAAGACTGACACATTTGCAAAAGAATTAAAAGGTGTCTTTCTTTTTGCCTAATTATTGTAGAACACTTGTTTTTCAAATGTATTCAATTAAATTCCACCTTTCCCACCAATTTTAGGTTTCTCGTCATTTCATTACAAAAAACTTTACCAACATCAACGCGTTTCCGAGCTGCCCAAAATGTGCTAGCATTTTGTGGCAGCATTTATTCATAGGGCATAAGATTAATGAGCTCTTGGTTTAATTCATCTCCTAGAATGGCTACCTACAATTTGTACACTCATGTTCAGAACAAACAGCACATCTTCAACGACTAGAGGTAGGACGAACATAGTCTCAGGTAGTGTACATTAGTATGTTCTGTAGAAATGATTAGCAATTGAGTCACCTCAGTTCAGCGTGTGTCCACCATAGGACCTGACGACTTGTCCTAGACATGACGCAACAACGCGTATAAGTTGCGAATGGCGTCCTATGGTATCGTCATTTATGCTACATTCACCTGGTTCTAAAGTTCATCTCTTGTCGTTGGCGTTGGTCGCAGCATGGCACCTGTCGTTTCACCATTCCCCACACATTTACGATTGGCGTGAAGTCTAGCGATCCTGTGGGCCACAGCAAAAAAGGGGGAACATTCTGCGACACTAAGAAGACATTTGATCATGCAGCAGCATGTGATCGTGCACTGTCTTGCTGAAACATGGGGTATGGGATGTTGTGCAGAAAGAGTATGGCAATGGTTCGCAGTACGCCATTGGCGTAGATCACACTGGTCACAGTGCCCTGGACTCGCACCAGCTGTGATTTGTGGCTGTACCCAAAGTACCCCACACCACAAGTCCTTGAGCAGGCGCTGATTGTCTTGTGTGAATGCGGTCAGTGTGATGCTGCTCCCACTGCCTGCAGTGAACCAAAATGCGGCCATCATTATCAAAAAAACAGAACCTGGATTCGACCGAATACACTACCTGATGGTATTGCCGTCTTTCATGCTTCTCCGCATTCGTCATAGGTAGGCAGAGAAGTGGACGACGAGCATGTAACCCATGCCTTAATAAACGGCGACGGTCTGATAGTGTACGATGTGTTACACTCTTCCACCGTTGCGCTGGAGCAGATCTGTCCCGCAATGCCATTTGGATGAGGCGTGAATCCCCTCGGGGGGTGTGGTCTCTTCTGGTGCGACCTGACCCGTCTCGTCGTGTTCTACGGTCTTCTGTGAACCCTTCTGCACAGACCAGCTGCACTGCCGAAACACGTCATCCCACACAAAAAACCTTGGCACTAGTTCGCAGATTCGACTGAGCGAAGACGTTTTCAAACTGACTGGAGGTAACAGTTTTTTGAAAATTGACGATGGCTCCGTTTTTGACGTAATAATCCCGGTGTTCCATTGCGTAGAAGCGGGGAAAATTCTCTGAGAAAAGGGAACTGTTCTTGCGTGAGAGGGTGGGGGGGGGGGGGGGGGGAGAGTCATTTATACACTTTACACGTTGACATCGAAATCACAAAAGAGACAAAGGAATTTCCTGTTTGATCTTTTTTGCTCCCAGAAAAAAGTCGAAAAACATACTCCATGCTGCTGTGATTATTAATAATGGAGAAAATGCCCAGTGCAGAAACGGTAGTGAAGTTAACTGACTACATATCAGTCACTACAAGTAACATGCTAGTATAACAATTGAAATGTTAAATGTTTTTAACCAGCAGGATAGAACCACGAACTACGTCGAACTTTGGCGTAGAGTACGTAAGTAAACTCCACAATAAATCAAAAACATCTGAACGTATGAAGCAGGAAGCAGTAAATGTTGCATTTGAAATTAAAGAACAATTTCATTGCCCAGCCCCTTCAGGAAAAAAAAGATAGATAGATTTACACAAAAGGTAAAAAGATATTGCAATAACGAATTGGGTGACATAAGAGGATATTGAAATCATGGCTTTATTATAAAAATAATTGAGTGAGTATTTAAAATGGATAAAATAAGATGACAAGTTTAATCATTTTATCCAGTAATGTTGACGCACCAGGTTAGCCGAGAGCGCTAATGCGTTGCTTCCTGGACTCGGGTGGGCGCGCTTGTCCCGGATTGAATCCACCTGGCAGATTAACGACGGGGGCCAGTATGCCGTCCAACCTGGATGTAGTTTTTAGGCGGTTTTAAACATCCCACTAGATGAATAACTGGTTGGTCACCACGTCCCGCCTCAGTTACACGACTCTCAGATGTTTGAAAGCATTCGCGCTATTTAATGGCTTATAATAGACGCAGACAGCTGGAGTACACTAATTCCGCCCTGGGGGGTTCGTGGTGGAGACAGGAAAGGCCTTCGCCCACTCTCCGACACTAACATTGCCAAATCCATAGTGACAAGGCCGACGCCATGTTGATGTGAGACAAAGGCCCAAATGAAATGATGATGATGTTTTTATCGAGTAATGATGTAGAAAGGAACGAAGGTGAAGGTAAAAAGAAAATAAAAAGCCAGAAACAATAAAAATACAAAAAAATACTGAGCATGCCTTTGTATTACTCAGTCCTAAGAATGGATAAAATGTGAAAGGGACTGTTCTTATTGAAAAACGGTCAGCAGAGGATTGACCACTATCACAGCTTTCATTGACGGTCGGTATTGTCACGGCTAAAATATTTGTCCTAGGAAACTCCACGTTGCGTAACAGGTCGCAAAGCCCAGGGCGGGAAGCCCACGACACCGAATGATTTCGTAACGGTAGCGGCTCGCGGCATCTCTGAAGCCGAACACGGCGTGGAAATAAATGTGATTGTTATTCCAGGCTTTATTCCCGACAAGCTTAACTATTTTCTTCAAAATCATGCTTATACATCAGAATTTCTGACAAAACCTTACACTCACCGCAGTTGATTTATAACAGCCACTCACACGGATCTGTGTTGAGTCCCCCTTTGAATAAGGTGAATACAGGATATATTGTAACGGCATTAAGCATGTTTCTGAAAGTACAAACGTGTACGGGTTATATGTGCCTGTATAGTTACTCGATTAATCTGAGGGTGACACTTCTATGACTGAATCGCAGATTAGGCAGTGTCTTTGTCTGAAAGAACAACACCATTCGTAGTCAAGCTGTTATTAACTGTCCAGTTCTAGCCTTCACAAGGAAGTGCTGGACTATAACAACACCAACGGGTCAGCCACGCCCTTTCACAGTTTAGCGTAGAGTTCGGCTAAATTGCTGGCGCCGTTTGTTGACTGAGAACTGACGAGGCGCCTACATCTTGAATGCATAGCAATCGAAGTTGGACGGTTACTCGTCATAGTAAGGGCAGCATCTCAGGTGTGGAGGTTTTGGTTTTATTTACGCTTTACTGTGGCATTATACAGTCGTCGTCCAGTTATCGATGGATATTACGTATATGGTAGTGCCTTGAACTATTTACTAAGCGAGACAGAGAACTGACACACCGTGCTGTAAGATGTTGCCATAAAATCGATCTTTACCGATGAGATACATGACCATGCATTCAGTAACTGAAACTGTAAATCTAGGTTTAGCTACGATTGTGAATCTATTGTCGTACAACCAGATCTTTTCTGTCAGCGTGGAGGTGAGTGTACACCGGCAACCTAAGCTGTTAATACGACTCACCCTGTCCCGCCCACTTGGAAAACAACGCTCATAATTCTTTCATGTCGTGGTACTTGTATTGCGGAGGTACGCAGGCTAGGAAAATGCGCAAACTCCTGGCGGAAAGCAGCATCTGTATTGGGGAAGTGTAAGCGACGAAGAAGGCCTCATTATGCGTCTAAACTGCCGCCGACATCGTCTTTATAGTGACTGATTCTAGAAGCACTGTAGATTTACTAGAAGATAAGGTATGGACCCCATAGTGAAAGCGACATTTCTCTACAATATAGACGTCCACAATTAGTTTGAATCAAAGGGCACAATAGGTCAAGTGGAAAAGTCGTGTGTGACAGGAAGTCACCGTTTCTTTACTTTCACACCACTGACGACGTCTCTGCCTTGAAATAGCAGACATTACTGGAATTGAAAGAAATGTGATAGTCGCTGCAATGGCAAAGAAACAACTCTATAGAATAGTACATCGTCCTGCATCTATAAACCATAATCTCTCACGCTAGATTATTTAAACGTCAAACATCTAATATAGTTTCCATCAGGCTGGAAACAGATGTTACACGTCAGAGCTGTACAACTTAAAAAGGATAGAATTTCCGTATTGTGTGTCACAGACGAACTTTCCGGCCTCGACCACTTGATAAGCGGAAAATGCTTGATACTTTTTTAGTCACTGCAGGAATTTGTCTACGCACGTCTATTACGATAATGCTCTGGTAGACAGGTACAGCGGAGCACGTCATCCTACCGACATTTTTGGAACGCGCTGGGTGTATACTTAAAGAAAACCTAAAGAGGAACCTTGGAACATCTGCGTAGTTTCTATCAGAACTAACGTTTTTAAATCAAGTCTCGGCATTTTCAGCTTAACTTTATGCCGCGCTTACGTATATATGAAGAACAATTTCTAAACTGTTATAAAACTGCAATATAAACTATGTCGGTCAGTGCAACAATCGTTAAATATATTTTGTTATCTCGCAGCGGACAAATAAATATGCGATTCTTTGAGTAGTTTTTTCACGCGACACTCGTGAGTGGCGAGACTAAAATGTCTCCTGTATCGACAATGGAGCTACAGCCGGGGTAACCGCGGAAACACTAATTTGGTGCTAAGCAGTCAGACAAGATGCTTGTTCTCGTGCTTATCACTGCGCTCGACGACGTCGCATTCGCGATTCTGTGCTGGTAAGTCGCCGCCAGCTCTCGCATCCTCGCACACTCGTCACTCTAAACGCTGTAGGCCGGAATCGCTGCGTCAGTCTCGCGTTTTGGTCGCAGGCGAAATGTGTGACTGGCGAGGCATACAGGCACCAATTGCTCTCGCGTCTCGAAGTTCTTACATTCACTCCGAAATACATGTTTCGTAAAAGCTTTCGCTCCTTTGAAATCTTAGTATTGCTTATTGTTAGTAAACCTAACTAGTTACCCTTCGTGAATCCTAATTAAAATGCATGTTCTTCTCTTTTCTGTTTCAGGCTTTCATGGCAGCTAATACTCTCTACTGAAATGTAAGTACCAAGTCTTTCTGAATAATAGCAGATAAGTTCTTTTAGTTATATATGTTACGTATAATGGTTTACGATAGCTCGTCAGTGCTCGCAAAGAGGGGAGGTACAGATAAGATCGCCAACCACAGTACTCATGGTGGACACAGCAAAGGGGTAGAGGGTGGGTGGGGCTGGTCGTCTCACTGGTGACGTGACTGACGTAGAAGCAGTCCGTAACTGACTCTGACATTGTAGTGTGACACGCGGCAATATCTGTCTTCTTGGAAATGATAGCAAATTAAAACACGACCGATATCAGTCCCCTCAGCAGACGTCATGTAATGATCAATGTGGCGACCACGATTGTGTAGGGTAGCAACATGCAGTCCACGAGATATGCCGGAAATGTCAGCTACTCATTTTAGTAGTAGTTAACTACCAGCATGAGAGACCGACGTTATTCCTGAAATTATGTTGAAGCATCGCTTTAACATACGTTCAATGTCGCTTGTGGCACAGTAAGTAGTACATGACAAATTCCCACACCCGATATGGTGTAGTATACCTGTGTGTCACACCGTTTACTTGTAGTCTGCAAACGCTTAGTGTAAGATCATCAAATAATGTGTTTTGGAAATAAGTCAGTTTGCTGCTGATAATGCTTTTGATAGCTCGGTTGGTTATACATACTCCTTAAAAGAACGTGCCATGCCACAATCATAAATCTTTATAAGTTTGACAAATCTCTTCTCACATGAATGACACTGTTTAAGGGTAATATATTTTAGAATAGTTTTCTATATAATGTCTTCCAAAACAATTCAGTTTTGTTGTTAGGTGGCCATCGGAAATGGACTTGCTGGAAGCTGTTTTCGAGAAATATGTACTGGACATCGAGGCTGACCTAGCAGAAGAACTGGACCTCTTTGAGGTTATCCCTGACGAGATGGATTATTCAGATACAGATCTATGGTGGATTGACGAACTGATGCCAGAAGAAGATTGGTTAGCCGATGTGAGGGAGATGGTGGAGGACGAAGACGCTTCTCCTGAGGGAGAAGTCTTTGTCATACGGATACATTTCATTGGTGTAAAGGAATCTGTATTTCCAAAACGTAAAGTAATGGCATACTTTGAGTCTTTACTAGGTCAAGAAATAAATAACGTTTGTTAATTTTTGAAACTGTTTTTATTAGTTCCATGGTCGAATAGATAGTGTTAAAGACTAGTAATGTTCATATTCTGTGTTCAGTCTCCAGAAAATACTAGAAGTCTTTTGGTCATTTTTTCATCTCTATGCAGTCGCCGTGTTCGTCAGTGGAAAATGAAGAAAGGGAGTAAAAATTATAACATGAAGAAAAAAAGAGCAAACATTTCATTGAGAAGTTGTTTACTCTAAATTTCAGTTTTTTAGCAAAATAATGGAATAATATTTTGGCAGTATTGAGTACTAAAAGTTATTCTGAAGTTACATAAAATACAGGGAGCGAAACGTTGTGTACAGCTTGGGCAGAAATCAGACTTTACTTGTAAAAGTGACAGAACACGAATTACAGGCATCGGCTGAAGTGTGACATGTTTGTAATCTACCCTTGCCCATGTTATTCAACCTACTTATGGATGAAGAAATAAAGGAAACCACAGATAAGTCGGAATGTGAATTAAAGATGGGGACAAGAAAGAAAATCTTTAAAGCTTGCGATAACATTGTCACTCTGTCAGAGACGGCGGTGAACTTTAGGAAGATCACTTGAACGTAATGCATAGTGCCTAGGAAATAGGTTACAAGATGAAGGTAACTAAAAGTGAACATGGGTACTAAGATGTTAAACTGAGACACTAAAAGTATTAGACTAGGATACTGTTTTCTCAGAAATATACACTTTAAGACAATAAAATAAATAAACGATGCACGACGAAGAATTATGCGAATGGGAAGGAAATCGATAGAAGTGATGACGAGACAGAAAGCTGATTACAGGTTCTGAAAAATTGCGAGATTTTTTCGAGAGCAATAGTTTCACTAATTGGGCTAGACAATAACGCGTTGGTCCACTTCTGGCACTTATGGAAGCAAGCACTTATTTGTAGTGCATTGATTGAGAGAGCAGTCTTCCTGAAGGATATCGTGCCAAATTCCGTCCAGTTGGCGCGTTAGATCGCCATAATATTATCAGATGGAGGTTCCTGCCCATAATGCTCCAAACGTCCTCAATAGGGAAGAGATCCAGCGACACTATTCGCCATGATAAGGTTTGGCAAGCAGCACGAAGACATGCATTAGAAACTGTCGCCGAGTGTGGGCAGGTATTATTTTGCTGAGATGTAAGCCCAGGATGAGTGATCATTGAGGGCAACAACAAGAGGCATAGAATGACGCCGACGTCAGCTGTGCTGTAAGGATGGCGCGGGTTACAACCAAAGGAGTCCTGCTATGAAATAAAACGGCAGAACTCCAGGTTGTTGGGCCATATGGCGGGGGACGTGGACGTCGTACGTCAACGCTCGTATGAGATCTAGACATGTCTTGGCTGGTCTTTGGGGCCTATTTCGAAGGAGGACTCATCACTGATGACAGTTCTACTCCAGTCAATGAGATTCCAGGCCGAATGGCCCGACACCACTGCAGATGCCATCGTTGGTGTACAGAGGTCAATGGAGGTCGGCGCAAGGGGCGCCGAGAATTCAGCCCTTTCTCTGTGAGCCGCTTAGTAACGGTGATTGTGATCACTGAAGCATCAGTTGGCCATCGGAGTGATGATAGTGATGAATGCTGGGCTCTGACTGCCTCTCAGAGGATTGCTCAGTCCTCACGTTGTGTCGTTTCCAAAGACCAACCGCTTCCTTCTTGACGCTATGTTCGGCCATGGTTCACCCATTCCTGCCAACATCGTCGAATAGTGGCATCGCTGTTATTCAAATGTTGAAGGATTCAGAGATTATTCCAACCGGCTTCTTTGAACCCAACTACACGTCCTCTCTCAAATGTTGACGTCTGCGTATATTTTTCAAGCGCCTGTCTGCGAGGCATCGTTATTGTCTAACTGAGTACATGATATGAAATTCGGAAACATTTTACGCCTTGGTATCGTATGTCCCGTGTTTAATATCCTTTCCAGTTCCCGTTGAAACTGCGTTGCAGCGTCACATATTCATCCATCGGCCACCAAAGTTTACGATTATGAATTTTCTGTCGATAGGCATATGAATATGAATTTGCTGCCAATTTTCATAACTCGTTTGAGATGCGTCTTTTTTTTTTTTGGCTTAGAGTGTGTGTAACTGATGACAGATGAAGTAAAGAAAACACCAGCAGCATACAGGCAACAGCAAAAAACGCATTTTTAATCGAAAAATGTTTTACCACCGAATATAAATTTAAATGTTAGGAAGCGTGCTGAGTTTATTTGTTTGACAATTAATGTTATATGTAAGTGAACTAAAATCATAAAAACTGCGGCACTAACAGAGACAGGCTTTTGAAATGTGGCATTAAGGTGCTGACGAGAATATACAATGAAGCGGCCCAATAGCTGGTATAGGGATGTATATTCAATTACAGAGATACGTAAACAAGCAAAATACGGCGCTGCAGTCGGCAATGCTTATATAAGACAACAAGTGTCTGACCCAGTTGTTGGATGATTTACTGGTGCTACAATCGCAGGTTATCAGGTTTTAAGGATGTCTAAATGTATTGTTATAGTCGGCGCACGGACGATGGGACACAGCATCTCCGAGTTAGGGATGAAGTGGCAAATTTCCCGTATGACCATTTCACGACTGTACCGTGAATATCAGTAATGCGGTAAAACATCAAACCTCCGACACCACGAAAACTGGAAAAGGACCCTCAACAATGTGACCAACGACGACTGAAGAGAATCGTTCAATGGTTTTTTTTTTGTGTTTAGGGCGTCAACTACTAAGGTCATTAGCGCCCTTCCCAGATTTCAGTGCTGCCCCATCAACAAGTGTCAGTGCACGAACCATTCAACGAAACATCTTCGATATGGGCTTTCAGAGGCAAAGGCCCACCCGTACCCTTGATGACTTCACTACACAAAAATTTACACCTCGCCTGGGCCTGTGAACACCGACATTGGACTGTTGATGATTGGAAACATGTTGCGGGATTGGACGAGTCTCGTTTCAAATTGTATCAAGCGGATGGACGTCTACGAGTATGGAGACAACCTCATGAATCACTGGACCCTGCATGTCAGCAGGGCACTTTTCAAGCTGGTGGGGGCTCTGTATCGGTGTGGGCGTGTGCAGTTAGAATGATATGAGACCACTGGTACGTCTTGATACGACTGTGATACGTGAACGTAAGTAAACATCCTGTCTGATCACCTGCATTAATTCATGTCCATTGTGCATTCCGACTAATTTGGATAATTCCAGCTGTACAATGCGACACCCCACACATCCAAAATTGCTTCAGAGTGGACAGTCCAGCAGGATCCATGGTGTCGGTTCCCTGCAGTACCACTTCAGACAGTAGTCGTCCCTATGCCACTTCGTGTTGTGGCACTTCTGCACGTTCGCAGGTGTACCAGTTTGATTGGCTTTCCAGCGTAGGTTGGTCGAGTAACCAATGATGATGTGCTGCGACGATTCGGGAATAGAAGAGCTCTAAGCCACAACGTGACTAACGAAGCTACATATGAAAGGCGACCATCAACAATGGGCCAAGACGTGGGCTACATAACACAGGAAACCGAGACGTTACATCCAGAATGTGGTATCGATATCCACGATGCCACGGCGTAGGTATAGATACTAAAGCTGGCACTACGAGCGACACCGACGACAGCGCCCTCTAGCAGGCGCTGTCCAGATCTATGAGCTCCCCTGCAGATTCTGCCCATTTCATCAAGAACAGACGCCCGGGAGACTTCGCTTCAGCTTTACTCTACATACGACGGATTTAAGGCTTGCTCATCTTTACAAAGTTATGTATGTCCTGTAAATATTCATGCACCAATAAACCAGTTTTACTTTCTTGCAGTATCGACGTGTATTACCTTTTCCTGCTCCTATTCACTTCCTTCATTCGGCCAACCTTTCAGTTTTCAGGAGCAGTCCCACGCGCCGTCTTTCAGGTGGGATACAAAACAGAACACCACGGTATCGGCAGTAGAATAGCCTTGAAGAGCTCGATAACGCAGAGCTACCGTCAATCCATTACCAATCTATGGTACTAGAAAAGACGACACAGAGAGATGGGGCTGGCAAGACCGAGACGACGGCAAACTTGTCCCAAGCAGACTGGGCTAACTGTGAAGGTGGTCCGCTGACGGTAGCAACAGGCAATACGGTAGGGGTGGCGCCCCTTTCAGTTAGCACTATAACCAATGCCGGCAGACACGACAGAGCCACACAATGTGCCAATACAAATTCAGATGACGTAAGCTGCCATGTACGATAGAGATAAGAACATAGGAACGAAGACAAGCATATTGGCTTGCCTCTCTCAATATCAACCCCATACAGTCGCAAAGAAGGATGTATTTACTTAAATTTGTGCTATAAACGTCGGACATAGACATCGTCGTCCTACAAGAAGTGTACATCGACGAATTTCCCACCATGTGCAGGTACAAAGCCTAAGTATTACGTGCCTTCAAAACTGGCAGGAGCATCACAAAACTTCTTACGGAAGGCATCACGGTAGGGGATATCTTCTACCATCCGCTATATCTATGTATTGTCGAGTACCGACGGAACGGAAGAGCGTTCCCGCTTCTTCACGGAAGAAATTGTCTCGCTGTTACAATGATGGCACGACTATTTTATCCTAGGCGGCGATTTTAATTGTGTACTTGCACCGAAAAAATACTTTTCTCGATGCACCCCTTGCCCAGAACTACGAATTTTGACACAGAATATGCATTTTTTTGACATGTGGAAGCATGCCCGTGTCCTCCATCCCTGATACACCCATGTAACGAGTCATTCCGATAGTTGTCTCGACGGAGTGTACACTGGTCAGCCACATCACTATGAATACCTACCTAATAACCGGTATGTCTACCTTTGACACGGATAACAACAGCGATGTGTCGTGGCGTGGAAGCAGTGAGACCTTGGTAGGTCGCTGGAGGGAGTTGACACAACATCTGCACACACAGGTCACTCAATTATTGTAAATTACGCGGAGGGGCCAATGAACTATGACATCGTAATTCACATTCTAGATGTGTTCGATCGACTTCAGATATAGGGAGTTGAAAGGCCGACACATCAACTGAAACTCGCCACTGTGTTGTTCGAAACAATCTATCACTCTCCTGGCCTTGTCGCATGGCGCATAATCTTGTTGAAAAATACCATAGCCGTCAGAAGACATAATCATCATGAAATCATCCACGTGCTCTGCAATCAGCTTATGACACTCATAAGCCATCATGGTGCCTCAGACGTAAATGTTCGACAGACCGTAATAGAACCACCACCAGCTTGTCTCCATCCTGCAGTACAGGTGTCAAGGAACTGCTCACCTGGAAGATGAAGCATTCTTGCACTAGCATCGGAGTGGTAAGAAAGGTATCGGGGTTCATCAGACCATACAATGCTCTGTCACTGCGCCAACTTCCAATGCCGATGGTCGTGTGCCCATTTCATAGTTGCTGACGTGTTGTTAACATTGGTATATGCATGGGCCGTCCTCCAGAGGTCCACCGTTAGGAGTGTTCAGACTCACTTGTACTGTGCGTAGCATTAAAATCTGATGTTAATTCCGCCACAGTTCGCTGCCTGTCTTGTTTTACCAGTCGGCATAGTCTACGACATGAGACAACTGTAATGAGTGGTGACCACCCAATCACACGACGTCTGGACATGGTTTCACTTTGTTTCCACCACGTGTTGAAGAAACTCACCATAGCACTTCTCGTACACCCGACAAGTCGTGCAGTTTCCTAAGTATTCGTGCTGAGACTCCAAGCCGTCACATATGCCCTCGGCCAGAGTCACATAGATTGCGCACATTCCCCATTCCACACATGAACAGCACACTCACCAATGCTACATGCAACATGCGTGTGTCTGACTAGCAGTCATTCCGGCCAGGTGACGCTGCTATGGCCGTTAGGGCTTATATCGATTGCAAGTCACTAGTCGGGATGCTCTGGCTGATCAGAGTTTGTTACACATAATGTTAACACAGAGGTCTTCAATGCCGAACTGTAGCCTGTAGCCTACGTCGACCATAATCCATTTAATGTATGACGTCCCTCCAGCAGCAGCGGGCGTGCCGGAGTTGCGCTCCTTGGAAATTGAATGTCGCTGACCTCAGAGACAGTCCTTACTTGGAAATATTGCAAACGACACCTTACGGCGTATCCCGAGACCCTACATTAGCGCATGGTTTGTGCCAAACTGGTGCTATGCTGTGAAATGATGACATACGGCCGTGAGCAGGCAGTGTGACGACGTCATACGATGGACTTCTGTTTCACAGTGCTATAGGAGCGCACTGACCAAGCACTTTCTCCAGAGTGGCAAGTCGGGATACAACGAACTAAAGCCGATATTAAACCCCTCATGCCACCTCGGAGGTGCATTGCTGCGGGCATGGACACTAAACTAGCTTACAGGAGAACACCCATTAATGTATAATATCATCAAAAAAGCAAAAGACGATGAAGAGCCCTGATACATGCACTGAATGATGGCACACACCTAACGTCGCAACAAGAAATAGGCAATGACTTTGTAGAACATTACTGTCAATTTGATGCTGCAGTGGATATCGAGGTTACACATATGATTTTCGGCACCATTGAACCAGAGATGGAAGCACTGCTGACGAAGAAGATTACTGAGGATGAAGTGAAAGAGGCCTTTGATAGGGGAGCAGTGAATAAATCAGTGGGACCTCTTTGAAATTTTATAGGAGCACCAGCTATACGATGGCATCCCGAGTGACTGGTGTCTGTCAGGAATTAATAACAACATCCAGAAGGCGCTTGGTGACTATCACGATATGATCGCCCTAGCAAAGACGTGCCGCCGCCATGCAGCACTATTGTCGGTAGGTTTTGATCAAGCTTTCAATGGAGTGAATCTGTCTTGATGCACAAGCGGTTTCCATGGCCAATTATCGCTATCATGATGTCGTCACTCCACCATGATTTCTCCATAGTCCTCCTGAAAGGGTGTACGACGAAATCCCTCATTGTATCGAGATACGACAGACAATTGTGTCCCCTGTCTATGATATAATATGTGACAGCCCTTGGCTGTTACTCTGTGGCTGTCGTCACTGACCGGCAACACTGAATTTGTGATGATACA
Source organism: Schistocerca cancellata (assembly GCF_023864275.1). Lineage (NCBI taxonomy): Eukaryota > Metazoa > Arthropoda > Insecta > Orthoptera > Acrididae > Schistocerca > Schistocerca cancellata. The sequence continues at coordinate 72,963,604 of NC_064631.1, forward strand.
CATTTAAGTGTAAAGCATATACTGATGGCCTGGTGCTGGCGGCTGATGATAACATGCATGTGGCTTTAGATTGGATCCACAAATATGGAACGGCCACTAGCAGCCATATAAATGTGGACAAGTTGGTTGTTGATGTGTATCGGTGTCAGGCTATTGGAAGAATACGTAGCACATTTATGGCTCATTGGTACTTTGGAATGCCTAGGAACTGTTCTTACCAATGGCATATGTCGCACAGCAGTTACAATTCTATCAGACTGCCACAAGCAGTCTAGATAGGTGTCAACAGTAACCTGACATTGGCCTTAGACATCCTCCAGCAAGCACCATATGTAAACACCTATAAAGATTTACGGATTCTGCACTTTGCCCAAGTACTCCCGACGTTGGCGGTAGTAGCGCTATTCTTATGGACATCATTTGGTTCCTTCATGAGTGCAGGTCTACTTTTTAAAGCCAGATACAAATCCCAGGTCCCTGTGTTGGTATGAGTTGACCAGGTCTTGTACATGTTCACGAAAGAGTGGTGGAGCAATGCATCAGCAAAATGTTAAAACTGTGGAGATGACATGAGACATGATTGATTAGAAATTTAATAGAAGAATTACCAACAGTGGCTGTCCAGCACATTTAACAGTCACTTCACCCTGTACACATTCTTTTTAATGTCAAACATAGCTGTATTCAGATAGCTCTGCCAGGAACCAGAACAGGCGCCTATCAGATACTAACTACAGGACAGCCTAGCAAACCCATTCTGAGGAGGTATCCACAAATAAATCATTTTCAGATAGGTGTCCGGATACTTTTGATCACGTAGTGTATTAAAATTATCTTATAAGCAATCCTAAGATCATCCTACAAGTTGTCTATTGAGGAAGATATACTAGCTTAGATGGCGTTGATTACAACGCCTTTCATGCCCCCTAAAATTGAAATACATAAGTGCTTAATTTTCTCTGGATATTTACGTGTTGTTAAAGACTAGTTATAAAAGATTATTCGGTAGTGACAGAATGTAATACCTCGAAACTATATTTGTAAGAAAGACAGTCATGATCTATGATGTTGTATCAAATTATTCGCTCTATGCCTGTTGTTTTAACTGATGGCCGATTACACAAAGAAACAAAGCCACTAACAACAAATATGACACTGTAATTCAGAATTAAACTGCCGGATGATTAAAACCATCTAACCTGCCCATTTTACTTCCTACAGAATGATGTCTGTGAAACTAGATTTCTTATGCTCTCACAGCTATGGCTGGTGGAAACATCGCCCTTCCAGATCTTTTACGATTCCACTGCATAACGCAGATGCCAATATGGTATTACCTACGATTGGTCTCCGAATCAATAGTTATCTATCACGTACATAAGTTGTTTAGAAATTACTTGGCGTGTTATGACAAAATACGATTTTTGACTTACAGTCTGAGTCACTTACTATTTTGGTTTAATGGACCCGGTCTGTAATTATCTCAAGAATACTTCTACTTCCAAATTAGACACAGATTTACTATATTTTATTAAATGCTTATCCGGACTCTGGGCTGCTTATTGCTTATAGGGGGATCATGTGAATTCAGTATCTCTCTTGTCAAGACGCACACACAGTAAGGCCCCTAATAAAAAGTAGACCTACAGGGAGGAATGCATCTTACTGTATAAGTTCTATTTTCCCCTACGTTATGTTGCATATCTATAGCCGTTCTCAGACTGTTTTTCACGAAAAAGATGTTTGGCCAATTTGAGTTCACATAATACTAGCATGTGCATTTATCCTACCAGCAACGAGTCCAGCATTACGTTATTGGTGCTTTGTAGAAGTCTTCCGGTTAATAAGGAGTGTTTTACAGCGACAAGGGATTCACTGCTACAACCTTACTGCTGCGAACTTCATACTGCTACAACCTTATAACCACGTAAGTGTATTTCCTCTGGTGAGCTTGTAAGTGTCTGCGAGTTGCGACTGGTTCGCCTAGGTGGTCTAGAGGGAAAGGATGGTGGGGCGGGGAAGACAGTGCTTGGCGCTTCAACTGTTAGCAACGTTTGTCTGCAAGGGCGCCGGCGAGTTACGACAGGCTTTTCTGTGCTGGGATACCCTCTCACTGAACCATTGAGCACCATCTGTGCCAGACGCCAGGGTGGAGAAAATTACACATACGTTGTGCAAATCTCTCTACTTCGTCTGGTGAGATGGTCAGGTGTAATGTCAGGAAAACAGGCGGAGCTCTGTTATTCGCGACCTGGTTGTCACAATCGCACGATGAGTGGCATACCCTACCAGAATCTCGCCTCAGTCGTTCGATACGCGAATTCTGGGGCGAGTTCCCCGTTATCTAGATGTGTGCCAGACTTACATTTTTCATCGACGTGTCGGGATCTGTTTGCTGTTATTAACGTGTGGAGGATATCCCCCGGCCACGGCTGATATAGCTCCAATGCCTGACCCCAGACCGGAGAGGACTATACCGAGACTTTTTCGGCATTTGTTGTGCAGTGTCCGTTCTGGGCTACACGCCAACACAACCGAGTCTGAGCGACGGATTCCCTGTGTGCAAATTCATTCTCGTTTCTCACGTCTATAGAGGTGTATTTTGTAGCGCTGTGCTACACACATACAGAAACTTTGCTTGGAAGCATCAAAATGTTACTGTGACGTCCCGTAATCTTGTAGTGTAGTGGTGCTTTACCTACTGCTGTGTGGTATTTATCTTATATAAAGCATCTCTGGCTAGAAATTGGTAGCGCGTGTAGAATTCTCTATGACGTCACTATTTGTACGAATGTTTCATTTCCAACACTATGACGTCCAACACCAGTAATCGAGTGGTATCTTAGCAATGATAAATAAATCGGCAACATGCTGCATTGTTCTCGAATTCACGACTTCTACGCAACACATCACGACGTGCTACAACACGGTGCGCAACTGTGATGTGACGTCTAGACGTGACGTGACGTATGTGACGTGACATTTTATCTCGATACGAGGCGATGTTGACACCGTGTTGACACTGATTGGGTACAATGATTGAGTACAATGTGTAAAACTGCTTAAAATACGGAAAAATGTATAAAATATGGGTGAATAACATTACTTACGTATCAGTGTCAGTGATGCTTCTCCAACATCTACATCTACATCTACATCTGCATCTACATCCATACTCTGCAAACCACCTGACGGTGTGTGGCGGAGGGTACTTTGAGTACCTCTATCGGTTCTCCCTTCTATTCCAGCCTCGTATTGTTCGTGGAAAGAAAGATTGTCGGTATGCCTCTGTGTGGGCTCTAATCTCTCTGATTTTATTCTCATGTTATGTTAGAGGGAGCAATATACTGCTTGACTCCTCGGTGAAGGTATGTTCTCGAACCTTAAATAAAAGCCCGTACCGAGCTACTGAGCGTCTCTCCTGCAAAGTCTTCCACTGAAGTTTATCTACCATCTCCGTAACGCTTTCGTGATTACTAAATGATCCTGTAACGAAACTTGCCGCTCTCCGTTGGACCTTCTCTATCTCCTCTATCAACCCTATCTGGTACGGATTCCACACTGGTTAGCAATATTCAAGAAGTGGGCGAACAAGTGTACTGTAACCTACTTCGTTTGTTTTCGGATTGCATTTCCTTAGGATTCTTCCAATGAATCTCAGTGTGGCATCTGCTTTACCGACGATCAACTTTATATGATAATTCCATTTTAAATCATTCCTAATGCTTACTCCAAAATAATTTATGGAATTAACTGCTTCCAGTTCTTGACCTGCTATATTGCAGCTAAATGATAAAGGATCTTTCTTTCTATGTATTCGCAGTACATTACGCTTGTCTACTACATTGAGTACTTACATATCTGCCTGAGTGTAGTCTCTGGTGGTTACTAGTGGTTATAAAGGCGGAATATTAAACTGTTATAAAAGAAATAGATGTCAAGTAACATATTTGTTATTAACAAGCCGACACGGAATGCAACCAAACCCTATGCCGACCAGCTCCAGAGTGTCACAACTATAACAGATGAATTTGAGAAAGTGTGCTTCAATATCAGTGATATCGAATTAAAGCCCATACTGCATTGTGATTGCCTGAGAGCTTCATGACGTCGTCGCGACGTTGGGAAAAGAGCAGTGTATCTTGCGTAATTGGACGAAAGAAAATCCGGAAAAGGGTGAAAATAGGTAAAACTTGGGAAAATGTGGTATAATATGGAATAATCAGAGTACCTACATATCTGCCTGGGTGTAGTCTCTGGTGGTGCCACGTAATAAAAAACTGTTGTTAACAAATAGAACCCATTTATCTGGCACAACGTAGTTCTAAACAAACAGACAGAGGCTACAACCTCTCTCCCTGCGCTGCCCAGCTCCAGAATACATCCAGTTATAAAACAGGAACATTGTGGGAAATAGGTGAAAAATACATAAAATTTGGAATAATGAGAGTAATTCCACATCTGACTCGATGTGGTCTCCGCAGGTGTCACTTAGTACTGTTGTTGACAAATAGGACTCAGGTGACATAGTTTGTTATTAAGAGATAGACACATCCTCTTCCTATGCTGTCCAGCTCAATAATAACGCCCCACACTTACAGGATGCTTAATCCTCATGCTTCAAAGGGGCAGGGTGAGGAGAGATAGTGGGGGTTGCCGCTATTTTTATGACATGTGACTACTTTATAATTACGTCATGATCTTGAATATAACTTGCACAGTTGCCTGGGTGCATCCCCTAAGTGACCTCGACCAAATTCTGGTCGTTCCCGGGAAATAGGGAACAGTGAAACAAGGACCTCCAGTGCATTACCTGAGAGCGGTTGTCCTTATTTCGATATAAGGAACCAGTTATAACTGATCCAGTGATAAAAAAAACAGCTGCAAAAGAATATAACATACGATACTGGTTCAGGTATATGGATCACATCCTCTGCTTAATAGACGAACCACAAACAAAAATTGAAAAATTATATACTGACATCAACAAGGTACATAAAAATATGAAATCCACAATGGAAAGAGAAGAGAACAACCAAATAAACGTTTTGGATATAACAATCAAAAAGCAAAACAAAAAGCATATGTTTGAAATTCACAATACACCCACAACAACTGACGCTATTATGCCCCAGTACTTGAACCATCCACACTCACCAAAGCAAGCAATACTTCAACAGATGCTCCATAGACTCAATACAGTTTCACTCAACAAAGAAGACTACCAAAACGAACTTGAGATATTAAAGCAGATAGCCCAAAACAAGGAGCACAATAGTGCTATAGTCACAAAACTAAACAACAAAATCAGAAGTAAAATATAATCAAAAACCATTAACAACATCACAACAGGACCATACACAATCACAATCACTCATTAACATAAAAACTACACAAAATTATTAGGAAAACATAAGAGAATACAGAATATGGCACATAATGACGTACAAACACAAACCCACACAGAACTCAGCAACATTTTCAAAAGCAGGGAATAAACATTGCATACACAACAGACAATTCTATCAAAAAATACACCCCAAAACTGACAAAAAATACGGATATATGTCAGAAGCAGGTATATTTCAATTACAGTATAACACTTGTGATGGCAGATACATAGCACAAAAAGGCAGAACATTTGATGTGAGACATGTGATGTGAGACCACATTAGAGCCTGGAAGTATGGACAAACCACTCCTCATTTGCGGACCGACTAAGTCAACACAGTCACAAACCAATCACTAGAGAAGAAGACAACAATATATTTAGAATCAACAATAAAAGACATCTCATAACCCTGCAAGAAAATTATGACATACAGAGAACCGAAGCAGAAAAGTAAACCGTGTTGAATGATCAAGTACACATACCAAACAACTCGTTGTTTACGCTAATAAATGAAATAATAGAGGAACTCCAGAACAGAGGACTATTATCATGACAATAATGCCTCCCAACACAATTTCCATTCACTCACTGGTCCATGAACGTCACCGCGAACATTTAACTAAAACTCATGGAAAAAAATCCATGCATGTATATTCTCTCTCTCTCTCACTCTCTCTCTCTCTCTCTCTCTCTCTCTCTCTCTCTCTCACACACACACACACACACACACACACACACACACACAGACAACAAACAGATACAAACGTCATACCAACAAATACGCGTTAGTTTCAGCCTATACATCGTTCGGTTGGAAACATGTAGGTGTATGGAAACAAACCAAACAGGATGAGATACACGGTGAACTCAAAGTAGTTGTGAGTACATTAATGTTGTGTGTATATAACTGACAGAAGACTGAGAGTGATAGTAAAGATCACAAGAAGAAGTGCAAACTAAATGAAAGATGGGAAGAAAAATGTTCGCAACGCCAAGACATGCTTATGTTTTGTCAGTGGAACGGTGGTGCGGACAGATGCGAGGAAAAACCGATGCCAACTAAAAACAGAAAGAACGATAGGTAGTCACTTATTTACATAAAAACCGAGATACATATCAAAACAAAAGTATAGCATAACTGTATCATAATAGAGTCCAATGACGTGTCTTAAAATGGAAAAATGCCGAACGCGTCTGTGAACATAAAATTCAAACCAAGGCGTATTTTACTTACAAAACAAATATGCTGTTTAACATTCGATGTGATGCACATATAAGAGTGCAGACTCTCTCTCTCCCTCTGTGTCTCTGAGGGATGAGCTGTCATTATGAATAAATTAAGCATCAAACAAGCAAATGCGAATAAATATTCAGGGCACATTAATCATCTGCTGCAACAAACTATCACTCACAATAAAAAGCATAAAAAACTGACATATATGCAAAAGAACTAAAACATGACTTACTTTCTGCCTAATTCTTGTAGGACACTTGTTTTTGAAACAGTAATGTCTTGAATTAAAGTGCACCTTTCACCACGTCCTCCCGAATGCGAGTCCATTAGTATGTTCTGTAGAAATGATTAGCACTTGAGTCACCTCAGTTCAGCATGTGTCCTGTTGTCTAATAGGCGCACGTTCTGCCATGGGCCCTAATAACTTGTTCCATGCACGATGGCATTGACGTGCATTAGTTGCGAATGGCGTCCTTTGGTGTAGCCATCCGTGCTGCATTCCCCTACTTCCAAAGTTCATCTCTGGTGGTTGGCAATTGGGCAAAGGGCAGCACCTTTCGTTTCACCACATCCCACAGTTTTCCAATTGGCAAGAAGGCTGATGATCTGACAGGTCACTGCAAAAGCGGAACATCCTGTGGTACTAGGAAAACACGAGGTCGCGCAGCAACATGTCATCGTGCATTTTCTTGCTGAAAAATGGCATCTGTGTTGTTGTGAAGAAAGGGTATGGCAATGGTTCGCAGGATGTCATTGTCGTAGATCACACTGGTCACAGTTCCCTGGACACAGACTAGTTGTGGTTTGTGGCTGTGCCAAATAATACCCCCACCACCAGGCCTTGAGTTGGCGCTGATTGTCTTGTTTGAATGCAGTCACTGTGATGCCGCTCCTCCTGTCTGCGGCGAAGCAAAATGCGCCAACATTTTCAAACAAACACAAGCTGGATACGACAGAATACACTACCAGATGCCATTGCCACCTAGCATGTTTCTCCACATTCGTCAAGCGTAGGTGGAGACGTGGACGACGATGAAGTAACCCATGCCTTAATAAACGGCGACGGACTGTCATCCCTGATAGTGTACGATGTGTTACACTCTTCCACCGTTGCGCTAGAGCAGATCTGTCCTGCAATGCCATTTGGATGAGGCGTCAATCCCCTCGGGGGTGTGGTCTGTTCTGGTGCGACCTGACCCGTCTCGTCGTGTTCTATGGTCTTCTGTGAACCATTCTGCACAGACCAGCTGCACTGCCGAAACACTTCATCCCACACGAGCAGCAATTTCTTGGATGGATGCATCAGAGTCTTTCATGCCAATAATGCGCCCTCTTTCAAACTCACTGATTTGACGGTACAGTTCGAGCATACATCTGCAAGGCGTCCGGCAGCTCTGCTCAAGTCACACTGATCCATTACCTACGGTTTACAGCGACAACGAGAGCTGCAGGGAAATTTTACAGGCAGGTGGTGTCGTGCCGCGATATCGATGCTGGCCTTGAAGCTGCAGCCCGACATGGATCAAATTCCACTCATTTCTGCAGAACATACTGTTGTACGTATCCTGTGAATATCAGCATCCTAACTCGAGTCGATCACTGTGTTCTGTTTCTTCTGAAAGTGAGTGTAATTACAGTTCAATCCTGAAACTGGTTTCGGAGTTTTAAAAATAAACTTAATATATACGATACTGAGTTCAACGCTGACTGGCTTTAGCTTGTTTTTTGCTTGTAAATTAGCAAGTCGTCTCACTTTTTGGGCTGGTAAAGACGTTTTAGGGAAAACAGTTGGTAAAACTTTTTCAGTTAGTTTCCGAGTTGCTTCATGCACACACATTAATCTCTGTCTTATTCAGACCCTAGTCTATATGAATTCTGAACTTTACACATCTTATTAACAAAGTAGCCACCAGGTTAATGAGCCCTGCAGTAAAGAAAAAGCATAAGGGCCTCTCAACTTGAGGCGAATGTTATTGTTTTGAACGCCATGTTCCCCTCACGTGCTGCAAACAGAACGATCAAGAAAATCAAAATGACGTTACGATTACACTAAGCTGTGTGAACTGTAGGTTACCCTTCATGACTGTGGTGGTTTCGACCCTTTTGTAGGTGTCGCAGGTACTGTGGGACTTGCGACCAAGCATTTACGTACCGTTAGTTTTCCGACCAGAGCCTCCTGCTGATTTACACCAGTTGTCCACCAGCAGCGGAAGTGTTGCCTCCGTCAGTATACATCGAAAACACAGAAGAAGGGATTTCCTGCTTTATTTATTTTGCTCCCAAACAAAAGTCGAAAAACATACTCAATGCTGCTGTGGTTATAATTAATGGAGAAAATGCCCAGTGGAGAAAAGGTAATGAAGTTAACTGACTATATGTCAATCACTACACGGAACATGCTAGTATAGCAGTTGAAATGTTGAATGTTATAAAGCAGCGGGGCAGAACCACGAATTCTGTCGAACTGTGGGATACGGTACGAAAGTAAACTCCCTAATATATCAAATACATCTGAACATATGAAGGAGGAAGCAGTAAATGCTAAATTTGAAATGATAGAACTATTTGACTGCCCTGCCCCTTCATGAAAAAAAAGATACATAGATTTAAACAAAACGTAAAATGATATTGCAATAACGAGATGGGTGACGTCAGAGGATGTTCAAATTATGGATTAGTTATAAAAAAATTAAGTGATAATTTAGAATTGATAAAATGCCGGCCAGCCTGGATGAAGTTTTTGGCGGTTTCCCACACCCCACTAGAGGAATAACGGGTTGGTCACCACGTCCCGCCTCAGTTACACGACTATCAGATGTTTGAAAGCATTCGCACTATTTAATGGCTTATACTAGACGCAGACAGCTGGAGTACACTAATTCCGTCCTGGGGAATTCGTGGTGGAGACAGGAAGGGCCTCCGCCCACTCTCCGACACTAACATTGCCAAATCCATAGTGACAAGGCCGAAGCCATGTTGATGTGAGACAAAGGCCCAAATGAAATGATGATGACGTTTTTATCGAGTAATGCTGTAGAAAGGAACAAAGGTGAAAGTAAAAAAGAAAATAAAAAGTCAGAAACAAGAAAAAATAAAAAAAGATACTGAGCATGCCTTTGTATTAGCCAGTCCTATGAATGGATAAAATGTGAAAGGGACTGTACTTATTGACAAACGGTCAGCAGAGGATTGACCACTATCACAGCTTTCATTGATGGTCTGTATCATCACGGGCTAAAATATTTGCCCTAGGAAACTCCACGTTGACGTGATAGGTCGCAAAGCCCAGGGTCGGGAAGCCCACGACACCGAATGATTTCGTAACGGTCGCGGGTCGCGGCATCTCTGAAGCCGAACACGGCGTGGAAATAAATGTGATTGTTATTCCAGGCCTTATTACCGAAAAGCTTAACTATTTTCTTCAAAATCATGCTTATACATCAAATTTCTGACAAAACCTTACACTCACCGCAGTTGGTATATAGCAGTCACTCACACGGATCTGTCTCGAGTCCCCTTTTGTGTAAGGTGAATACAGGATTAAGAATGTATCAGCTAGGCCCTTTCACAGTTTCGCCTAGAGTTCGGCTAAATTTCTGGCGCCATTTATTGACTGAGAAGCGATGAGGCTCCTACATCTTGAATGCATAGCAAGCGAAGTTGGACGGTTACTCGTCATAGTAAGTGCAGCATCTGAAGTGTAGAGGTTTTAGTTTTATTTACGCTATACCGTGGCATTATACAGTCGTCGTCCAGTTACCCATGGATATTACGTCTATGGTAGTGCCTTGAAATATTTACGAAGCGAGACAGAGAACACACACCGTGCTGTAAGATCTTGCCATAATATCGATCTTTACTGATGAAACAACTGATCATGCTGTCAGCAAATGAAACTGTAAACCTAGGTTTAGCTACAATTGTGATGCTATTGTCGTACTACCAGATCCTTTGTATCAGCGTGGAGGACAGTCTACACCAAAAACCTCAGCTGTTAATACGTTTCACCTCGTTCTGTCAACGAGGACAACAACGCTCATAATTCTGTCATGCCGTGCGACTTGTATTGCGGAGGTACGCAAGCTAGGAAAATGTACGAACTCCTGGCCGATACCAGCATCCTGGCGGAAAGCAGCATCTGTATTGGGGAAGTGTAAGCGACGAAGATGGCCTCATTATGCGTCTAAACTGCCGCCGACGTCGTCTTTATAGCAACTGATTCTAGAAGTACTGTAGATTAGCTAGAAGATAAGGAATGAACCTCAAATGTAAGCGACATTTCTCTACAATATAGACGTCCACAATTACTTTGAATCAAAGGACACACCGCACACTGCATTTTAACACCAGTATCACACAGTATGAGATAATAGGCAAAGTGGAAAATTCGTGTGTGACAGGAGGTGACCGTTTCTTTACTTTAATACCACTGACGATGTCTCTGCCTAGAAATAGCAGACATTACTGGAATGGAAAGAAATGTGATAGTCGCTGCAATGGCAAAGAAACAACTCTATAGAATAGTACATCGTCCTGCATCTATAAACCAGAATCTCTCAAGTTAGATTATTTAAACGTCAAACATCTAATATAGTTTCCATCAGGTTGGAAACAGATGTTACACGTCACAGCTATACAACTTAAAAAGTATAGAATTTTCGTATTCTGTGTCACAGACGAACTTTCCGGCCTCGACCACTTGATAAGCGGAAAATGCTTGATACTTTTTTAGTCACTGCAGGATTTTGTCTTTCCACGTCTATTACGATAATGCTCTGGTAGGCAGGAACAGCGGAGCACGTCATCCTACCGACATTTTTGGAACGCGCTGGGTGGATACTTAAAGAAAACCTAAAGAGGAACCTCTGAACATCTGCGTAGTTTCTATCAGAACTAACGTTCTTAAATCAAGCCTCAGCATTTTCAGCTTAACTTTATGCAGCGCTTACGGATATATGAAGAACAATTTTTAAAGTGTTATAAAACTGCAATGTAAACTATGTCGGTCATTGCAACGATCATTAAATATATTTTGTTATCTCGCAGCACAGAAATAAATATGTGATTCGTTGAGCAGTTTTTTTCACTCGTGGTTGGTGAGACTAACATGTCTCCTGTATCGACAATGGAGCTACAGCCGGGGTAACCGCGGAAACACTAATTTGGTGCTAAGCAGTCGGACAAGATGCTTGTTCTCGTGCTTATCACTGCGCTCGACAGCGTCGCATTCGCGATTCTGTGCTGGTAAGTCGCCGCCAGCTCTCGCATCCTCGCACACTCGTCACTCTAAACGCTGTAGGCCGGAATCGCTGCGTCAGTCCCGCGTTTTGGTCGTAGTCGAGCTGTCGTGTGACTGGCGAGGCATACAGGCACCAGTTGCTCTCGCGTCTCGAAGTTCTTACAAATTTTCACTCCGAAATACATGTTTCGTAAAAGCTTTCGCTACTTTGAGCTCTTAGTAATGCATATTGTTAGTAAACGTAACTAGTTACTCTTCGTCAATCGTAATTAAAATGCATGTTCTTCTCTTTTCTATTTCAGGCTTTTATGGCAGCTCATACTCTCTACTGAAGTGTAAGTACCAAGTTTTTCTGAATAATAGCAGATACGTTTTTTAGTTATATATGTTACGTATATTGGTTCACGATATCTCGTCAGTGCTTGCAAAGAGGGGAGATACAGATAAGATCGCCAACCACAGTACTCAGGGTGGACACAGCGCAGAGGTAGAGGGTGGGTGGGGCTGGTCGTCTCACTAGAGACGTGACTGACGTAGAAGCAGTCCGTAACTGACTCTGACATTGTAGTGTGACATGCGGCAATATCTGTCTTCTTGGTGATGGTAGCAAATTAAAGCACGACAGATTTCAGTCCCCTTAACAGACGTCAAGCAATGATCAATGTGGGGAGCACGATCGTAAAGGGTAGCAACATGCAGTCCACGAAATATGCCGGAAATGTCACGATACACATGCAGCTAATCACTTTAGTAGTAGTTAACTACCAGCATGAGAGACCGACCTTCTTCCTTAAATTGTGTTGAAGCATCGTTTAACATATGTTCAATGTCGCTTGTGGCGCAATAAGTAGTACATGACAAATTTGCATATCCGATATGGTGTAGTATACCTGTGTGTCGCACCGTTTACTTGTAGTCTGCAAACGCGTAGTGTAAGATCATCAAATAATGTGTTTTGGAAATAAGTCAGCTTGCTGCTGATAATGCTTTTGATAGCTTGGTTCGTTATACATACTCCTTAAAAGAACGTGCCATGCCAAAATCCTTAATTTTTATAAGTTTGACAAATCTCTTTTCACAAGAATGACACTGTTTCAGGGTAATATAATTTAGGATAGTTATCCACACAATATCTTCCAAAAACATCAATTTTGTTTTCGTTTTTTTAGATGGCGATCGGAAATGGACTTGCTGGATTTGGATTTGGCGGAATATGTACTGGACATCGAGGCTGACCTGGCAGAAGAGCTGGACCTCTTCGAGGTTTACCCGGACGAGATGGATTATTCAGATACAGATCTATGGTGGATTGACGAACTGATGCCAGAAGAAGATTGGTTAACCGATGTGAGGGAGATGGTGGAGGACGAAGACGCTTCTCCTGAGGGAGAAGTCGTTGTCATACGGATACATTTCATTGGTGTAAAAGAATTTGTAATTCCAAAACGTAAACTATTGGCTTTCTTTGAGTCTGTACTAGGTCAAGAAATAAATAACGTTTCTTGATTTTTTGTAAGTGTTTTCATTACTTCCACGGGCGAATAGCTGTAATTGTAATGAAAATATTCTGTGTTCAGCACCCAGAAAATACTAAAAGTTTGGTATTTTTTGCATCTCTATACAGTCGCTACGTTCGCCTTTCGTCAATGAAAATTGAAGTATCGATGTGAAAATTATAACATCGAACAAAACAAGAGCAGACATTTCATTGAGAAGCCGTTTACTCTTAATTTTAATTTTATAGCAAAATAATGGAATAACATTTTGGCAATATTGACTACAAAATGTTCTGATTTGTGTACAGCTTTGACAGAAATCAGACTTTACGTGTAAAATTTAAAGAATACAAAATACACGCATGGGCTGAAGTAAGGGTAACACATGTTTGTAATCCATCCTTGCCCGTGTTATTCAGCCTTCTGATGGAGGAAGAAATAAAGCAAACCAAAGATAATTTGGAATGTGAATTAAAGATGCGGACGTGAAACAGAAACTTTAAGGCTTGCTGATAACATTGACACAGAGACGGCAATGAACTTGAGGAAGATCACTTGAACCGAATGCACAGTGTGTAGGAAATGGATTACGAGATGAACTTAAGTAGAAGTGAACATGGGTATTAAGATGATAAACTAAGGCACTAAAATATTATTCGTGTTTACTGTTATCTCAGAAATTCCTTGCAACGTGCTGTTCAGAAGAGATCTCCACATACTCGTCCTCTTACGGATTTATGGACAGGATTCATGGTGTCACTTCCCTCCAGCAACATTCCAGACAGTAGTCGACCTTACGCCACGTCGTGTTGTAGCACTTCTGCATGCTCGCTGAGGCCCTACACGATATTACGCATGTGTATCTGTTTTGCTCTCTGGTGTAAGTGGGTCGAGTAACTAATGAAGGTGTGTTGCAGTGATTCGGGATTAGAAGAGCTCTAAGCCACAACGTGACTAAAAGAAGCTACGTACGAAGGGCGACCGTCAATAATGGGCCAGAAACGCGCTATATGACAAAGGGAACCGACACTTTACAGCCAGGACACCACCATATCGGCAGTAGAATAGCCCTGAAGAGCTCGACAACGCAGAGCTATCGTCAGTCCATTACGAATATATATTACCACAAAAGACGCCACAGACAGAAGGGGCTGGCAAGACGACTCCGACGGCAAACTTCTCCCAAGCAGACTGGGTTGACTGTGAAGGTGTTTCGCTGACGGTAGCAACAGGCAACCCGGCGCCACTTTAAGTTAGAACTATAACCAACGCCGGCAGATGCGACAGAGGCACACAGTGTGCCAATACTAATTCAAATGACATAAGCTTCCATGAGCGATAGATACATAGGCATAGGAACGAAGACAGGAATATTGGCTTACCTCACTCAATATCAACGACATTCAGTCGCAGAAAATGATGTCTTTACCTAAAGTTGTGATATAAACGGCGGACATAGACATCCTCCTTGTACAAGACATGCACATCGACGAATTTCCCATATGTGCAAATGCAAAGCCTTAGTATTACGTACCTTCAAAACTGGCAGCAGCATTACGTAACTTCTTACTAAAGGCATCAGGATAGTAGGGGATATCTTGAACCATTCGAAGGGGGGGGGGGGTTATCAGAGACTGTGCTTGATGGACGGCTCATTATGTCTATATACTGTCGAATACAGACGGAACAGAAGAAACTTTCTGTTTGTTCACAGAGGAAATTGCCCCTCTGTTACAATGACGCCACGACTATTTTATCCTAGGCGGCGATTTTAATAGTGTACTTGCACTGAAAGATCATTGTTCTCGATGCACAACGTGACCAGAACTACGAATGTTGACACATTTTTTGAGATGTGGGAGCATATCCATGGCCTCCATCCGGGATACACTCGTGTAACGAGTTATTCCGATAGTCGTCTCAATAGAGTGTACACTGGTCCTCCACATCATTATGAATACATACCTAATAATCGGTATGTCTACCTTTGACACGGATAACAGTAGGGATGTGTCGTGGCGTTGAAGCAGTGAGGCCTTGGTAGGTAACTGGAGGGAGTTGGCACCACAGCTGCACACACAAGTCACTTAATTCTGCAATCAATTTATGATACTCATTGGCCATCATGGTGCCTTAAACTTGAACGTTCGTCACGCCATAATGGAACCACCACCAGCTTGTCTCCATCCTGCTGTACGGGTGTCAAGGAACTGCTCACCTGGAAGACGAAGCATTCTTGCCCCAGCATCGGCGTGATGAGGAAGGTATCGGATTCATCAGACCATACAACGCTCTGTCACTGCACCAACTTCCAGAGCTGATGGTCATGTACTCTTTTCAGTCATAGCTGCTAATGTCGTCTTGTTAACATTGATACATGCATGGGTCGCCCTGTGGAGGCGCATTGTTACCAGTGTTCAGACTCACTTGAACTGTGCACAGCATTAAAATCTGAAGTTAATTCCGCCACAGTTCGCTGCCTGTCCTGTTTCATCAGTCTGCACAGTCTACGATGTGAGACAACTGTAATGTCTACATCTACATCTACATACATACTCAGCAATCCATCAGACGATGCGTGGCGGAGGGTATCTCGTACCACAACTAGCATCTTCTCTCCCTGTTCCTCTCCCAAACAGAACGAGGGGAAAACGACTGCCTATGTGCCTCTGTACAAGCCCTAGTCTCTCTTATCTTATCTTTGTGGTCTTTCCGCGAAATATAACTTGGCAGCAGTAAAATTGTACTGCAGCCAGCCTCAAATGCTGGTTGTCCAAATTTCCTCAGTAGCGATTCACGAAAAGAACCTCTCCTTTGCTCTAGAGACTCCCACCCGAGTTCCTAAAGCATTTCCGTAACACTAGTGTGATGATCAAACCTACCAGTAACAAATCTAGCAGCCTGTCTCTGAATTGCTTCTATGTCTTCCCTCAATCATACCTGATAGGGATCCCAAACGCAGGAGCAGTTCTCAAGAATGGGTCGTATTAGTTTTTTATAAGCGGTCTCCTTTACAGATGAACCACATCTTCCCAAAATTCTACCAATGAACCGAAGACGACTATCCGCCTTCCCCACAACTGCCATTACATGCTTGTCCCACTTCATATCGCTCTGCAATGTTACGCCCAAATATTTACTCGACGTGACTGTGTCAAGCGCTACACTACTAATGGAGTATCCAAACATTACGGGATTCTTTTTGCTATTCATCTGCATTAATTTACATTTATCTACATTTAGAGTTAGCTGCCATTCTTTAT
Source organism: Schistocerca cancellata (assembly GCF_023864275.1). NCBI lineage: Eukaryota > Metazoa > Arthropoda > Insecta > Orthoptera > Acrididae > Schistocerca > Schistocerca cancellata. The sequence goes on from NC_064631.1 coordinate 72,980,228, forward strand.
ACCAATCACAAATCCTGTCCAAGTCATCCTGTATCCTCCTACAGTCACTCAACGATGACACATTCCCGTACACCACTGCATCACCACCAAACAGCCGCACACTGCTATCCACCATATCCAAAACATCACTTATGTAGATAGAAAACAACAGCGGACCTACCACACTTCCCTGGGGCACTCCAGCTGATAACCTCACCTCCGATGAACACTCACGATCGAGGACAACGTACTGGGCTATATTACTTAAGAAGTCTTCGAGCCACTCACATATTTGGGACCAACCCCATATGCTCGTACCTTAGTTAGGAGTCTGCAATGGGGCACCGAGTCAAACGCTTTCCGGAAGTCAAGGAATATGGCATCCGTCTGATACGCAATATCGATCCTAATTTCGTGATTAATCACGAACATCGGGTGCAATTACACAACTACATGCATAACGCTGCACAAGGATGGTATAAAAGCGCAATACCCTGCAAAAACTGGCTATACCATACAACTGGTGTTCTCCTGCTGGGAAAAAATTTCGCAATACCACTCGAAACCAGCGACAGAAACACTCAAACTCTACCTACAAGCTAGGGGGGAAAAAGGCTGGGGTGTAAGGTACAATCTTTATTCTTTTTTATGGGAAATACACTCCTGGAAATGGAAAAAAGAACACATTGACACCGGTGTGTCAGACCCACCATACTTGCTCCGGACACTGCGAGAGGGCTGTACAAGCAATGATCACACGCACGGCACAGCGGACACACCAGAAACCGCGGTGTTGGCCGTCGAATGGCGCTAGCTGCGCAGCATTTGTGCACCGCCGCCGTCAGTGTCAGCCAGTTTGCCGTGGCATACGGAGCTTCATCGCAGTCTTTAACACTGGTAGCATGCCGCGACAGCGTGGACGTGAACCGTATGTGCAGTTGACGGACTTTGAGCGAGGGCGTATAGTGGGCATGCGGGGGGCCGGGTGGACGTACCGCCGAATTGCTCAACACATGGGGCGTGAGGTCTCCACAGTACATCGATGTTGTCGCCAGTGGTCGGCGGAAGGTGCACGTGCCCGTCGACCTGGGACCGGACCGCAGCGACGCACGGATGCACGCCAAGACCGTAGGATCCTACGCAGTGCCATAGGGGACCGCACCGCCACTTCCCAGCAAATTAGGGACACTGTTGCTCCTGGGGTATCGGCGAGGACCATTCGCAACCGTCTCCATGAAGCTGGGCTACGGTCCCGCACACCGTTAGGCCGTCTTCCGCTCACGCCCCAACATCGTGCAGCCCGCCTCCAGTGGTGTCGCGACAGGCGTGAATGGAGGGACGAATGGAGACGTGTCGTCTTCAGCGATGAGAGTCGCTTCTGCCTTGGTGCCAATGATGGTCGTATGCGTGTTTGGCGCCGTGCAGGTGAGCGCCACAATCAGGACTGCATACGACCGAGGCACACAGGGCCAACACCCGGCATCATGGTGTGGGGAGCGATCTCCTGCACTGGCCGTACACCACTGGTGATCGTCGAGGGGACACTGAATAGTGCACGGTAGATCCAAACCGTCATCGAACCCATCGTTCTACCATTCCTAGACCGGCAAGGGAACTTGCTGTTCCAACAGGACAATGCACGTCCGCATGTATCCCGTGCCACCCAACGTGCTCTAGAAGGTGTAAGTCAACTACCCTGGCCAGCAAGATCTCCGGATCTGTCCCCCATTGAGCATGTTTGGGACTGGATGAAGCGTCGTCTCACGCGGTCTGCACGTCCAGCACGAACGCTGGTCCAACTGAGGCGCCAGGAGGAAATGGCATGGCAAGCCGTTCCACAGGACTACATCCAGCATCTCTACGATCGTCTCCATGGGAGAATAGCAGCCTGCATTGCTGCGAAAGGTGGATATACACTGTACTAGTGCCGACATTGTGCATGCTCTGTTGCCTGTGTCTATGTGCCTGTGGTTCTGTCAGTGTGATCATGTGATGTATCTGACCCCAGGAATGTGTCAATAAAGTTTCCCCTTCCTGGGACAATGAATTCACGGTGTTCTTATTTCAATTTCCAGGAGTGTATGTTCAACTGACTAGATGCTGGTGTTGGACAGAGATGGGTTTAAAAGCGTATTACCTTCAAGTATAAAGCATCTATCGGCTGTTTGACGTCAGAGTTCACTACACACACCTACTAAAAATCATTCTACAGCTCAGCTAACCGAAGCCAATACATGTTATCTCAGGTGATGAAAAAAATGTGTCAGAGCTATAGTTACACTTCTAAATTGTCGCGAAAAAACTAGCACTTGTATTGAATGGGTCATAATGCATCACATGTAACGAGGAAAATCGTCATCCTAAAAGACTGCAGTTGAACGTGCATTCCCCTCCATGTACAATCACAAACTGCTGAAAATAAGCCTACGGGATGGAGCTACTCGACCAACAGCCTTGTGGCTCGTGCTGGCCGACGCCCATCTTGATACGATTACCCTTCGCCAACGCAAAAGCAGGTATACATAACTAAACAATACGAGATAAAAGGGCAGCTTTCCCCAAATGCATCTTGTTCGTCTAATGAGGGGTGACCACCCAATCCCACGATGTCCGGACATGGTTTCAGTTTGGTTCCACCATGTGTTGAAGAAACTCACCACATCAATTCTCGAACACCCGAAAAGTCGTGCTGTTTCCGAAATACTCGAGCTGACCCTCCAAGCTGTCACTTATGCCCTCGGCCAGACTCACATAGATTGCGCACATTCTTCTTTCCACTCATGAACAGCACACTCAACGATACTACATGCTCCATGGGTGTATGTCCGCCGCTCGTGGTCTCGCGGTAGCGTTCTCGCTTCCCGAGCACGGGGTCCCGGGTTCGATTCCCGGCGGGGTCAGGGATTTTCACCTGCCTCGAGATGACTGGGTGTTTGTGTTGTCCTCATCATTTCATCATCATCCAGGAAAGTGGCGAAATTGGGCTGAGCAAAGATTGAGTAATTGTACGGGCGCTGATAACCACGCAGTTGAGCGCCCCACAAACCAAACATCATCATCATCATCCATGGGTGTGTCTGACTAGCAATCATTACTGCCAGGTGACGCTGTTTATATCGATAGCAAGTCAGTAGTCAGAATGTTGTAGCTGATTGTTACAGAAAATGTTAACACTTAGGTCCTCAATGCGGAACTGTAGCCTGTAACCTACGTTGACCGTAAGACATTAATTGTATGATCTCCCTCCAGCAGCAGCAGGTATGGCGGAACTACGATCTTTGGAAATTGAACGTCGCCGACCTCAGGGACACTCCTTGCTTGGAAATCTTGTGAACGACGCCGTTGAGCGTATGGTGCTGCCCTACATCAGCCGACTGATTCTGCCAAACTGCTGCTATGCTCTGAAATGATGACATATGGTCGTAAGCAGGCAGTGTAGCGACGTCATACGATGGACTTCTATTTCACAGTGCTAAAGGAATGAACTGACCTGGTACCTTTTCTTGAGTTGCAGTACAACGAGCGAAGGTCGAAATTAAACCCATTATGCCATCTCGAAGGTGCAATGCTGCAGGCATGGACACTAAACTAGGTTACAGGAGGACACCCATTAATGTATCATATCATCAACAAAGGCAAAAGACGATGAAGAGCCCAGGCACAAGCACTGAATGATGGCACACACCTAATGCTACAACAAGACATGGGCAATGACTTTGTAGAACATTGCAGTGCACCAGCAGCATCATGCTTCAGTGGATATCGATATGGCAGCCATTACACATACGACTTTTGGCACCATTGAACCAGGTGGAGTAGATTACTTAGGATGAAGACCATTGATTGGGGAGCAGTGAATAAATCACTCGGACCAAATGAGTATCCTTTGAAATTTTATAGGATCACCAGCTATACGACAGCATCCCGATGGACTGATATCCGCCACGAAATAATTTCTCCTGACGTGCCTTTACCGTCAGCTTTGTGGTGGGGCTGATTATTGCGATACACAAACCTTCAAGTGGCACCCGGATACCGGACTAACGACATCTCACACTGATTAACTACGACTTTAAAATATCACAGTCTATTAGCGGCACGCTTCCAATGAAAATTGCGCCAGGTTATCTCACTCGATAATATGGCACGCAGCAGAGATATCAACACCTAGAAGGCACTTGGTGACTCTCACGATATGATGGCCCTAGCAAAGATGCTGCCGCCATGGAGCACTATTGTCAGTATGTTTTGATCAATCTTTGAATGGAGTCTTGATGCACATGCGGTTTCCATGGACATTTATCACCATAGTGACATGCTTACTCCACCATGATTTTTCTGTAATGCTTCTCGATGGGTGTACGACGAAATCGCTCATCCTATCGAGATAGACCAGACAATGGTGTCCCCTGTCTATAATATTATATGTGCTAGCCCTTGATCTTTTACTCTGTGGCTGTTGCCACCGATTGACAGGATCGATTTTGAGATGATATAAATTAAGTGTAAAGCATATACTAATGGACTGGTGCTGGCAGTGCCGACTGATAACGACATGCATGTGGCTTTAGATTGGATCCACAAATATAGAACGGCCACTACCAATCATATAAATGTGGGCATGTTGGTAGGTGATGTGTATCGGTGTCAGGCTATTGGAAGAATATGTAGCATGTTTATGGCTCATTGATACTTTCGAAAGACTAGGAATTGTTGCTACCAACGGCACATGACGCACAGCAGTGTACAAATGTAACAGACTGCTACAAGCAGTACACACAGGTGTCACATGGGCCTTACACATCCTCGAGCAGGTCAAACATGTAAACACGTATCTGGAGTTACGGATTCTGCACTTTTCCCAAGTACTCCAGACGTTGGCGGTGGTAGCGCAATTCATATTGGCATCCTTTGGTTTCTTTATGAGTGTAGGTTTACTTTTTAAAGTGAGATACAAATCCCAGGCCCCTGTCTTAGTAAGAGTTGACCGGGTCTTGTACATATTCATGAAAGAGTGGTGGCGCTATGCATCAGCACAATGTTACAACTGTGGAGATGATATGAGATATGACTGATTAGTAATTTAATAGAAGAATTACCACCAGTGGCTTTCCATCACATTTAACAGTAACTTCACCCTATACACAGTCTTTTTTATATCAAATATAGCTATATTCAGATAGCTCTACCAGCAACCAGACTGCGACTCAAGGTGACGCCTATCAGATACTAACTACAGGACGGCCTAGCAACCCCAGTCTGAGGAGATATTCACATATCAATTGGCATGTGGTATGGCGATCAGTACAGTGTGTTTCCTTAGACACAGAGGCACAGACATGTGTAGCATTCTACCTGACATACACAGTATATCTGTGACCTGATGGAGATTCATCTGATTGATTGGTCATTATGCCCTATGTGCCAAACTCTAGACAATGATGAGTACTGAATTACACCCAGTCGCTAGGCAGAAATGTCGAGCTTAATGACATAGATAATAACTTTTTTTCTGTGAGTGGGACAAGACATTGGACCAGCAGTTGTATTCTTCCCACACAGGAAATACTTTCCATGCACTAAAACGAACCAAGTAAAGTGGCTTCGATGCCAGATGGTGCTCTGTTTGTTGAGAGACGGCACAGAGAACATGAGTGCCAATGACCTTGCCAGTTCCCATCAGAACACCAAAGTTAAGCACTGTCGGGCTGGCCTTTCACTTAGATGTGTGGCCATCCGGTTTACCAAGCACTGGTGGCAAGTGGGATGCTCTCAGCCCTTGTGAGGAGCTACTTGATTGAGAAATAGCGGCTCTAGGCTCATAATGTGGCATACAGCCAGGAGAATGGTGTGGTGACCACATGCTCCTACATATCTGTATCCAGTGATGCCTGTTGGCTGAGGGTGACTTGATGGTCGGCCTGTACCATGGGACTACCATGGCCTGTTCGGCAGGAGTTTACTTTTAGTTTTGCACATGAGTAGGGCAGCTTTGCAGGTTGAGGCCGCAGATCAGTCATAACGGATTTCTGATCTCTATATAAGATAAAACATCTGCTGTCACGTTATACACTTGTGCTCCTTGGTTCCCCCACTCCCTCTCTCCTGGGGAGTTATATTCAAGGTCATGATGTGATTCTATAGTTGTCACGTGTCATGAAAATAGCAGCGAATCACGTCTCTCTCCTCCCCATCCGTCAGGACCAATGAGCACTTCCTTCATACCTTAAATAACTGGGGACCTGGAAGGGGTTACTATGGAGCTGGGCAGCATAAGAGAGTATGAGTCTCTTTGTTGATAACAAATTCCATCGAGTTCTGTTGTTTACAAGAGTGCACTACTAGTCTCATTACACCATATTTTATATATTTTCCACAAGCTTTTCATAATTTTCCGATATTGTATCTGGATACTGTATGGTACTGAGCAGCATAGGGAGAAGAGTTGAAGTTAGACATTAGTAGGTGGGATAGGCCGTTTGTGGCGCATTATTTTAGTGCGGGTTGGCTACATCAGGGGCAGGTATGCATTCAGGGCTAAACCTATTGTTCTATTTTGATTGACAGGTACTTATCCTATTGTTCTGCTAAAAGGATTGACAGACGGTGAACCTATTGTTTCCCCACCTCCTCCCACTAACCTCCCCCCTCAGGAATCCTCCAACACGCCTCTCCCCTTTGCTGCTATAGGTACACTTCCAGGTCTGAGTTATTGGAATAACCCATCTCACTCTTATCAGCTTCATTGACTACTTAATTAAATTGATAAATTAATTAACCTCTGCCTCTCTGGTAAACCCCTCTCCCCTCCCACCATCCCTCCCAGAAATTGGTGGGAAAAAAACTCAGTTGATCGGTCATTTGCAGGGAAATTGATTGCTGTGTATGGAACATTGCTTAAACAATTTAGACAATGTGCAGATTATTGTTTATTTCAACTATTTAGAGGATTCAAGGCAGTGTATGGGATATATAGAAATTGGTGGCTCTTTGGTGGAGAGGAATGATCACATAACAGGAAATTCAGTGTTATATTGTTCATTTAAAACAGTTCAAATTGTAGCCGGCCGCGGTGGTCTAGCGGTTCTGGCGCTGCAGTCCGGAACCGAGGGACTGCTACGGTCGCAGGTTCGAATCCTGCCTCGGGCATGGGTGTGTGTGATGTCCTTAGGTTAGTTAGGTTTAAGTAGTTCTAAGTTCTAGGAGACTTATGACCTAAGATGTTGAGTCCCATAGTGCTCAGAGTCATTTTAGCCAGTTCAAATTGTGTGGGTTGGATTTCTCTTGCTCATTATGCTCTTATGTTTGGAAACATGTAGGTGTTGTAAGAAGTAATTACATGGGGCAAAGACGAAGCATAACCTAATTTTCCTGCACTGTACTCTGGGTGTCTTAACCTAATATTCAGCCCTTTGTCGGCACTTAACCTATTGTTCTGTTAAGTGGTTTTTTCATGTCACCCACATTTTCTTAAATTACTGTACCGCCATTGGTACCAAATTAAGTAATTAGTTATGACCTCCTACCATTTTCTGGTACGCTTTTGGAATTTCACATGCTTTTGAACTCCATTTCTGGGGCATTCTTCTTTGTCACCACCCCCTTAATCTATTGTACTATTTTTTACATAAAATTGTGCAAATTAACCTATTGTTCTGTACTTAATATGCTGTTCTGCTCCATGTCATCCAAGCACGAACGCCCTCCCCTTAACTATTGTACCACTAACACCACGGCGATACAAAAAAATTTATGCAAATTAAGTAAATCGATATGCTTCACATGTATGAGATCATCCTATTGATCAGTGAAATCTATGGAATATATTTTATACAAAAGATCGCTAATAAACAACCACATCCCGCCAATCAATGCGCGATGCCAATGCCAGGGTCTGGGTGTACCAGCAGCCCCCACAAAGTGACGACATGTCTGTCAGCTGATAAGCAATGCACAGGTGTCCATTCAGGTCCCACAAGTATGTGGTGGTAGCATCCCTTTCATACTTGACACCTCAGTATTTTCTCAGACTACTCATGATGTCATTCAGTTCGAATATAATTTGTTTAAATATGTTTAAATTTGTATAAATTTGCTGAAATTTTGTTAGATTTGTTGAAATTTGTTTAAATTTATTATCTACCTACAGCATTAGTGTCGTGTTAAATGGTTCAAATGGCTCTGAGCACTATGCGAGTTAACATCTTAGGTCATCAGTCCCCTAGAACTTAGAACTACTTAAACCTAACTAACCTAAGGACATCACACACAACCGTGCCCGAGGCAGGATTCGAACCTGCGACCGTAGCGGTCACGCGGTTCCAGACTGAGGCGCCTAGAACCGCACGGCCACACTGGCCAGCAGTGTCGTGTTACCGCCACAAGAGTCTGTGATATCACTGCTTGTTGAGCTGTAGGTGTTCAATTAGCGAGATGTTGGTGCCAGACATGGGGGTTTTAATAGCTGTATTACATGCACCCATTCAGCCGAGGAGTGTATCGACGGCTCACTGCATGAGGAATGGAAGCGAGCATTAGAGCTTGAACATATGAAGAGGAGGAATATAAGAATACCATCATGGAAATAAATGATATGCATTAAAGATGCATTACACTATGCATGGAAACATCTAGGTCTGCTGGAATTGTCTGTCATATCTAAAACCTACATATAAGCTCCCATCACACAAGACATAAGAGCCTCCGATCCACCATACCAAAGAACTTACCTAGTTTGCGAGTTCACAGCTGGAAGGCGCAGCGATGGGTCACATGATCGTGCGTTCAGTCCATAGGAGCACATCATCATCATGACGTCACGTGTTTTTCTGAGATGCACAACTGCCCCAGCCTCCTCATCTCCCTGGCGGTCTGGAGGGGAAAACTGGTGGGAAAAGGAATCAGACTGTTCTGTGCTGCTGGAGAGAGGAAGTAGTGTACGTTATTTATGTTTTGAACAATTTTTTTAGGCACACATTCCACCTAATTTATTTATTATGCTGTTATAAAACTCTCACGCTGCCGGTGGTCTGGAGGAGGAAAAGGAAGTCCCATAGTGCTCAGAGCCATTTGAACCATTTTTAGAGGCGTAATCGTCTTACAAGCCGTCAGATATTAAAAAACACTACCATATTACCATCACAAGCACTATTGGTTCTACAGGTGCATACAAGTATCCATGTTAAAAGCTATACTGGCTTTATAAATCGAGGTACGACATTACCTCTGAATGAGTTGTTTTTTTTTTGGTCCAGGCAAATACCATTACACTGAATATAGACAATGATCCCTGTAGTATACTTTGTATAGTATCAGACTAGCAGTGCGGTTACACGTCGCTGACGGTGCAACCTCTCCACAAAATTACCCAATTAAGAAAGTGATATGGCTAACAAACGTGGTATGAAACCGATATTTCTAACACCCTCACGCCGCCGCCGCTAGATATTTCTCCAGTACTTGTAATGCATTCTGTCTCGCTGCCATGTCAGAGGCTCGGTGATATATCCACTGGGCTATAGGTGATGGTTGGTTGAGAAAGATCACAAACATTGGATGGTGTGCTGATGAAGTCATAAGAAATCTACACTAACTTTTCAGATCTCTATTGGTATGCTACCCTCTAGAAATGCTATTTGGGATTTGTAATCACGTCTCCCCATTCTATCACATACTTGCTTTGGATCCTATGGAGAAGTCATTTAATGATTACAGCCACTAGTGAATCATATTTCTGGCACTCTCATATCTTGAAACGAGTCACCTTTCTCGAACCTATCTGCTACAGTAAAATTCCAGCCTCATTTTAGGTAGTTCCTATGTATACTGCAACTGGTCCCTGAGACTCTGCACTACCATCCATGTAGCTTTGCGCATGTGATCGCTCCAATGTAAGTCAGAACTGAGTAAAAGTCGGAGGAAACTATGTGTACTACCTTCTGCAACCCGTGTAGAAACAGGACTATACTGCAACAGGACTGTACTGCAACAGGACTGAGTTTTGACCATTCGATGTAAACGGGAACTGGGAGAAGGACAAGGATTTTTGCTACTGCACTGTCATGAATACCCAAACTACAGACAAATACTACAGATCCACGTTCATTCACACCTATCTCCCCAACATGCTTTCTTCATTATTCTGTACCATCAAATAGAGAAAAATTACGAACTATGAAAGCTCCACTAACGTCATCTCATAGAGAACTCGATAACATTTTTACCACTTCTCTCTCCTCACATATACCAAAAACAATTACTGCATGTGTGCAAGCACCGTGCACACGTGACGATCCTATTAAATATAACAGGTATTGATGAATTGCACAGACCAGTTTAAAGTTTCATCACCTGTACTGTGGGAGGATGATCGTGTCCCATGGATTATGCTGTAAGTCTCAGGACCCTGTGACCATGTCTCGTTGATTGAAACATTGTGTTTTTTCTGCTTTAACACGCTTTGTACACTGCCAAACATTTTATTTTTCCGCCACTACATCGAGGTCTGTGTCAGGTTCGAAACTGACATTAACACGTTGTAATCCATGGCCTCGCGCAGAAAACACGAACTACTAGCAGCTGATCCTTTCTGCAGCACCTGACCATCATTTTGCAGGACAATTCTCAAGCACGTACAGTGCAATCTGTTACTGATCTGTTTGACTGATGGAGCTGCTAAGTGCTATACCACCTACTGTACTCCCCTGACTTAAGTGCTCGTGAGTTCGACTCGGTTTCTAAACTGAAGGAAACACTTCACAGCATTCGCTTCAGAACTGCTACAAATTCGTCGGTCAATAGACCGTGCTGGTCCAGCTGACAACACAACTGGCACTGCTAAGAGTATCCTACGACTTCCACATCGCTGGCAACTGATTATACACAATGCTGGTGACTACTTTGAAGGTCAGTAAAACTTTGAAACACGTACCTATTTTGTACGAGCTTTAAATAAGTAGTTGCCACTATTAAAGTTCCAACCCACGTACTTAGAAAAAACAGAATCATTGTACACATGGAGTAATCGGTCGATAGTAACTGTAAACACATTTGTCTTACTAGTGGAATGATGGAACATTCTAGAGATACAAGACGAAATTGTCGCACTCCCGCTAGTTCTGTATTTGTGAGGAAGCTGTTCAGTTATTGCTTGGTGTATGTTATTGTTTAATACCATTTACTGTACATTGAACTCTTTTCGATTGTTCTATACGTTGGTATCAGTTGAGAGAGATTTACTGCTTTGGTTGCACGTACCATAGAGTAGAACGTGCGACCACTAAAGAGAGAGAAAAAGAGAGAGAGAGAGAGAGAGGGGGGGGGGGAATTATGGGCGGCGGTCCTCAGATGCTGTCAATCCCGACTGCGTGCCTACTCCTCGCTACGATTCGGTATGGTAGGTCGTGACCATAACACAGCTGAATAATCAGGCTCGGTCAGATAGCTGTATCTGCGTGTCTGCCTGCGACATCTGTAGCCGTCCACTTTCCAGGGTTCAGTTAGTTTGCAAATTACCCCGTCGCTGGGATTGAGCCCCAAGTAAACAGCTAAGTACGCGTTTTTGCTGTGCTGAGTAGCACTGTGCATATTGTTCGTTGCTGCTGGACGCTACACCCCCAGCTCACGACTCTGGCGTATCCACCTCACGGTGCAAACAGTATAGTGTGAGTCCAATCACATTTAGAAGATTGCGTGATCGATAGTGTAGCCGTAATGACCAATATCCGATGGTATTCTGCTGTTTTAGTGAATAATCATCGTTAGTAAAAAGCATTGTTGGTGGTCGTATTGACTAAGGTGCATTCCAGTGTTTGTCCTGCACAGTTTTAGAAACACAAATACAGATTGATGTAAGGTACAAACCGGCTTTTACAGAGTATTAAATACTTTAACCTGTGTGATAGTGCTAAGTTCCAGAAGATCAGAGTCTATAATTGGTTTTAATGTCATGCTCTGTTTGCCTATAGTTCTAATTGATTAACATGGGAACCCTTTACATGAGTCACCAAACAGCGATGCTGACACCTCTACTGTGGACTGTACGTAGGACGGATGACTCTCTTTCTGTCGAAAGCAAACCAGTACGGGACGCATTACTTTCTCAGTGGTTGTTTTGATAGTGTTGGGAATATGCGACATCAAATATGAGTGAAACACCACCTAAACCCGCTGGGCAGAACAATTGATTAGGATTGTGGAAAGGGTCAAATAAGGTTGGGGTCAGTTTCAACTTAAAATTGTAATTTAATAACACATTTACAACCAAAGCGGCACATAGCCGAACTTTTACAAATACAAGTTTTAACTCCAAATCTATCATGGCTGAAGGCCTCCAAACAAGACATCTTAAAAATCAACAAGGTAAATTATTTCAAGTGACTGAAAACAGGCAATTACAACTACAATTACAAATTATATATATATATATTGTAATTGTAGTTGTAATTGCCTGTTTTCAGCCACTTGAAATAATTTACCTTGTTGATTTTTAACAATATATATATATATATATATATATATATATATATATATATATATATATATATATATATATATATATATATATATATATATCACAGCTAGGCTGAAAGCCTCAAAGCAAGGGTGGATAGACAAACATAAACAAGATGCAATACAAACGGCTGAAGGCCCACAATAAAACTTTCAAGATTTTAAAATAAATTATCATAAACTTTCAAAGGCAGAAGGCCGCAATGTTTAAGCTTGAAAGGTAATTTTAAGAATAAGGTTCCAAGACTGAAGACTCACAGTTAATTTTCCAAAATTAAAAAAAAAATATAACCATAAACCTTAAGCTTTTAGTAGATGAAACGGAACTAAAAGAAAATTCAACACAACGGCAATGACCTTTCAGCAAATATCCACTTGCCGGAACTCAAACTTACATAAAACACAGTAAATCAAGGATTTTCTTTTATCATCGGCTATGGTGGATTATAAACAGACCATTAAACATCGGTGAGAAAGACAGTAAGACAACAGCACTCGGAAGCCTTCAGGGGGTCGGTCTGCCCTCGTTCACTTCGGTGAGACAGGTGGTGAGCCCAGCTACACTTGATCCGTCGGAACCCAACCAGGGGACAGCAACGGACCGACCGACAAACGACTTGCTTGCCACCAATCGGTACACGAGAATTCAAACACAAAGTGTTACGGCTGTGATTATCCACAATCAAATATGTATATGTATTAAGCTGTCAAGACTACACACCATGTTGGACAGCGACAACAGGTGAGGACAGGACACTGCCTGAAATTACATTAGTGGCCAGGGCAAGTAACCGTGACACTAACGGCCATAAGGCAGAAAATTCCGGTGGTGCACTTGAATTGTAGTCAACCAATATAGTTAATTGCACCGCATGTCGGCTAAATTTCCGAGCTGATAGTCCATGCTGCTGCGAACGTCGTCGAACTGTTCGTGCAGATTGTTGTTGTCTTGCAAACGTCCCCATCTGTTGACTCAGGGATTGAGTCGTGGCTGCACGATTCGTTACAGCCATGCGCATAAGATGACTGTCATCACGACTGCTAGTGATACGAGGCCGTTGGGATCCAGCACGACGTTCCGTATCACCGTATTGAACCAACCGATTCCATATTCTGCTAACAGTCATTGGATCTCGAGCAACTTGAGCAGCTCGATAGTTTATGTCGCGATACGATAAACTGCAATTGCGAAAGGCTACAATCCGACCTTTATCAAAGTCGGAAACGTGATGGGATGTGTGGTGTCACCGCCAGACACCACACTTGCTAGGTGGTAGCCTTTAAATCGGCCGCGGTCCGTTAGTATACGTCGGACCCGCGTGTCGCCACTGTCAGTAATTGCAGACCGAGCGCCACCACAAGGCAGGTCAAAGAGACGTCCTAGCACTCGCCCCAGTTGTACAACCGACTTTACTAGCGATGGTTCACTGACAAAATACGCTCTCATTTGCCGAGACGATAGTTAGCATAGCCTTCAGCTACGTCATTTGCTACGACCTAGCAAGGTGCATGTTCAGTTTCTATTGATATTATGACTCATGTACAGTCCAGAGCGACGCTCATCATTAATGGATTAAAGTTAAGTATTCCACCAGCAACGTCCGTTTTTTGCTAAAGTCTAATTTTTTTTGTCCTGTTCCAGACCTCACGCCAGCCTGCGTGAGCTAAAACGCGTGCCTTTCGGCTTCCTCTAATAATACGGTGTTGGCTCTCCTGCCAACCCACAACAGTATGCATTTCTCCTCCTTACACGAGGCATCACAACAACGTTTCACCAGGCCACGCCGGTCAACTGCTGTCTGTGTATGAGAAATCGGTTGGAAACTTTCCTCATGTCAGCACATTGTAGGTGTCGCCACCGGCGCCAACCTTGTGTGAATGCTCTGAAAAGCTGATCATTTGCATATCACAGTAGCTTATTCCTGTAGGTTAAATTTCGCGTCTGTAGCACGTCATCTCCGTGGTGTAGCAATTTTAATGGCCAGTAGTGTATGTATATGTATTAAGCGGTGTAACCGCAACACGGGCGGGAAACCAAACACAGACAGACAGCGAAGTTCACGAAAACGCATAGTTGGGAGTTTACACGGCTCAGTAAGAACTCACGGAACAGTTATTCATCCCAAGAGGAACTGACTGTCTTGATGACAGAAATGGGCAAGAATTTATACGTTCATGATGCGTAAGTGAGATAATTACGTTGAGCAGTCTTACACAATGTGATCAAAAGTATCCGGAAAACTGCAACATCATACGTTTTTCGTATTGCGTGCGTTGCACTGCCACCTACTGCCAGGTACTCCATATCAGCGACCTCAGTAGTCATTAGGCATGGTGAGAGAGCAGAACGGGGCGCTCCCCGGAAATCACAGACTTCGAATGTGGTCAGGTGAATGGGTGTCACATGTGTCATACGTCTCTACGCGAGATTGCCACTCTCCCCAAACATCCCTAGGCCCACGGTTTCCGATGTGGTAGTGAAGTGGAAACGTTAAGGGACACGTACAGCATAAAAGCGTACAAGTCGATATCGTCTGTTGACTGACAGAGACCGCCAACAGCTGAAGAGGGTCGTAATATGTAATAAGCAGACGTCTATCCAGACCATCACAAAGTAATCCCAAACTGCATCAGGATCCAGTGCAAGTACTATGACACTTAGGCGGGAGGTGAGAACACTTGGGGGCCATTCCGCAAGAAACCTTCCAGCACCTGATTGAACATATGCCTGCGAGAGTGGAAGCTGTCATCAAGGATAAGGGGGGGCCACAACCATGTATAATTCCAGCATTACGGATGGAATGCGCCACGAACTCATTTTCAGCCAGGTGCCAGGATACATTTCATCGCATAGTGCACTAAAATTATCGTATATGCAATCCTAAGATCATTCTACATCATGCTGCATTTGAAATTACAGAAGGATTTCATTGCCCTGCAGCGTGAGAAGAAAAAAGATACATTGGATCTAGACAAAAGGTAAAAAGATTTTGCAATAATGAATTGGGCGACATAAGAAGAAGCTGAAATCGTTGCTTTGTTATAAAAAAAAGAGCGAGAATTTAAAATGATAAAATATTAAGTTCAATGATTTTATCCAGTAATGTTGTAGAAAGGAACAACGGTAAAAGTAGAAAGAAAATAAAGAAAATAAAAAGTCAGAAACAAAAAAAAATATTCAACATGCTTCTGTATTATGCGCATCGTCTGTCCTAAACAAGGATAAAATGTGAAAGTGGCTATTCTTATTGAAAAGCGGTCATCAGAGGCTCCGCCAGTATTAAGCTTTCATTGACGGTCGGTACAGTCTCGGCTAAAATATTTGTGCTCGTAAACACCACGTTGACGTAACAGGTCGCAAAGCCCAGCGTCGGGAAGCCCACGACACCGGATGATATCGTAACGGTCGTGGCTCGCGGCATCTCTGAAGCCGGACACGGCGTGGAAATAAATGTGATTGTTATTCCAGGCCTTATTATCGACAAGCTTAACTATTTTATTCAAAATCATGTTTATACATAAGACTTTGTGACAAAGCATTACACTCACCGCAGTTGGTGTATAGCAGCGTCTCAGACGGATCTTTGTTGAGTCTCCTTTTGTATACGGTAAATACAGGATATCTTTTAACGACATTAATCATGTTTTTGAAAGTACAAATGTGTAACGGTTATATGTGCCTGTATACTTACTCGATTTATCTGAGGATGACACTTCTATGACTGAATGGTGGGTTAAACAGTCTCTTTGTCTGAAAGAACAAAACCGTTTGTAGTCAAGCTGTTATTAAGTGTCCAGTTCTAGTCTTCACAAGGATGTGCTAGAGTTGCTAGACTATAACAACACCGGCCGGCCGTGGTGGCCAAGCGGTTAAAGGCGCTACAGTCTGGAACCGCGCGGCCGCTACGGTCGCAGGTTCGAATCCTGCCTCGGGCATGGATGTGTGTGATGTCCTTAGGTTAGTTAGGTTTAAGTAGTTCTAAGTTCTAGGGGACTTATGACAACAGCAGTTGAGTCCTATAGTGCTCAGAGCCATTTGAACCATATAACAACACCAACGGGTTAGCTGGGCCCTTTCACAGTGTCGCCTAGAATTCGGCTAAATATCTGGCGCCGTTTGTTGACTGAGAACTGAAGAGGCGCCTACATCTTGACTCCTTAGCAAGCGAGGTTGGACTGTCACTCGTCATAGTAAGTGCTGTGAAATACAACGGCAGTACTCGTGGGTGTTGGGCCACATGGTGGGCGACGTGGACGTCCGTACGTCAACGCTCGTATGAGCTCTAGACAAGTCTTCGCTGGTCATTGTGGCCTGTTTAGAAGGAGGACTCCTCACTGAGGACAGTTCAACTCCAGTCAATGAGGTTCCAGGCCGAATGGCGCAACACCACTGCAGACGGGCTCGTTGGTGTACAGAGGTCAATGGAGGTCGGCGCAAGGGGCGCCGTGAACTCAGACCCCTCTCTATGAGATGCTTAGTAACGGCCCTTGTGATCACTGAAGCATCAGTTGGACTTCCGAGCGATGACAGTGATGAATCCGGGACTCTGAGGGCCTCTCTGACGATTGTTCGGCCCTCACGTTGTGTTGTCTCCATAGGCCAAACGCTTCCTTCTAGACGCCATGTTCGGCCATGGTTCACCCATTCCTGCCAACATCGTCGAATAGTGGCATCGCTCTTATTCAGATGTTGAGCGATTCAGAGATTACTCCAACCGGCTTCTATGAATTCTACTACACGTCCTCTCTCAAATGTTGACGTCTGCGTGCATTTTTCATGCGCTTGTCTGCGAGGCACAGTTACTGACTATCTGAGTACATGGTATGAAATTTTGCAAAGATTTTATGCCTCGGTATTTTATGTCTCCTGCTTAATATACTTGCCAGCTGCGCGTTGAAACTGCGCAGCAGCGTCACATATTCATCATCCATCGGCCACCAAAGCTTTCGATTATGGTTTTTCCGTCGATAGGCAAATGAATATGAATTTGCTGCCAATTTTCATAAGTCCTTTGAGATGCGTCTTTTTTTTTTTGCCTTAGAGTGTGTATAACTGATGACGGATGTAGAAAAGAAAACACCAGTAGTATACAGGCAACCGCAAGAATTGCATTTAAATGAAAAGTGTTTTACCACCGAATATAAATTTAAGCGTTAGGAAGTGTCCTGAATGTATTTGGTTCAAATGGCTCTGAGCACTATGGGACTTAACAGCTAAGGTCATCAGTACCCTACAACTTAGAACTACTTAAACCTAACTAACCTAAGGACATCACACAACACCCGGTCATCACGAGGCAGAGAACTGAATGTATTTGTTTGACGATTAGCGTTGTATGTAAGTGAACTAAAATCATAAAAACTGCTGCACTGACAGAAACAGGCTTTTGAAACGTGGTGTTAAAATGCTGACGATTATACATAATGAAGCGCCACAATAACTGGTGTGGGGATGCATATTCAAATACAGAGATACGTAAACAGGCAAAATACAGGCGGCAACGCTTATATAAGACAACACGTGTGTGGATGTTGGATGAGGTACTGCTGCTAAAATGCAGGTTATCAAAATTGAAGTAAGTCTGAATGTTGTTTCATAGTAGGCGCACGAGCGTTGGGACACAGCATTTCCGAGGTACCGATGTAGAGGCAATTTTCCCGTATGACCATTTCACGAGTATACCGTGAATATCAGGAATCCGGTAAAACATCGAATCTCCGACATCGTTGAAGCCGGAAAAAGATCCTGCAAGAATGGGACCAACGACGGCTAAACTTAACCGTTCAATGTGACAGAAGTGCAGCCCTTCTGCAAACTGCTGCAGATTTCACTGCTGGGTCATGAACAAGTGTCAGCGTGCGAACCATTCTACGAAACATAATCGATATGGGCTTTTAGAGACAAAGGCACACTCGTGTACCCTTGATGACTTCACGACACAAAGAATTTCGCCTCGCCTGGGCCCATCAACACTGACATTGAACTGTTAATCACTGGAAACATGTTGCCTGATCGGACGAGTATCGTTTCAAATTGTATCGAGCGGATTTACGTGTACGAGTATGGAGACAACCTCATGAATCACTGGATCCTCCATATCACCAGGGGACTGTTCAAGCTGGTGGAGGCTCTGTATCGGTGTGGGGCCTGTGCAGTTGGAGTGATATGGGACCCCTGGTACGTCTAGATACGACTCTAACTGCTGACACGTACGTAAACATCCTGTCTGATCACCTGAATCCCTTCACGTCCATTCTGCATTTCGACTGACTTGGGCAATTCCAGCAGGTCAATGCGACACCCTATTCGTCCAGAACTGCTTCAGAGTGGACAGTCCAGCAGGATTCATGGTCTCAGTTCCCTCCAGTACCACTTCAGACAGTAGTCGTCCCTATGCCACTTCGTGTTGCGACACGTCTGCATGCTCGCGGAGGCCCTTCGCGATTTTACGCAGGTGTACCAGTTTGTTTAGCTCTCCAGCGTAGGTAGGTCGAGTAACCAATGAAGACGTGCTGCGGAGATTCGGGAACAGAAGAGCTCTAAGCCACAACGTGACTAAAGAAGGGCGAACATCAACAATGGGCCAAGAAGCGGGCTACATAACACAGCAAACCGAGACCTTACAACCAGAACACCACCATATCGGCAGTAGAATAGCCCTGAAGAGCTCGAGAACGAAGCGCTACCGTCAGTCCATTACCAATCTATGGTACTAGAAAAGGCGACACAGAGAGATGGGGCTGGCAAGACCGAGCCGACGGTAAACTTGTCCCAAGCAGACTGGGCTGACTGTGAAAGTGGTCCGCTGACGGTAGCAACAGGCAATACGGTAGGGGTGGCGCCCCTTTAAGTTAGCACTATAACAAACGCCAGCAGACACGACAGAGCCACTCAACGTGCCAATACAAATTCAAATGACATAATCTTCCATTTGTGATAAAGATGTTGAAATACGAACGAAGACAAGCATATTGGCTTGCCTCTCTCAATATCAACGCCATACAGTCGCAAAAAAGAATGTATTTACTTAAATTTGTGCTATAAATGGCTGGCATAGACATCGTCCTCGTACAAGAAGTGTACATCGACGGAAATCCCATCATGTGCAGCTACAGAGACTTAGTTTTAGGTGCCCTCAAAACTGGCTACGGCATCACAAACATTCTTACGGAATGCATCACGGTAGGGGATATCTTGTAGCATCAGCGATATCCATGTACTGTCCAGTACAGACGGAACAGAAGAGCGTTCCCGCTTCTTCACAGAGGAAACTGCCTTCTATTACATTTATGGCGCGATTATTTTATCCTAGGTGGCGATTTTAATTGTGTACTTGCACCGAAAAATTACTTTTCTCCATGCACTCCGTTCCCATAGCTACGAATATTGACACAGAATATGCAGTTTTTTGACATGTGGGAGCATGCCCATGTCCTCCATCCCTGATACACCCAGGTAACGAGTCATTCCGATAGTCGTCTCGATGGACTGTGCACTGGTCAGCCACATCATTATAATACCTACAAAATAACCTGTATTTCTACCTTTGACACGGATAACAACAGCGATGTGTCGTCGAGTGGAGACAGTGAGGCCTTGATAGGTCGCTGGAGGTAGTTGGAACAACATCTGCTCACACAGGTCACTCAATTCTTGTAAATTCCGCGGATGGGGGCCATGAACTCTGACATCGTGGTTCACATTCTAGATGTGTTCGATCGGCTTCAGATCTAGGGAGTTGAAAAGCAGACACATGAACCGCTTCGGTCGCAGGTACGAATACTGCCTCGGGCATGGATGAGTGTGATGTCCTTAGGTTAGTTAGGTTTAAGTTGTTCTAAGTTCTAGGGGAATCATGACCCGAGATGTTAAGTCCCATAGTGCTCAGAGCCATTTGAAACTTGTCGCATGGCGCATACTCTTGTTGAAAAGTGGCACAGCCGTCAGAAGCATAATCGTCATGAAATCGTGCACGTGGTCTGCAATCAGTTTATGACACTCATAAGCCATGATGGTGCCTTAGACGTGAACGTTAACCAGGTCTCCACCCTGCAGTACAGGTGTCGAGGAACTGCTCACCTGGAAGACGAAGCATTCTTGTCCTAGCATCGGCGTGGTGAGAAATGTATTATGATTCATCGGACCATACAACGCTCTGTCACTGCGCCAACTTCCAGTGCCGTGGCCATGTGCCCATTTCAGTCATAGTTGCTGATGTGTTGTTGACTTTGAAACATGCATGGGTCGTCCTGCGGAGGCCCATCTTTTGGAGTGTTCAGACTCACTTGTACTCTGTAGCATAAAATCTGATGTTAATTCCGCCTCAGTTCGCTGCCTGTCTTGTTTTACCAGTTGGCATAGTCTACGACGTGAGACAACTGTAATGAGATGTGACCACCCAATCCCAAGACGTCTGGACATGGTTTCACCTTGTTTCCACCACGTGTTGAAGATACTCACCACAGCACTTCTCGTACACCCGACAAGTCGTGCAGTTTCCTAAATATTCGTGCTGAGACTCCAAGCCGTCACATCTGCCATCGGCCAGTCGCAGATAGACTGCACATATTCCCCATTCCACACATGAACAGCACACTCACCAATGCTACATGCAACGTGCGTATGTCTGACTAGCAGTCATTCCAGACATGTGACGCTGCTATGACCTGGACGGGTTTATATCGATTGCAAGTCACTATGTTCAGGCTGATCAGAGTTTGTTACACACAATGTTAACACTGAGGTCTTCAATGCGGAACTGTAGCCTGTAGCCTACGTCGACCATAAGACATTTAATGAGTGATCTCCCTCCAGCAGCAGCGGGCGTGCCGGAGTAGTGGTCTTTGGAAATTGAATGTCGCTGACCTCAGAGATAATCCTTCCTTGGAAATCTTGCAAAAGACACCTTTGGGCGTATCCCGCGACCATACATTAGGGGATGGTTCATGCCAAACTGGTGCTATGCTGTGAAATGATGATATATGGACGTGAGCAGGCAGTGTGGCGACGTCATACGATGGACTTCTATTTCACAGTGCTATAGGAGTGCACTGACCAAGCACCTTGTCCAGAGTGGAAAGTGGGGATACAACGAGCTAAGGCCGAAATTAAACCCATCATGCCACCTCGAAGGTGCATTGCTCCAGAACACCCAATAGTGTATCATATCATCAACAAAAGCAAAAGACGATGAAGAGCCCTGATACATGAACTGAAAGATGGCACACACCTAACGTCGCAACAAGAAATAGGCAATGACTTTGAAGAAAAGTACAATCAATTTGATGCTGCAGTGGATATCGACATGGCGGTCATTACCAAAGTTACACATTCGACTTTCAGCACCGTTGAAGCTGAGATGGAAGCACTGCTGATGAAGTAGATTACTGAGGATGAAGTGAGGGAGGCCATTGATAGGGGAGCAGTGAATAAATCAGTGGGACCTCTTTGAAATTTTATAGGAGCACCAGCTATGCGATGGCATCCCGAGTGACTGGTGTCTGTCATGAATTAATAACAACATCCAGAAGGCTCTTGGTGACTATCACGATATGATCGCCCTAGCAAACACGTGCCGCCGCCATGCAGCACTATTGTCGGTAAGTTTTGATCAAGCTTTCAATGGAGTGAATCTAAGTCTCGATGCACAAGCGGTTTCCATGGCCATTTATCTCTATCATGACGCCGTTACTCAACCATGATTTCTCCATAGTGCATTTCAATGGGTGTACGACGAAATCCCTCATTGTATTGAGATATGACAGACAATGGTTTCCCCTGTCTATGATATAATATGTGACAGCCCTTGATCTGTTACTCTGTGGCTGTCGTCACTGATCGACGGGATTGAATTTGTGATGATGTACATTTAAGTGTAAAGCATATACTGATGGCCTGGTGCTGGCAGTGCGGACTGATGACGACATGCATGTGGCTTTAGATTGGATCCAAAAATATGGAACGGCCACCAGCAGCGATGTAAATGTGGACAAGTTGGTTGTTGATGTGTATCGGTGTCAGGCTATTGGAAGAATATGTAGCACATTTATGGCCCTTTGATACTTTGGAATACCTAGGAACTGTTGTTACCAATGGCATATGTCGCACAGCAGTTACAACTGTATCAGACTGCTACAAGCAGTCTAGACAGGTGTCAACAGGAACCTGACATGGGCCTTAGACATCCACCAGCAGTCCACATATATAAACGCCTACCCAGACTTACAGCTTCTGCACTTTGCCCAACTACTCTCGACGTTGGCGGTAGTAGTGCAATTCTTATGGGCATCCTTTGGTTCCTTCATGAGTGCAGGTCTACTTTTTAAAGTCAGATATAAATCACAGACTCCTGTCTTTGGAATGAGTTGACCAGGTCTTGTACATGTTCACCAAAGAGTGGTGGAGCTATGCATCAGCACAATGTTAAAACTGGGGAGATGACATGAGACATGATTGATTAGAAATTTAATAGAAGAATTACCACCAGTGGCTGTCCAACACATTTAACAGTCACTTCACCCTATACACATTCTTTTTAATATCTAACATAGCTATATAGAGATAGCTCTTCCAGGAACCAGACCAGACGCCTAACAGATACTAGCTATAGGACAGCCTTGCAAACCCATTCTGAGGAGGTATCCACAAATAAATCATTTTCAGCTAGGTGTCCGGATACTTTTGATCACATAGTGTATTAAAATTATCTTATACGCAATCCTAAGATCATCCTACAATTTGTCTATTGAGGAAGATCTACTAGCTTAGATGGCGTGGATTACAACGCCTTTCATGGCCCCTAAAATTCAAATACATAAGTGCTTTATTTTTCCTGCATGTTTAAGTCTTGTGAAAGACTAGCTTTAATAGATCATTCCGCAGTGACAGGATGTAATACCTCGAAACTATACTTGAAAGAAAGACAGTAATTATTTATGATGGTGTATAAATGTAATCGCGGTATGGCTGTAGGTTTAACTTGGAGGCCAGTTACACAAAGATACGAAGCTACTTACAACAAATATAACGCTGTAATTCAGAATTACCCCGCCGGATGGTTGAAACCATCTAACCTGCCCATGATACTTCTGTGAAACTATATGTTTTATGCCCTCACAGCTATGGCTGGTGGAAACATCGCCTTTCCAGATCTTTTACGATTCCACTGCATAACGTATATGGCAAATATGGTATTACCTACGATTGGTCTCCGAATCAATAGTTATCTATCACGTACATAAGTTGTTTAGGAATTGCGTAGCGTGTTATGACAAAATACGATTTTTGACTAACAGTCTGAGACACTTACCGTTTTGGTTTAATGGATGCGGGCTGTAATTATCTCAAGACTACTTCTACTTCCAAATTAGACACATATTCACTATGTTTTATTAAATGCTTATCCGAACTTTGGGTTGCTTATTACTTATAAGAGGATCGTGCGAATTCGGTATCTCTCTTCTCAAGACGCACCCACGGTAAGGCCCCAAGTGCCACTAACAAAAAGCAGAGGTACAGAGAGGAGAGCATCTAACAGTACAAGTTCTATTTTCCCTTACGATATCTTGACTGTCTGTTACTGTCCTCAGTATTGTTTTTCATGAGAAGGAGCTTTGGCGAATTTGAGTTCACATAATACTAGCATGTGGATTTATCCTACCAGCAAGAAGTATAGCATTACGTTATTGGTGCCTTGTAGAAGTCTTGCGCTTAATAAGGAGTGATTTACAGCGACAAGGGATTCAGTGCTACGAAGCTTATATTGCTACAACCTTACTGCTACGAACCTTATACTGGTACAACCTTATAAGCACTTAGGTCAATGTCCTCTGGTGAGCGTGTAAGTGCCCGCGAGTTGCGACTGGTTCGCCTAGCTGGTCCAGGGAGAAAGGATGGGGGGGGGGGGGGAGGACAGTGCTTGGAGCTTCAACTGATAGCAACGTTTGTCTGCTTGTCTGCAAGGGCGCCGGCGAGTTACGACAGGCCCTTCTGTGGCTGGTTACCCTCTCACTGAACCACTAGGCACAATTTGTGCCATCCGCTAGAGCGCAGAAGATTACACATACGTTGTGCAAATCTCTCTACCTGATATGGTGAGATGGCCTGGTGTAATGTCATGAAAACATGCGGAGCTCTCTTATTCGCGCCCTTGTGGTAGCAATGGTACGGTGAGTGGCATACCCTCCCATTATCTCGCTTGACTCGTTCGATATGTGAGTGCTGGGGAAAGTTCTCCATTATCTAGATGTGTGCCAGACTAATATTTTTTTAATCGACGGGTCGGGATCTGCTTGCTGTTATGAAAGTGTGTAGGAGATCTCTCGGCCAAGGCTGATATAGCTTCAGTGCCTGGCCACAGACCGGAGAGGACTATATAGAAACTTTTTCGGCAGTTGTTGTGCAGTGTGCGCAAACATCGGCGTTCTGGGCTACACGCCAACATAACCGAGTCTGAGAGACGGATTCCCCTGTGTGAAAATTCATTCTCGTTTCTCACGTCTATAGAGGTGTATTTTGTAGCGCTGTGCTACACACATACAGAAACGTTTGTTGGAAGCATCAAAATGTTACTGTTACGTCCCATAACCTGGTAATGTAGTGGTGCTGTACCAACTCCTGTGTGGTATTTGTCTTATATACAGTATCCCTGGCTACAAATCGGTAGCGCGTATAGAATTCTCTATGACGTGGCTATTTGTACGAATGTTTTCATTTCTAGTACTATGACGTGCAACATTAGTAATGGAGTGGTGTCTTAGCAGTGACAAATAAATCGGCAACATCCTGCATTGTTCTCGACTGACAAATTCACAACGTCTACGCAACGCATCTGACGTGCCACTACACGGTGCACCGCAGTGATGTGACGTCATGACGTGACGTGACACGTGTGACGTAACGTTTTGTCTCGATGCGATGGGATGTTGATACATGTTGACACTTAACTCGCATCATTGGGTACAATGTGTAATACTGCGTATAATACTCAAAAAATTCATAAAATATGGGGGAATGAGATTAGTTACGTATCTGTGTCATTGAGGCTTCTCTTAGTTGTTATAAGGATGAAATATTAACCTGTTATAAAATGAATGGATCTCAAATAACATAATTTGTTATTAACAAACAGACGCGGGATACAACCTAATCCTATGCCGTCCGGTTCCAGAGAGTCACAACTATAACAGATGGATTTGGAAAAGTGTGCTCCAGTATCAGCTTTAATTAGATAAGAACATACTGCATTGTGAATACCTGAGAGCATCATGACGTCGTCACGATGTCGGGAAGAGAGCAGTGTATTTTGCGTAATTGGACAAAAGAAAATCTGGAAAAGAGTGAAAATAGCTAAAGATGGTGAACATGTGAGATAATATGGAATAATAAGAGTACTTACATATCTGCCTGGGTGTAGTCTCTGGTGGTTCCATGTAACACTAAACTGTTGTTAACAAATAGTACCAAATTGATGTAGCATGATGCAATTTGCTATAAACAAGTAGACACAGGCTACAACCTCTCTCCATACGCTAACGAGCTCCAGAATGTGTCCAGTTATAAAACGGGGTCATAGCGGGAAATTGGTGAAAAATACGTAAAATTTGGGTTAATGAGAGTACTTATATATCTGACTTGATGTGGTCTCTGCAGGTGTCACGTAATACTTTTGTTAACAAGTAGAACTCAGGTGACATGATTTGTGGTTAAGAGATAGCCACATCCTCTTCCTATGCTATCCATCTCCATAATAACGCCTTACACTTAAGTGTCCCAGTTAAAAAAGATTAACGTCTGAAGGGGGTCCTTAATCCTCATGCTTGAAAGCGGCAGGGTGAGGAGAGGTAGATGGTGTTGCTCTCATTTTTATGACATGTGACGACTTAAGAATTACGTCATAATCTTGACTATAACTTGCACAGTTTCCTGGGTGCATCTTCACCAATTCCTGCTCATTCCCTGGGAATAGGGAATGAGGAAACAAGGACGTCCAGTGTATAACCTGTGAGCGGTTGTCCTTGTCTCGAGATAAGGAACCAGTGTTCACAAAAACAGCAGCAAAAGAATACGACATAGTATACTGTTTCAGGTATATGAATCACATCCTCTGGTTAATAGTTGAACGACAAACAAAAATTGAAGAATTACATAGTGGCATCAACAAGGTACATAAAAATATAAAATTCACAATGGAAAGGGAAGGGAATAACCAAATAAACAGTCTGTATATATCAATCAATAAGAAAACAATAAGCATATGTTTGAAATTCTTCGTAAACCCACAGCAACTAACGTTATTATCCCCCAGTACGTGAACCACTCACAGTCAAAAAAGCAAGCAATACTTCAACAGATGCTCCATCGACTCAATACGGTTTCACACAATAAAGAAAACTACCAAAAAGAACTAACTGGAGACAATAAAGCAGATAGCCCGAAACATTGAGTACAATAGTGATATAGCTACAATAAAATCAAAAGTAAAATATAATCAGAAAGGGCAAAACTATTGATAACATCACAACAGAAAAATACACATTCACAATCACTCTGTACCTTAACAGCCACACAAAATTATTAGGAAAACATAAGAGAAAACACAAGATGGCACATAATGAAGTACAAACACAAATTCACACAAAAAATCAGCAACATTTTCAAAAGACAGGGAATAAACATAGCATACACAACAGACAGTTCTATCAAACAATACACACCAAAACTGATAAAAAAACACAGCTATATACCAGAAAGTGGGTATATTTTAATTACAGTGCAACGCTTGTGTTGGCAAATACAAAGGACAAACAGGCAGGACATTCGATGTGAGATACAAAGAACACATGAGAGACTGGAAGTATGGACAAACCACTCCACAGTTTCAGAACAACTAAGACAACACAATCACAAACCAACCACTAGAGAAGAAGACATGTAAATATTTAGAATCAACAATAAAAGACATCTCATTACCCTGCAAGAAAATTACCACATGCAGAGAACCGAAACAGAAAACAAAACTCCGTGGAACGATCAAGTAGACACACCAAACAACTTACTGTTTATGCTAATAAGTAAAATAATAGAGGAACGCTACAACAGAGGACTATTATCATGACAATAAAGCCTCCCAACTCCCTTTTCACGCACTCACTGGTCCATGAACGTCTCTGAACAATATTTAAACTAAAACTCCAATCAAATGGAAAAATATCCTTGCATGTATATTCTCTATCTCTCTCTCCCTCTCTCTCTCTCTCTCTCTCTCTCCCTAGGTTACTCGACATTTCATTACAAAAAACTTTGCCAATATGAACGCGTTTTCGAGCTTTTCAAAATGTGGTGGCATTTTGTAGCAGCATTTATTCATAGGACATAATGCCATTGCCGTCTAGCATGTCTCTCTACATTCCTCAAAGGTAGTCGGAGAAGTGGACGACGAGCATGTAAGCCATGCCTTAAAAACGGCGACGGACTGTCATCCCTGATAGTGTAAGATGTGGTACACTCTTCCACCGTTGCGCTAGAGCAGATCTGTCCTGCAATGCCATTTGGATGAGGCGTCAATCTCCTCGGGGCTGTGGTCTGTTCTGGTGCGACCTGACCCGTCTCTTCTTGTTCTACGGTCTTCTGTGAACCCTTCTGCACAGACCAGCTGCACTGCCGAAACACTTCATACCACACGAGCAGCAATTTCTGGGATGGACGCATGACAGTTTTTCATGCCAACAATGCGCCCTCTTTCAAACTCACTGATCTGACTTTACAGTTCGAGCATACATCTGCAAGGCGTCCGGCAGCTCTGCTCAACTCACACTGATCCATTACCTACGGTTTACAGCGACAACGAGAGCTGCAGGGAAATTTTACCGGTACGTGGTGTTGCGCCGCGATATCGATGTTGACCTTGCAGCTGCAGGCCGACATGGTCAAATTCTACTCATTTCTGCAGAACATACTATTGTACATGTCCTGTGAGTATCAGCACCCTAACTCGAGTCGTTCACGGCGTTCTGTTTCTTTTGAAAGTGAGTGCGTTTACATTTCAATCGTGAAACTAGTTTCGGAGTTTTAAAAATAAACTTAATGAACACCGTTGAATAAATACGATACTGAGTTGTACGCTGACTGCCTTTGCTTGTTTTTTTGCTTGTAAATTAGCAAGTCGTCCCACTTTCGGGGTTGGTGAAGACGTTTTAGGGAAAATAGTTCGTAAAACTTTTTCAGTAAGTTTCAGAGTCGATTCATGTACACACTTCAATCTCTCCCTTATTCAGAGCTAGTCTATATGAATGCAGAACTTTACACATCTTATTAACAAAGTAACCACCAGGTTAATGAACCCTGCAGTAAAGAAAAAGCGTAACGTTCTCTCAACTTCAGGCGAATGTTATTGTTTTGAACGCCATGTTGTCCTCGCGTGCTGCAAACAGAACGACCACGAAAGTCAAAATGACGTCACGTTTACACGGAGGCTCGTGAACTGTAGGTTACCCTTCCTGACTGGTGATTTCGACCCTTTTGTAGGTGTCGCAGGTAGTGTGCGACTTGCGACCAAGCATTTTCGTACTATGGGTTTTCCGATCGGAGCCTCCTGCTGATTTACACCAGTTGTTCACTCGTCAGTGTGGCAGTGCCCTCTCCGACAGCCTTTGTTCCCGTACACTTCCATAGGGCTAAGCTATTGAATTCTCTGTATAGGGCCGGTAATGAAAATAATTACGACGAAAGGGAAGGTATGCCTTCTGGAGGTTAGTTACCGTTATCGGGTACACAGAAAATGTGATGCTTATACAAACTGCTTGTGCAGGAATTCCGAATGGGATGACTGCCAAGGCCGTTTAAAAATTGCAGATGGCAGAATAATGGGTGAACAGTGACTTTCTTGCGCATCTGACAAAGCAGATTTGCATTTTAAGAAAGGAATGTGTAAGTGCAGGAAAAGAGTCAATGAAGAAAACACAATGTTTGTTTTCCAAATTTTTTAAGGAGGGATTTCAAGATTTGAAAGACAAAGTTTTAATTTCGATGCATGTAGCCCAAAGTATGACCACAGCAATACTTCATTGAGTAAAGCAAGAACGGATGCTGTTGGACGTCCAAAAACCTTGGCACTAGTTCGCAGATTCAACTGAGCGAAGACGTTTTCAAACTGACTGGATGTAACAGTTTTTTGAAAATTGACGATGGCTCCGTTTTTGACGAAATAATCCCGGTGTTCCATTGCGTAGAAGCGGGGAAAATTCTCTGAGAAACGGGAACTGTTCTTGCGTGAGAGGGGGGAGGGGGGGAGAGTCATCCATACATGTTACACATTGACATCGAAATCACAAAAAAGACAAAGGGATTTCCTGCTTGATCTTTTTTGCTCCCAGAAAAAAGTCAAAAATATAATCCACACAGCTGTGGTTATTAATAATGGCGAAAATGCCCAGTGGAGAAACGGTAATGAAGTTAACTGACTATATGTCAATCACTACACGGAACATGCTACTATACCAATTGAAATGTTGATTGTTTTTAACCAGCGGGACAGAACCACGAACTGTGTCGAACTTTGGCGTACAGTACATAAGTAAACCCCCCAATAAATCAAAAACATCTGAATGTATGAAGGAGGAAGCAGTAAATGCTACATTTGAAATTAAAGAACAATTTCATTGCCCAGGCCCTTCAGGAAAAATAAAAGATAGATAGATTTAGACAAAAGGTAAAAAAATATTGCAATAACGAATTGGGTGGCATAAGAGGATGTTGAAATCATTGCTTTATTATAAAAATAATTGAGTGAGAATTTGAAATGGACAAAATAAGATGATAACTTTTATTATTTTATCCAGAAATGTTGACGCACAGGATAGCCGAGGGCGCTAATGCGCTGCTTGCTGGAATCGGGTAGCCGCGCTTGCGACCGATCGAATCCAGATTAACGACGAGGGCCAGTATGCCGGCCAGCCTGGATGTGGTTTTTAGGCGGTTTTCCACATCCCACTAGATGAATACCGGGCTGGTCCCCACTGCCTGCCTCAGTTACACGACTCGCAGACATTTGAAAGTATTCGCACTATTTCCTGGCTTACACTAGATGCAGACAGCTGGGGTACACTGATTCCGTTCTTGGGGATTCGTGGTTGCGACAGGAAGAGCATCCGCCCACCCTCTGACACTAACATTGCCAAATCGTCACAAGGCCGACGCCATGTTGATGTTAGACGAAGGGTCAAATGAAATGATGATGATGGTTTTATCGAGTAATGCTGTAGAAAGGAACAAAGGTGAAGGTAAAAAGAAAATAAAAAGTCAGAAACAAAAAAAAAATACTGAGCATGCCTTTCTATTAGCCAGTCCTAAGCGTGGATAAAATGTGAAAGGGACTGTTCTTATTGAAAAACGGTCAGCTGAGGATCGACCACTATTACAGCTTTCATTGACGGTCGGTACCGTCACGGCTAAAATATTTGTCCCCGGAAACACCACGTTGACGTGACAGGTCAGGAAGTCCACGACTCTGAATGCTTTCCTAACAGTCCCAGGTCTCAGCATCTCAGAAGCCGAAGACAACATGGGAATAAATGTGTTGGTTAACGAATTACACGTGAAAGTTATTCCAAGCTTTATTACCAAAAAGCTTAACTATTTTCTTCAAAATCATGTTTATACATCAGAATTTCTCACAAAACCTTACACTCACCGCAGTTGGTATACTGCAGCCTCTCACACGGATCTGTGTTGAATCCCCTTTTGTATACGGTGAATACAGGATGTATTGTAACGACATTAAGCATGTTTCTGAAAGTACAAATGCGTGCCGGTTATATATGCCTGTATACTTACTCGATTAATCAGGGGAAGACACTTCTGTGACTGAATCGTGGATTGAACAGTCTCTTTGTCTGTAGTACAAGACCGTTCGTAGTCAAGCTGTCATTAACTGTGCAGTTCCAGTCATCACAAGGAACTGCTGCTCTGTAACAACACCAACGGGTCAGCCAGGCCCTGTCACAGTTTCGTATGTTTGTTGACTGAGAACCGACGAGGCGCCTACATCTTGAATGCTTAGCAACCGACGTTGGACGGCTACTCGTCAAAGCAAGTGCAGCATCACAAGTGAGGAGGTTTTGGTTTTATTCAAGCTTTACCGTGGCATTATACAATCGTTGTCCAGTTATCGATGCATATTACGTATATGACAGTGCCTTTAACTATTTACTAAGCGAGACAGAGAACTCACACACCGTGCTGAAAGATCTTGCCATAAATTCGATCTTTACCGATGAGATACATGACCATGCATTCAGTAAATCAAACTGTAAACCTAGGTTTAGCTACGATTGTGAAGCGATTGTCGTACAACCAGGTCTTTTCTATCAGCGTGGAGGACAGTCTACACCAAAAACCTCAGCTGTTAATACGACTCACCTCAGCCCGTCCACGAGGACAGCAACGCTCACATTTCTTTCATGTCGTGCGACTTGTATTGCGGAGTTACGCAAGCTAGGAAAATGTACGAACTCCTGGCGGAAACCAGCATTTGTATTGGGGAAGTGTAAGTGACGAAGAAGGCCACATTATGCGTCTAAACTGCCGCCGACGTCGTCTTTATAGTGACTGATTCTAGAGGTACTGCAGGTTTACTAGAAGATAAGGAATGGTCCACAAAGTGTAAGCGAAATTTTTCCACAATAAGACGTCCACAATTACTTTGCATCAAAGGACACGCCGATATCACACAGCATGAGAAAATAGGCAAAGTGGAAAAGTGGTGTGTTACATTACGTCACAGTTATTGTACTTTAATACCACAGACGATGTCTCTGCCTTGAAATAGCAGACATTACTGGAACGGAAAGAAATGTGATAGTCGCTACAATTCCACAGATACGACTATATAGAATAGTACAGCTTCCTGCATATAGAAGAGCCTCATGCATCTAGAAACCATATATCTCAAGGCAGATGATTCAAACTTCAAACATCTAAAATACTTTCCATCAGTTGGGACCACATGTAACGCGTCACAGCTGTACAACTTAAAAAGTATGGAATTTTCGTAATGTGTGTCACAGACGAACTTCCCGGCCTCGACCACTTGATAAGCGGAAAATGCTTGGTACATTTTTAGACACTGCAGGAATTTGCATACCCACGTCTATTACGATAATGCTCTGGTAGGCAGGCACAGCGGAGCACGTCATCCTACCGACATTTTTGGAACGCACTGGGTGGATACCAAAAGACAGCCGAAAGAGTATCCTCGGTACATCTGCGTAGTTTCTATGAAAACCAACGTTTTTAAATCAAGTCTCGGTGTTTTCATCTTAACTTTATGCCGCGCTTACGGATATATGAAGAACAATCTTTAAACTACTATAAAACTGCAATGTGTAATATGTTGATCGGTGCAACAATCATTAAATATGTTTTGTTAACACGAAGCGGCCAAATAAATATGAGAATAAAAACAGTGATTCACTGAGCAGTTATTTCACGCGGCATTCGTGATTGGTGAGACTCCCTTGTCTCCTGTATCGACAATGGAGCTACAGCCGGGGGAACCGCGGAAACACTAATTTGGTGCTAAGCAGTCAGACAAGATGCTTGTTCTCGTGCTTATCACTGCGCTCGACGACGTCGCATTCGCGATTCTGTGCTGGTAAGTCGCCGCCAGCTCTCGCATCCTCGCACACTCGTCACTCTAAACGCTGTAGGCCGGAATCGCTGCGTCAGTCGCGCGTTTTGGTCGTAGTCGAAATGTCGTTTGGCTGGCGAAGCATACAGGCAACAACCGCTTTCGCGTCTCGAAGTTCCTACAAAGTTTCACACCGAAATACATGTTTCGGAAAACCTTTCGCTCCCTTGAGGTCTTAGTATTGCTTATTGTTAGTAAATCTAACTACTTACCCTTCGTCAATCGTAATTAAAATCGATGTTCTTCTCTTTTCTATTTCAGGCTCTTATGGCAGCTGATACTCTCTACTGAAATGTAAGTACCAAGTCTTTCTTAATAATAGCAGATAAATTCTTTTAGTTATATATGTTACGTATAATGGTTTACGATAGCTCGTCAGTGCTTGCAAAGAGGGGAGGTACAGATAAGATCGCCAACCACAGTGCTCAGGGTGGACACATCGCAAAGGCAGAGGGTGGGTGGGGCTGGTCGTCTCACTGGTGACGTGGCTGACGTAGAAGCAGTCCGTAACTGACTGACATTGTAGTGTGACACCTGGCAACATCTGTCCGCTTGGTGGTGATAGCAAATTAAAACACGACCGTTTTCAGTTCCCTTAGCAGACGTCATGTAATGATCAATGTGGCGACCACGATCGTAAAGGGTAGCAACAGGCAGTCCACGAGATATTCTGCGACTGTCACGATACACATGCAGCTAATCACTTCATTAGTAGTTAACTACGAGCATGAGAGACCGACGTTCTTTCTTAAATTATGTTGAAGCATCGTTTTAACACACGTTCAATGTCGCTTGTGCCGCAATAAGTAGTACATGACAAATTCCCATATCAGATATGGTGTAGTATACCTGCGTGTCGCACCGTTTACTTGTAGTCTGCAAACGCTTAGTGTGAGGTCATCAGAAAAAGTATTTTAGAAATAAGTCAGCTTGGTGCTGATAATGCTTTTGATAAGTTGGTTTGTTATACGTACTCCTTAAAACACGTGCCACGACACAGTCATAAATTTTTATAAGTTTGAAAAATCTCTTCACACAAGAATGACACTGTTTAAGGGCAATATATTTTAGAATAGTTTTCCACATGATGTCTTCCAAAACAATTCAATTTTGTTTTTAGATGGCGATCGGAAATGGATTTGCTGGAAGCTGATTTCGAGGAATATGTACTGGACATCGAGGCTGACCTGGCAGAAGAACTGGACCTCTTCGAGGTTATCCCTGACGAGATGGATTATTCAGATACAGATCTATGGTGGATTGACGAACTGATGCCAGAAGAAGATTGGTTAGCCGATGTGAGGGAGATGGTGGAGGACGAAGACGCTTCTCCTGAGGGAGAAGTCGTTGTCATACGGATACATTTCATTGGTGTAAAGGAATTTGTATTTCCAAAACGTAAAGTAATGGCTTTCTTTGAGTCATTACTAGGTCAAGAAATAAATAACGTTTGTTAATTTTTGAAACTGTTTTTATTAGTTCCATGGTCGAATAGTTAGTGTTAAAGAGTAGTAATGTTCATATTCTGTGTTCAGCTTCCAGAAAATACTAGAAGTCGTTTGGTCATTTTTTCATCTCTATGCAGTCGCCGTGTTCGTCAATGGAAAACGAAGAAAGGGTGTAAAAACTATAAGATGAAGAAAAAAAAGCAAACATTTAATTGAGAAGTTGTTTACTCTAAATTTCAATTTTTTAGCAAAATAATGGAATAATATTTTTTGGCAGTATTGACTACAAAATGTTGTTCTGAGGGTACATAAAATAAAGGGAGCGAAACGTTGTTTACAGCTGGGACAGAAATCAGACTTGTAAAAGTGAGAGAACACGAAATACAGGCATCGGCTGAAAGAAGTGTGACATGTTTGTAATCTACCCCTGCCCATGTTATTCAGCCTACTTATGGAGGAAGAAATAAAGCAAAGCCAAGATGATTTGGAATGTGAATTGAAGATGGGGAGAAGAAAGAAATCCTTTAAGGCTTGCCGATAACATTGTCACTCTGTTAGAGACGGCAGTGAACTTTAGGAAGATCACATGAACGAAATGTATAGTGCCTCGGAAATAGGTTACAACATGAAGGTAACTAAAAGTGAACATGAGTACTAAGATGTTAAACTGAGACACTAAAAGTATTAGACTAGGTTACTATTTTCTCAGAAATACACTTTAGGACAATAAAATAAAGAAACGATGCACGACGAAGAATTATGCAAATGGGAAGGAAATCGATAGAAGTGATGACGAGACAGAAAGCTGATTACAGGTTCAGAAAAATTGCGAGATTTATTCGAGAGAAAGAGTTTCAATAATTGGGCTAGACAATAACGCGTTGGTCCACTTCTGGCATTTATGGAAGCAAGCACTTATTTGTAGTGCATTGATTGAGAGAGCAGTCTTCCTGAGGGATATCGTGCCAAATTCCGTCCAGTTGGCGCGTTAGATCGCCATAATATTATCTGATGGGAGGGCCCTGCCCATAATGCTCCAAACATTCTCAGTAGGGGAGAGATCCAGCGACACTACTCGCCATCATAGTTTTTGGCAAGCAGCACGAAGACATGCAGTAGAAACTGTCGCCGAGTGCGGGCAGGTATTATTTTGCTGAGATCTAAGCCCAGGATGAGTGATCATTGAGGGCAACGAAACGAGACACAGAATTACGCTGTGCCGCAAGGATGGCGGAGGTGGCAACCAAAGGAGTCCTGCTATGAAATAAAACGGCAGAACTCCTGGTTGTTGGGCCATATGGCGGGGGACGTGGACGTCGTACGTCAACGCTCGTTTGAGATCTAGACATGTCTTGGCTGGTCTTTGGGGCCTATTTCGAAGGAGGACTCATCACTGATGACGGTTCTACTCCAGTCAGTGAGATTCCAGGCCGAATGGCCCGACACCACTGCAGACGCAATCGTTGGTGTACAGAGGTCAATGGAGGTCGGCGCAAGGAGCGCCGTGAACTCAGCCCCCTCTCTGTGAGCCGCTTAGTAACGGTCATTGTGATCACTGAAGCATCAGTTGGCCATCGGAGCGATGACAGTGATGAATCCGGGGCTCTGAGGGCCTCTCAGACAATTGCTCGGTCCTCACGTTGTGTCGTTTCCAAAGACCAACCGCTTCCTTCTTGACGCAATGTTCGGCCATGGTTCACCCATTCCTGTGATGCTTATTATTACAGTACATAGACGGTGTCTTTTCCATCCCATCCACCCACTGGTAAGCTGTTGGTTACCACATAATGATTGACTTACATCGTTTGTTGAGATGGAGAAACAGTTTTGGTGGAGGGGCAACGCCTTCTGGGGATGGCTAGCACCGAAACAGTGATCGTGTACGTGACTGAAATATGAGGAATCAGTCGAAACGGAATGCAGAGCCATCAGCTATTCCGTCACTGTAACAGATGTGTGTGAATGTAGAGGCTGTTCAAATAGCTCTGAGCACTATGGGACTTCTGAGGTCATCAGTGCCCTAGAACTTAGAACTACTTAAACCTAACTAACCTAAGGAAATCGCACACATCCATGCCCGAGGCAGGATTCGAACCTGCGACTGTAGCGGTCGCGTGGTTCCAGACTGTAGCGCCTAGAACCGCACTGCCACTCCGGCCGGCGTAGAGGATGTCAGTCACCTTCAGACTGCAGTTTGGAAACGTTCCACAACGCCGCAAAACTCTTCCAGTTTCCTTATGTTGTAACTGTCTTTTATTTAAAATCATCCAGTGTGTGTGGCGTGCAGCAGCAGTAACAACATTATTTACACCATGCGCCGTCTAGTTTTCTGGGAGAGGCGATGGATCACAACGTGTTAATGTCAGTTAAGAACCGGACACAGACCTCGATGTCGTGGCAGAAAAACAAAATGTATGACAGTGTACAAAGCATGTTAGAGTAGGAAAAAAAGCACTGTTTCAAACAATGACACAGGGTCACAGGGAACGTCTCTTGCGACTTACAGTATAGTCTGCGGGATACGGTCATCCTTCTACAGTACAGGTGGTGAAACTTTAAACTGGTCTGTGCAGTGGATAAATACCTGTATATTTAATAAGACCGCCACACGTGCTCGGTGCTGAGATGCATACAGTATTTGTTTTCGATATATGGGAGGAGAGACATGCGGTAAAAATCTTATCGAGTTCTCTATCAATGAAGTTAGTAGAGCTTTCATAGTTCATAATTTTCCCTGTTGGATTGTACAGAATAATGATAATAGCATGTTGGAGTGATAGACGTGAATGGGCCCTGTGAGATGCGAATCTGTAGTACCTGTATGTTTTTTTGGAGAAGCAGCACAATGCAATAGCAAAACCCTCGTCCCTTTCCCAGTTTCCATACTGTCTTTTATACTACCTCTTGTTGCACGATTGGGCTTCGCTTGGCGCTGATCTTACACATCGTGCACAATTGGAGGAGCTACGACAACACGTTCGTTCTCATTTCCATCGAATGGTCAAAACACAGTCCTGTCGCACTTACACAGCTTAGCCTGTTTCTACACGGGTCACAGAAGGAGGAAGATATAGCTTTCTCCGACTTCTGCTCAGGTCCGAATGGAAGGATCACACGTGCAAAGCTGCAGGGATGGTAGTGCAGAGTCTGAGGGGCAGTTGCAAGATGCATAGGGACTACCTAAAACCACGTTGGATTTTTACTGTAGCAGACAGCTTCGAGAAAGGTGACTCGTTTCGATATATCAGAGTGCCAGAAATATGATTCACTAGTGGCTTCTCCATAGGATCCAAGGCAGGTATTTGGTTGAATAGAAAGAATTTCTTCCAAATTCCAGACAGCATTTCTACCGGATAGCGTAACAGTAGAGATCTGAAAAGCCTGTGTACATTTCTTATGACCTCAATCAGCACACCATCTTCTGTTCGTGAGCCGTCTCAGTCAACCTTCGCCTATAACTCTGTGGATACATCGCAGAACCTCTGACATGGCATCGAGACAGAATGCATAACAAATACTGGAGA
The DNA here is from genome assembly GCF_023864275.1 of Schistocerca cancellata. NCBI lineage: Eukaryota > Metazoa > Arthropoda > Insecta > Orthoptera > Acrididae > Schistocerca > Schistocerca cancellata. The sequence continues at coordinate 73,018,376 of NC_064631.1, forward strand.
AATATCTAGCGGCGGCATGAGGGAGTTGCAAATACCGGTTTCATACAACGTTTCTTAACCGGATGCTGTAATATACAGAGAAGTTGCAGCATTAGAAAATTGTAGCGAAATGCAGGAAGATCTGCAGCGGATAGGCACTTGGTGCAGGGAGTGGCAACTGACCCTTAACATAGACAAATGTAACGTTTTGCGAATACATAGAAAGAACGATCCTTTATTTTATGATTATACGATAGCAGAACAAACACTGGTAGCAGTTACTTCTGTAAAATATCTGGGAGTATGCGTGCGGAACGATTTGAAGTGGAATGATCATATAAAATTAATTGTTGGTAAGGCGGGTACCAGGTTGAGATTCATTGGGAGAGTCCTTAGAAAATGTAGTCCATCAACAAAGGAGGTGGCTTACAAAACACTCGTTCGACCTATACTTGAGTATTGCGCATCAATGTGGGATCCGTACCAGATCGGGTTGACGGAGGAGATAGAGAAGATCCAAAGAAGAGCGGCGCGTTTCGTCACAGGGTTATTTGGTAACCGTGATAGCGTTACGGAGATGTTTAACAAACTCAAGTGGCAGACTCTGCAAGAGAGGCGCTCTGCATCGCGGTGTAGCTTGCTCGCCAGGTTTCGAGAGTGTGCGTTTCTGGATGAGGTATCGAATATATTGCTTCCCCCTACTTATACCTCCCGAAGAGATCACGAATGTAAAATTAGAGAGATTGGAGCGCGCACGGAGGCTTTCCGGCAGACGTTCTTCCCGCGAACCATACACGACTGGAACCGGAAAGGGAGGTAATGCCACTGGCACGTAAAGTGCCCTCCGCCACACACCGTTGGGTGGCTTGCGGAGTATAAATGTAGATGTAGATGTAGATCACTTTCTAAATTCGGTGATTTTATCACGAGGCTGCATCATGAGAGACGTGTAACCGCACTGTTGGTCTGATAACATACACTCCGGCGAACACCGTCTATATTCAGTGTCGCGGTATTTGTCTGCAAAGCCCACTTCATTTGGAGGTAATGGAATACCTCGATTTATAAACCCAGTATAGCTTTTAACATGGATACTGGTACGCACCTGTAGAACTAAGACCACTTGTGACAGTAACATACAGTAGTTGTTGAGATCGTGTTTTTTTAACATCTGGTGGTTTGTAAAAGGATTGCGTTTCTCTTTCTAAGACACAGTGGTACAACTCGCAAGAAAAAATTATCAGACATGTCCACCCACCGCTGATTTTTGTTCATTATTGTTACGTATCGCCAGCAATCAGTTATTGGGCAAGTATTATCCTCAGTAGTAAGGGATGTGTGATAGGTTCGCCTTGAGCTCCGGCTTATAAGATATGACTGTGTGTTACGACAGGTGCGAAGGAAATGACTATGTCCAGTCCTAAGGAAGGTACTGATTGACGTGGAATACAGTATAGCAAAGGGGAAAGCATGTTGAGTCATAAGAATGGTACAGATATTTCTATTTCCAGAGCCACAGCTGCCAGCAGGGTGTGTTTCTGATACTTTGCTCATTGTCGAATGTCGTTCAGTTGAGACCGCTATCGAAATATTTAATTGTAAGTACAGTGATAAAATATATATGTGGCCAGTTTCCTGGGATGATTCTGTCTGGGGATGCGTGGCGCACCGTACCAGTGGCCAGTGGCGGGAATGATTCATTTTTCCTGCCAACGGTAGGAGCTGTCTGAATGGAGAGGCCTGTTGGGATGTAGGAAAGTAGCTGACTTAACCTCGTCGTTCTCTAGACGGCCGAATAGCGAACTAATACTTAGTATGTGTTGGACAGCTTTCGTGATCGCGTCGAAATTTGAGAATATTCAATATGGACGTGTGTTTGCACTGCACCATTATTCCCTCCCATGTAAATTGTCCGGCTGACTGCTTCTGCACATTTCCCGCCTTTATTTAGTTGGTGGAACATCGATTATGGTGTGTGCATCTAGCAGGTGAAAGACAGATGGAAGACACGTTTGTCGGATCTCTAGACATGAGAAACACCTTAGCTGACTTTGTAAATTATGGGAGTGACCTGGAATCATCTACATCGGTATTCGTGAGTGGAAATATGAATTTCGTCTATTTTTTTCCAGTTTTCACGTAAAGGTCTTCGCAGACGGGATATGTTTCGAGTTACTCAGTGGTCTACAGCACGCTCGACATCGCTAAAGTTTCGGGTTTCTAGAGAAATAATTTACTGTCTGTATCTTTGGAATTGTACTGTGCGAGCGATACTGCTATGCAAGCTTGATATCGAGAAGTATCGCATAAATGGCATAATATTCTGGCAAACCATGTGAAAATACATGTGTTGTTGTAACCCCAGAGTCTGGAGATGGGTGTAGAAAGCAAGCAAGCTAGCAAATAGGTTGGGGCCAGAAACAGTGACGCCTTTGTGCCGAGGGGAACCGAACCAGCCTTTGTACAGCAGTCTGCGCGGTATATGTTTTAGAGTCTGGTGCTCGCTACTGCGTATAGATTCAGCACGTAGATAGCTGTAAGGGAAATGAAAGGTTTTTCTTTCTAAATGGAAAATTATGTGCGCTATAGATAGTGAAAATCGTTCCAGAACCATGACCATAAAGGGGAGACATAACCAGTACATTGGTCGGTGTCATTCTGCGGCAGTAATCCTAATATTTAATTGTAGCTATACTGATAAATAAATGCCTGGTTCCCAGTATTCTTGCGAGTCTGGAGATGGCCATAGAAACCACAGCAGCAAGCAAGGAGGCCAGGGCCAGGAACTGCAGACGCCTTTGTTCCGAGATGGGTTGCCCATGCTTTGTACACTGGTTCAGGGAGTCTGAGAAAGCTTCCTGCAAATGACAATTCGGCTCGCGGCTCTTTGTGGGCGGGCGAATAGTGAACTAATACCCAACTGCCTGCCTGGTCTCTCTCTCGCTGACACGCACTTCTGCGGCTTTGGTCGTGGGCCATGTTTACAGCAGCAGTTTCCTCTGTTGGCACTGCGCTGCGGCACGATGAGTACGTGGGATGTAGACCACTTTTTCAGGGTATAATTGTCAGTGCAATATGGCCATCTGTACAAAACAGTTTTTTGTCACTGAAAGTCTCGTCTGCAGAAAAAAAAGGCGGATAGTGCTCCCACACTGGCAGCAGCAGCAGGTTGATGGGTGAATTGAGTAGGAGGTGGGCTTTCTCGTCAGGATCATCAGGAAGAATGCATTCGGTGTTATTCGGGCTATTTTCGTAAAGGACAAGAATTTCCATGCAGGCAAGCTTAGACAGCACGAAAGCTCCTACAAAAGCGACGGTTAACTATTTCTGTAGCACTTTACGAACTCCCGGAAGGGACTGAGAAATAATGGATGGGCTGTCCCATTATTATCGTGAGGAAGAATGCATTCGGTGATATTCAGGCTATTTTCGTAAACAGGTCCTGTTAGGACCAGAATTTCCCTGCAGACCAGCCGTAACATCACAAAAGCTCTTACACAAGCTACTGTTAACTATTTCTGCAGCACTTTACTATTTCCGAGAGGTATGCTTGGCTCTTATTTACATAGACATGTGATGTCACTATAGCTTTGAGAAGCCTTTAGCTGCGCCTGCGAGGTTGAGTCACTATGCAAACATCTCGCTGAGGGTGATCCGCGATGCAAAGGTCTCTCTCAGCGCTGGACACACAGCTCTGCGTCATCGCACCGGCAATGGTGCCTAGGTGAACATGTATTTGAACATGTATTTCTCAGGTATCATCTATGAAAGGGATGCCACCGCCTCATCCTTTCAGGACCCGAACTGACACCTGCACGTGGTTTGGCAGCTGATGGCCACATCGTCACTTCATGGAGGGCGCCGGTGCACCCCAGCTGGGATGGCAGGCTGTGTGTGCTCCGCGATCGAAATATTTTTATCTGTCTAATTACATGGGATGTGTGCTTCATGATGGTATTCCTTGTGTGGTGTCACCGCCAGACACCACACTTGCTAGGTGGTAGCCTTTAAATCGGCCGCAGTCCGTTAGTATACGTCGGACCCGCGTGTCGCCACTATCAGTGATTGCAGACCGAGCGCCGCCACACGGCAGGTCTGGTCTAGAGACTCCCTAGCACTCGCCCCAGTTGTACAGCCGACTTTGCTAGCGATGGTTCACTGTCTACATACGCTCTCATTTGCAGATACGACAGTTTAGCATAGCCTTCAGCTACGTCATTTGCTACGACCTAGCAAGGTGCCATATTCAGTTACTATAATTACTTCAAGAATGTATTCTGAACTGATAATATTGTGACTCATGTACCGTCAAGAGCGACGTTCATCATTAATGGATTAAAGTTAAGTATCAAGCTAATTTCGTCCGCTTTCAGAATTCTCGTTCCTTGTCATGTCCCAGACCTCACGTCAGTATAGTTCTTCCCTCCTCACGCCAGCCTGCGTGAGCTAAAACGCGTGCATTTCGGCCTCCACTCGTAACACGTGTTGGCTCTTCTGCTAACACAAAACCTTGTGTGATTAGAACAAAAAGAAGGGAAATCGATTTAAGTACTTCTTACAAGACCTGCATCTTTCAAAACAGTGGAGAATGATGAGCAACATAAATGCAATTCCTGCAAACTGATTTTTTTTATAAATAAACACTATACCCTTGTATTTCCCTTCGTGAGATCCACCGCAGAGCCGCCAATTTCCAGGTAAAGGAGGGGAGGGGAAGAGCGGTGGGTGTGGCGGCAGAGGGGGGGGGGGATAGAATACCTGAAAATTTCTTTAAATAAATAAATAAACTATATTCCATACACTACCTTGAATCCCCTAAATTGTTAAATAAACAATATTCCACACATTGTCTAAATTGTTTAAACAATATTAGATACACTGCAATTAAATTCACTCTCCAAATCATCGATAAACTAGAGTCTTTTTACCACCAATTTTCGGGAAGGTCGGAGGGGAGAGGGTTTACCAGAGGGGGAGGGGTTAATTAATTGATCAATTTAATTAAGTAGTCAATCAAACTGATAAGAGTGGGAGCATCTATTACAGTTACTCAGACCTGAAAGTGTACTTGTAGTAGCGAGTGGGAAGAGGTGCGTTGGAGGTTTCTTGAGGAGTGGGTGGTGGGGGTGGTAAACAATTGGTTAAGGACCTGTCAATCAAAAGAAAGGATCCTTTTAGCGGAACAATAGGTTAAGAAACTGTCAATCAAAAGAGTACAATAAGCTCAAGACCTGTCAGTCAAAGGACAACAATAGGTTTGGTACTGATTGCATACCTGCTCCTGAAGTAGGCAACCCACGCTACAAAAATGTGCCTTGTCCCCCAACTATCGTGATGAAGTCGAGCACGTGATCTACAATCAGTGTATGATACTGATTGGCCATCATGGTGCCTTACACATGAATGTTTGCCAGACTGTAATGGAACCACCACCAGCTTCTATCCATCGAGCAATACAGGTGTCAAGGAACTGCTCACCTTGAAGACGAAGCATTCTTACCCTAGCATCGGTGTGATGATGAAGGCATCGGGATTCGTCAGACCATACAACGCTCTGTCACTGCACCAACTTCCAGTGCCGATAGTCATGTGCCCATTTCAGTCATAGTTGCTGGTGTTGTGTTGTTAACTTAGGCACATGCATGGGTCGTCCTGCGGAGACCCATCGTTAGGAGTGTTCAGACTCACTTGTACTCTGCATAGCATTAAAATCTGATGTTAATTCCGCCACAGTTCGCTGCCTGACTTGTTTTACCAGTCTACACAGCCTATGACGTGAGACAGCTGTAGTGAGGGGTGACCATCCAAACCCACGACGTCTAGACATAGTTTCACCTTGGTTCCACCACGTGTTGAAGAAACTCACCACAGAACTCCTCGAACACCCCAAAAGTCGTGCAATTTACGAAATACTTGTGCTGAGCCTCCTAGCCATCACATCTGCCCTCGGCCAGACAAGATAGATTGCGTGCCTTCCCAACTCTACACACAAACAGCACACTGACAACAATCACTAATACTACATGCACTATGTGTGTGTCTGATTAGCAGTCATTCCCGCCAGGTTACGCTGCTATCGCCTGGACGGGTTTATATCGGTAGTAAGTCCGTGGTCAGATTGTTCTGGCTGATCAGTGTTTGTCACACATAATATTAAAACTGAGGTCCTCAGTGTGGAACTGTAGCCTGTAGCCTAAATCAAGCATAAGACATTTAATGGCCGGCCGGGGTGGCCAAGCGGTTAAAGGCGCTACAGTCTGGAACCGCGCGACCGCTACGGTCGCAGGTTCGAATCCTTCCTCGGGCATGGATGTGTGTGATGTCCTTAGGTTAGTTAGGTTTAAGTAGTTCTAAGTTCTAGGGAACTGATGACCTCAGAAGTTAAGTTCCTTAGTGCTCAGAGCCATTTGAACCATTTGAAAATTTAATGTATTATCTCTCACCAGCAGCAGCAGGTATGGCAGAGCTGCGGTCCTTGCAAACTGAACGGAGATGACCGCTTTCTTTCTATGTATGAGACAAGATATTGACTAGCGACTGTTTTCTTACCAGACAGGACATACTACCCATGCACTAAAAAGAACGCAGTAACGTGGCTTCGATGCCAGATGGTGCTCTATTTGTTCAGAGCCGGCACAAAGCACATGCTGAACTTTTGGGGCTTCTTACAGGGATGACATCTGAAGATCGTGTGCAGCCTGAAACACCAACAGTAGTTCTCTGATTTCTTATAGAGTGCGTTTCAAGACCTATCGCATAGCTTTAACGCCCAGGGTAGTAGAAGTTAAATTATCTTTGCGATGGAAGCATCACTGGGACATGAGAATCGATGAGTAATATATATATACGAGAGGATATACGCAGGCGAATGAGCAGCAGGCGGGACTGGACATCATGTTGTTCACTAAGCTGTGTGTTTGTTTCTATGTGATGAGCGAAAATGGTGCTCAATTTATTATGTGATGTGCATATGAGTGCCAATGGCCTTGCTGGTTCCCGTCTGATCACCGAAGTTAAGGACTGTTGGGCTAGGCTAGCACTTGGATGGGTGACCATCCGCTTTTTGCCTTCCCTGTTGGCAAGCGGGGTGCAGTCAGTCCTTGTGAGGCAAATTGAGGATCTACTTGATTGAGAACTAGTGGCTCCAGTCTTGTAAACTGACATACGGCCGGGAGAGCGGTGTGGTGACCACATGTTCCTACATATTCGCATCCGGTGACGCATGTGGGCTGAGGGTGATGCCACGATCGGTCTGTACTGTTGGGCCCCTATGTCCTGTTCGGGAGGAGTTTGTTTTAGTTTCGCACATGCGTAGGGCAGCATTGCAGGCTGATGCCCCAGATCAGTCATAACTATTTTCTGATCTCTAGATAAGATAAAAACAGCTGCTGTCAGGTTATTTACATCTACATCTACATTTATACTCCGCAAGCCACCCAACGGTGTGTGGCGGAGGGCACTTTACGTGCCAGTGGCATTACCCCCCTTTCCGGTTCCAGTCGTGTATGGTTCGCGGAAAGAACGACTGCCGGAAAGCCTCCGTGCGCGCTCCAATCTCTCTAATTTTACATTCGTTATCTCTTCGGGAGATATAAGTAGGAGGAAGCAATATATTCGATACCTCATCCAGAAACGCACCCTCTCGAAACCTAGACAGCAAGCTACACCGCGATGCAGAGCGCCTCTCTTGTAGAGTCTGCCACTTGAGTTTGCTAAACATCTCCGTAACGCTATCACGCTTACCAAATAACCCTGTGACGAAACGCGCCTCTCTTCTTTGGATCTTCTCTATCTCCTCCGTCAACCCAACCTGGTGCGGATCCCACACTGATGAACAATACTCAAGTATAGGTCGAACGAGTATTTTGTAAGCCACCTCCTTTGTTGATGGATTACATTTTCTAAGGACTCTCCCAATGAATCTCAACCTGGTACCCGCCTTACCAGCAATTAATTTTATATGATCATTCCACTTCATATCGTTCCTCACGCATACTCCCAGATATTTTACAGAAGTAACTGCTACCAGTGTTTGTTCCGCTATCGTATAATCATAAAATAAAGGATAGTTCTTTCTATGTATTCGCAAAACGTTACATTTGTCTATGTTAAGGGTCAGTTGCCACTCCCTGCACCAAGTGCCTATCCGCTGCAGATCTATCTGCATTTCGCTACAATTTTCCAAGGCTGCAACTTCTCTGTATACTACAGCATCATCCGCGAAAAGCCGCATGGAACTTCCGACACTGTCTACTGGATTATTTATATATATTGTGAAAAGCAATGGTCCTATAACACTCCCCTGTGGCACGCTACAGGTTACTTTAACGTCTGTAGACGTCTCTGCATTGAGAACAACATGCTGTGTTCTGTTTGCTAAAAACTCTTCAATCCAGCCACACAGCTGGTATGATATTCCACAGGCTCTTACTTTATCAGGCGATTCCTACAGATTAGATTCTGGGATTCCAGAAACGGCATGATACGTGAGGGAAAAACATGTTCTAAAATTCTACAACGGATCGACGTCAGAGATATAAGTCTATAGTTTTGCGCATCTGCTCGACGACCCTTCTTGAAGACTGGGACTACCTGTGCTCTTTTCCAATCATTTGGAACCTCCCGTTCCTCTAGAGACTTGCGGTACACGGCTGTTAGAAGGGGGGCAAGTTCTTTCGCGTACTCTGTGTAGAATCGAATTGGTATCCCGTCAGGTCCAGTGAACTTTCCACTGTTGAGTGATTCCAGTTGCTTTTCTATTCCTTGGACAAATGTGCTCCTTGGTTCCCCAACTCCTCTCCCCTGGGGAAACACTGGCAGTTTATCAAGGTCACCCAGGGGAAGCACAAAGGGAATTGTGTTTGTTATATTCAAGGTCATGATGTAACTATAGTTGTCACGTGTCATAAAAATGGCGGCAACCCATCTCTGCCTCCTCTCCCATCCCCTCAGGACCAATGAGCACCCCCTTCATACCTTAAATAACTGAGGCACTGGAAAGGGTTGCTGTGGAGCTGGGCAGCATACGTTGTGTCAGTTTGTTAAAAACAAATTCCATCATATGAGTTCGTTTGTAGATAAGAGTACAGTGCTATGTTACACCTGTAGGAACACACATTGAAGCAGATATGTTAGTACTCTCATTACACTATATTTTATATATTTTCCATTCATTTTTCATAATTGTTCTATATTGTAACGGGAGGTTGTGTGAACTGAGTAGCGTAGGAAGAGGTTGAAAGGCTGTGTCTATTTGTCTATTTTCACACATCAAAACAAAGTTTTGCATCACCCCAGTTCCCATAACTCCTGAAGTTAGACGTTGACTGTGGATATTGGATTGCAGACGCAGTCCATTTGACTGATCAGAGATGTCACTAAACCCACCCAAAGATGTAAACAACCATCCATGAGCAGCGCCTTTTGGACGGAGGGGTTCCAAAAGCCAATCAGTTCCAGTCATTCCACCAGGAAGGAGATACATGCCTCGTGTTGTTTGTAATTCGACCATGCCTAGGCTTCGGTTCGATCACGTCCGCAATTTTTACTTTGTGCTACGAAGGGCTCTTAACAAAGGAAATGTCCAGGTGTCTCGGAGTGAACCAAGCCGATGTTGTTTGGACATGGAGGAGATACAGAGAGACAGGAACTCAGGCTGTCCAAGGGCTACTACTGCAAAGCATGACCACTACCTACGAATTATGACTTGGAGGAACCCTGACCGCAGCGCCACCATGTTGAATAATGCACTTCGTTCAGCCACAGGACGTCGTGTTACTATTCAAACTGTGCGCAATAGGCTGCATGATGCGCAACTTCACTCCCGACGTCCATGGCGAGGTCCATCTTCACAACCACGACACCATGCAACGTGGTACAGATGGCCCCAACAACATGCCGAACGGACGGCTGAGGTTTGGCGTCACGTTCTCTTCACCGATGAGTGTCGCATATGCCTTCAACCAGATAATCGTCGGAGACGTGTTTGGAGGCAACACGGTGAGGCTGAATCCCTTAGACACACTGTCCAGCGAGTGCAGCAAGGTGGAGGTTCCCTGCTGTTTCCAGGTGGCATTATTTGGGGCCGACGTACGCCGCTGGTGGTCATGGAAAGCACCATAACGAGTGTACGCTACGTGAATGCCATCCTCCGACCGATAGTGTCACCGTATTGGCAGCATATTGGCGAGTCATTGGTCTTCATGGACGACAATTTGCTCCCCCATCGTGGACATCTTGTGAGTGACTTCCTTCAGGTTAGCGACATCAATAGATTCGAGTGACCAGCATGTTCTCCAGACGTGAACCAGTCGAAATTTCCTGGGACAGATTGAAAAGGGCTATTTATGGATGACGAGACCTACGAGGGTTATTCCAAAAGTAAGGTCCGATCGGTCGCGAAATGGAAACGACTATGAAAATCCGATAAAGCTTTGCACAGATGTGTTGGGTAGTGTCTCTAGTATAACCCCAGTTAGCATCACGTCGCTCTTCTCATTTCTGAGCTCGCAGTGAGTGCGTAAAGATGTCTAGAAAATAGTGTCTGCCGCCAAGTACGAGGGCCTGGTGAGAAATTTCGCCTGAAGCTATGCAGCCAACATTACATAACTGTCGTGCTGTTTCGTCTTCAAGACAATTCTCAGCCGCATTCTGCAGAGGCAATGAAGATGCTCCTGCATCGTTTTCAAATGGAAATGTGAGATTACCCACAATACAGTCCGCAATTGTCTCCCCCTGAGTTTCATCTCTGGTCACATGAACCGCTGTCTTTGAAGACAACATTTTGACACAGACAACGAGGTGTAGGCCAGCGTGGAGAATTGGCGGAAAGCACTGGCGACTGCCTTTTATGATGAGGCTATTGAAAAGTTGGTACAACGCTATGACAAAAGTCTAAGTCAGAACGGCGACTACGTAGAGAAGTAGCTGAAAGGTGTAGCTAATTGTTACAAGTAAAACATTTCTGATGTTCACTGTGGTTTCAATTTGGCAATCAATCGGACCTTACTTTTGGAATAACCCTCGTACCATCCACTCTGAGGAATCCACGCCGAATCGCTGTTGACGAGTGGGACTATCTGGACTAACAGTGTCTTGATGAACTTGTGGATAGTATGCCACGACGAATACATGCAATGCAAGAGGTCGTGGTACTGGATATTAGAAGTCCTGATGTGTACAGCAATCTGGACCACCGCCTCTGAAGGTCTCGCTGTATGGTGGTACAACATGCAATGTGTGGTTTCCATGAATAATAAAAAGGGCGGAAATGATGTATATGTTGATCCCTATTCCAATTTTCTGTAGAGGCTCCGGAACTCTCGGAATCGAGGTGATGCAAAACATTTTTTTTGATGTGTGTTGAGTAACATCTCTTGAGTCCTTTTTGTTAATAACGATTTAGTATTACTTATAATCACCAGAGACCGCACCTAGGCATATGTGTAAGTACTCTCATTATTCTATAATTCCCCACATTTTCTCTAATTTTTCCTATTTTCGCCCGTTTCATGATGTTCTCAAATTTTACGTATTTTTCCAATTATGGAAGATCCAACGCACTGTTCCCGACATCGGTTCGACGTGGTGATTCTCCCAGGCAAACAATGCAGTAGGGGCTCACTTCAGATATCACTGATACTGAAGCACACCACCCCAACTCCATCTTTTGTAAGTGGGACACTCTGGAGCTGGACAGCATAGGGTCAGGTTGCATTCCGTGTCTCTTCGTTATTAATAAATTATGTTACTTGAGATCTATTTGTTGATAATAGTTCAATATTTAGTCTTCAAAGTCACCTGCAGAAGCTTCACACGGACAGATATGTAACTACTCTCATTCATCCAAAATTATAGATATTCATTTCCATATTTCCTACAGCTTTACGCACTATACAAAATTACGACAGTTACTTGTCAACATCACATCGATAACGTGTCACATAGCATCACGATGTCACATTACTGAGTCTCATCGTGTCGCAGTGCAGGGCGGTAGGCCCTCTGGTCTCCACATACACTTATTAAACGCCATCAAAGCAGCCTGACTTGCAGTTCTAACGTCTGAATGTGCATACATGCAAAATTAATGTCATTTCGCTATCGCTTTACAATGTCATACAACGTAGGTATTCAGATGCTATGTACTGGCATGTACGTGATCGGGAATGAAGTGCATGCACTTCGTTATTCCGCTCATTTCAAGCAGGAGACGAGAGGAGACTTTTGGGCTGTGAAGAGGCCAGCCGCTCACAATAACAGGAGGTGGTGGGAGGACATCCGGTCACTGGGAACTGTGGACCGAGTCCCGACCCCTGGCTGGCGGCTTTCTCTTTCGATGTCGGGTCTCAGGGGCCACAGCGACAGATGCTAGCTATTTTTACAGTAGCTGAGAGCAGTTTTCTCTCGAAAGCCTCATTTTGTGGGGAGGAACGTGCCAGCTCAGCAGCCGAGGTGTGCTATTGTCTAGGACGTTTCTGGTAAATGATTGCCGTGCTCCGCAGGACAGGTGACAGAATGGCATCATATGTAACAACCCTATTATATTATTCCGTTGGCACCCGTCACCATAAACCTTCCCGCGCAAATTTCTGACAGAGGCTATGAAATAGTGCTTGACTGTTACGTCAGCACATGTTTGCAGTCACCGTTGGGGGCATTGGTGGGAAGGAATGGTACTGACTCCTAGGTTGACGGACTATGGTACTGAATTTGTTGTAAGGCTATAGTTGCCAAAGGCTTTGCTCATCGGCGATGATTGGTACATTTCCGGTGCAAGGGGGGGGGGGGGGGGCGCTAGTTGTCTGGGCGTGAGGTGAAGAAGAATTTAGGAGCTGGTTCCTGGCCGCTGAAGGAGTCGGTCACGTACTTTGCCGCCCTCACCACAGAGTAATTTCATTCACAGTTTTCACTTGTTCGGCCACCTGGACAAACACTTAATTTTTTTTTCCCGCTTCAATCGGTGTCCAAGTCGAAGCCCGTCCCCATCCAGCGCATCCCAACACGAGTAGTAGCCGACATCAGGACGCCGCCTTGCGCTGTACTGTCGGCAGTATACGCAGCTCCAGCCTGTAGGGTTTCAGTTGATTTATCAGCCTCCCAGAATTCGAGCGAGGTTTCACGGAGATGTTATCTGTAGGACCACTTTTCCTCATTAGGTGATATCATGGTATTGTATCCGATTACTCAATTATTTATCGTTATTACACATTTCACCTGTTCTCTTTGCTCCCCCTTCCAGCAGTAGAGAAGACTACTGGACTGAATGCCATGTCGTTTGTATGAGGATCACATATACCAAGTGAGGACTATTTACATGTTTGGTTTATGTTAGTATGCATGACTGTTCCTTGTACAAATTCATCATCAATTTTGTGTTCCATTTAAAGATAATAAAAGTAAATATAATTTTTAGAATGATATTTGTCAGCTAAACAGTCACACCCACCAGAATTCTTCGCAGTCGTCATTTTTGGAGGGGAACTTTGATCACTTAATTTGATGAATAAATTATGTGAGAAACTAGTCACCCCAAGTAGGATTTATATCGAGGCCATTACAAGAATGAATTTGTAAGGGGGCAGAATAAGTGGTCAGATTCACACCGTACATGAGACCTTTACAAATCGCAATGAGAAGGTAAAGATGACACATAACGCAAATCGACAGTTTTGAGAAAATTTGCCTATCAATAAGTGATGCAAAAAGGGATGACAGTAAATCGACGGTAATTTACACACTATTCCTGTATAATGCAAGCCTAGGTTTGAAATGCCAGCTCCACAATGGCGCAGCGAAGCCGAGCTGTGAGAGTTACGCCATAAACCACTTAGAGGGGTGGCAAAAGGAGGACAGCGACCCCGGACCAGGTGATTCAAGCCGGAGGACTGTCTGTAGCGAGGCATCTGCTCAAGGGCAGAGCAGAAGCTTTAGAAAATTGCGTTTCAAAAATCTTAGGATACGAACAAAACCAAGTGACGCTTTTTCGTCCAGCGAGTGCTACACACGGAAAGGCCAATGTACTTTAGGCGTCTAGAACGGGCACAAAACGGCCGATCGGTGGAAACGCACTAGGAAGGAGATAAATACTGAAGTTTCGACGCAGTTTGATAGAAGGGACGTTGCGATTGGTAGAGGGTGTTTCAACAAAATAAGAGGAATGCTCCTATTGGTCGAAAAAAGCCGTGACATGAAAAAGGAACCCAAGTGGACGGAGGCAGTTCTGCCATGAGTAGGAGAAGAGAGAAATTTTTCAGAGGGACTCTTCTCTGAACTGATGTCAAGTGCAGAATGGAGCGCTTAACGCTCCGTACGACGCAGAGAAGAAATTGGTGTGTACACTGCATTCACAGTGGCTGCACTCCAGCTAATGAATTAGCTGTAGCAACGTTTAGCTCCAACTGTGGAGAAACGAACCAGCCAAATTAGTTAATTGTTCTTGTGAGAACTGAGAGGGCACTATAATATGCACACGTCTTTTTTTTTTTTTTTTACTTCATTGTTATTTTGACACCTGAGCAAGCAGGTAGGCTGGCAGCAGCACAATACGCCGCTCTTCAGCCGAAGAGAGTACAAGGAAATAAACAGAGAAGAGACATCACTTAGAAAAACGGCGGGAAAAAACAGTAGACTCATAAAAACACAAGAAGCCGTTCACACTCGATGACAATCCACACTACGAACTGTTGACACGACGCACAAACACTGAAGAAGACAAAGGCACTGGTGAACAATGGAGTGTGACAGCGAAACTGAACACTAAACACGACGGCACACACGATACACTGATGGCGATGATCTCCGGCGCCAAGTGATGAAAAGTGCACACTTCTCCAACCATGCACGTTTATATAGCCACATAATCAGACTAGGGTTGAGTAGATGTTTTCTCCCATAACAAGAAACATAGGGAAAGTTTCTGCTGGAAAGTTCAGCAAAGGCCATTAGTTTTGTAGGGATTTCAGTGGAAGAGAGGGGCCTTGTAGACAGCAGCACGTCGCAGCTAAGGTAAATACCATGTGCAGAGGCGTAAACTTCGTTGGTTCACCAGCTTGCGTCCACTGTAAACTCGAGCGGCCTTCGGTAATCTTGTGCTCAAATTTGTTACTTGACTAACCATCCACCGTAGACTTGATTGTCATCCTAAATAGTACCAAAATTTGAACCAGAATTGGACGATTTTCGTAGTACTGACCAACATCATAACATATGTGTAGGAGCAATTTTCTGCAGAAACTCCCAATTAAACTTTTATATTATTGTGCTTAGGATTAATGTAAACAAACTTCCACATAAACTTTCATAATATTGTGTTTAGGATTAATGTGCTTTCAGAGAGTTACTATTTAACATTGTTGCGTATAAACTCATTTCACTTTTTGATGTTGGCAAGATGCATGATCCATTGCGCTGCTTTTATGTTGGCTAGTTGACAACTGTGTGAAAAGCTGTAATTTGGTGAGAAATATTGCGACATTAAACTTGTCATTTCCCCTCACACAGTTGTTCTCAATTCTAGAATAAGCAAAAACAAACCACACCCTTACACATTACACAACTTCTGCATATTGAGTTTTAATCCACTTGGGTGCGATTTGTACAACATCATGATTCTGACCCAAAACTTACATATCAGTTAAGAGTTCCAGAATAGGAGACATGCATCTAGTTTCCGGGCACATCGTGTAGCATCAGGTAGGTGTCATGATGTTGTCATTTGGTCACAATTCAGAATGGTCCCGATTTGGGTATCATTGCTAAGTCACTATTCCATTACTAGTGTGTAACGTCATAGTGCTATAAACAAAGACATTGGTAGAAATTGTGACGGCCATGGAGAGCTCTAAAAGTACTGCCGATTTCTGATGGAAGATACTATATATAAAACAAATAACACACTACAGCAGATGAACCACCACTTCATTACTAGATTATGGGACGTCACAGCAAAGGTGGATGCGCCTGCATTAGGTGTTGCATGTTTCTAATGATGGATCCAGCGTGCAGTACGTCAGGGAATATTCTTCAGGTTTAATACAATTTTTATCTGATGCAAACAGACACGGGCAAATTCAAAGAGCTTCGCACTGAAGATGACAAGTAATCGTGACTAATTTAGCTTGATAAGCGAGAAAGATCTTTCACACAAATATGTCGATCGAAATATTGTAGCAGTCTTGCAACCTCATTATGGAGACTTGGAAACTCTGAGGATAGCAGTGTAGACGTCTTGGACAGTTTTAACCATGCAGTCACATCAGCATATGCACAGGGGCGCTTTCAACTGAAATGGGAAAAGATCTCCAAAGAAGCACGAAAAAAATGAGCGTATGGCATCGATGGCCGGGAGGCCCTATCCGGGGAAGCTTGGCCGCAAAATGGAAGTCTTATTTCAATCGATGCCACGTTGGGCGACTTGCACGTCGGTGATGAGAATGAAATGATGAGGACAACACAACACCCAGTCCCCAGGTGGAGAAAATCTCCAAGCCAGCCGAGAATCGAAGCCAAGCCCGCTTGCGTAGCAGACGAGCACGTTACCACCCCGGAAAGAAGCCGGACAGAGCACGGAAAGAGATGTAAGATTGACACTGTCCTCGATATCTTTGTTAAACTATCCTTGCAATTCTTTCAAGGCCACTATGTATTCTTCAGACCTCGCGTTTTCTTCAACAGCAGTGAGCTTAAGGGAGTGGACTGTTTTTGTCAGAACGTGTCACTTCTGCAACGCCATTTTCTTTTTAAATGCATTCCCATCTAATCAGAAGGAAGTTACCTTGCAGTGTCTCATTGTGGGCAGTGTGCAGTCAAGTCGACTTAAATGAAATGACTGCCATCCATTCCGGATGTTCCAGTTTTAGTTCCTGCAGTCTTTTTTCGTTCATAAACTCAACAAGAGCGAGTTTTAGATTCAAAAATCGTCCAAGCATGCTCCTTGACATAACTAACGTACTTTCCAGTAATAAATGAAGTCTCCATATTCTTCTTTCAGTACCATTGAAAACGGTTGCGACTGACAATTGAATAATGCGTGGGACTTCAGAAAGTTTTACTGTTCACACGACCAATTTCTTCACGTTTTCCATGCCGACTAAATTGGCACGAAGTGCTTTATATATGTACAGAACAGTGGATTCCGTCTGTCGATCGATCGATCGATTGCTCTTTCGTTGTCAACTACAGCTTTAAATTCTGTCTGCGTCGTACAGAAATGTCGTTTCATAACAAATACGCAGCACTTGTTGTTATGTGAATAGAGAATTCTCATTCATTTTAAAAGATTGCGGCCATAGGTCTCTAGAATGTCACGACTAGTGCAAACAGCCATTGGACCTGTGAACGTCCTTCAGACCACGAACAAACAGCGGAGATTACATAGTGCTGACAGCAGTATTGTGCCGAACTCAGAGAGCCGTTGCTGCATCGCAAAGCTAAATGAGATGTCATGCAGCTTCGGGTACTTCCGAGGGTAACCGAGCAAAACCGAGTGAGAGGCCGGGCGTTGGCCAGCCCTCTGCCTGCACGCGGTGCACGCTGCATGCGTGGAGTCTGGAACGCCGTGGGCGGCTCTGATACAGAAGGTGAGTCCCCCATCGTTAGGACCAATGGTGCAACCGCCAACGACTGGAACGACGCCACTGGCGTCAGTGGAGAGGGGGAGTGACAGCCCTTCCTGGAAGCCAACACGTGAAATAGCGTAACTGTATTAAGTGTTTTCACAACAGAATAACGTCAACGCACTACCTCAAGGAGCAATACATATACGTGTGTGTGTGTTTTATCGTTGCATTATGTAAGCAATAAGAATATTTTTATACTTGCACACTACGGAAAAATTGGACAGATACTGAGCAACGTGAGAAATACAAAAAAAAAAAAAAAATCGGTAGAAAATCTGGATACGGTGTGATCATGCAAGATATTTGCAAAATTGGAAATTTTTGGTAAAATATTATGAGACCAAACTACTGAGGTCATCGATCCCTAAGCTTACACACTACTTAATCTAACTTAAACTAAATTACGGTAAGAACAGCACACACACCCATGCCCGAGGGAGGACTCGAACCTCCGACGGGGTGAGCCGCGCGAACCGTGACAGGTAACCCAAGACCACGCAGCTAGCCCGCGCGACAGGATATCTACATTTACACTAAGACTGTAGTCGAACTGTGACATCAGCACTACATCAAGGTGACTGGGGAGAACTCTTGGATGCTTTTCTAGAAAGCTACGAGGATGACTGATCGTTTAGAATCAATCCTCCTCCAAATCGACTCAGATATATCCTAAAGGCAGCGAAAGATAGTGCTTGTCTTAGACCCTCTGGAAAAAAAGTATTTTGTTATTAATATGGAGTGATGGATGGACAAGGTGTCACAGGTATACTTAGAGAGAACAAAATCATTATAGAGTTGGGGTAATCGGTCGATAGCAGCCGTAACGAGTAGACAGAGGAATCCACAGCGCATCTGCCTCTCTAGCGCAACGATTGTGCGTTCTACAAAGACAAAACGAAATTGTCACACTCCCGCTAATACTGTACGTGTGTGGAATCTGTTGTGTTACTGCTTGGTGTTTGTGTAATTTTTAGACCGATTTAGCGTAAATCGAACCTTTTATCTGATTGTTCTATTCCGTGCTATCAGTTATGGGAGATGTAATGCTTTCGACGCATATATACAATTGGGTTTTATAGGAGAATTAAAGATCACTGGACAGGGAGAGACCGAGAGAGATAGAGAGAGAGAGGGAATTAGGGGCGACGATCCTCAGATGTTGTCAGTCGAGACTGCGTGCCCACTTGTCGCTACGATTCTGTACAGTAGGTCGTGTCTATCAGACAGCTGAATAATCAGGCTCGCTCTGCCTTCGACATCCGAAACCGTCCGATTGCGAGGTTTCAATTATTTTACAAATCACCCTGTCACTGGGCTCGAGCTCCGAGGACGCAGCTAAGTTTGCGTTTATGGTGTGCTGAGTAGTACTGTGCATATTGTTCGCTGCTGCTGGTCGCTACACCTCCATCTCACGACTCCGGCGAATCCACCACACGGTGCAAACAATATAGTGTGAGTCCAAAAACATTTAGAAGATTGCGTGATCGATAGTGTAGCTAAAATGACCAATATCGGATAGTATTCTGCCGTCATAGTGAATAATCATCGGTAGTAAAAAGCAATTGCTCTTTGTGGTCGTATTGCCTAACTAAGACGCATTCCAATGTTTGTCCTATACAGTTTTAGAAACACAAATGCAGATTCATGTAAGGTCTAAATCGGATTTTTTCCGGAGTATTAAATATTGTAACCTGTGTGGCTCTGCTATGTTCCATATGATTATAGTCTCCAATTGGTTTTAATATCATGCTCTGTTTGCCTATAGTTCTAATTATTTAACATGCGAACCCATTACGTGAGCCACCAAACAGCGATGCTGACACCTCTACTGTGGACGGTATGTAGAATGGATGGCTGTCTTTCTGTCTGAAGCAAACCAGTATAGGCTGCACTACATTCTCAGTGGCTGTTTTGATAGTATTAAGAATATGCGAGAGTCTAGGGACCTCAAATATGAGAACTAACGGAACAACTGTACATCCCTAGAGAGACTGACTGTCTTTCTGGAAGAAATAGGCAAGAATTTGTACCTTCCTGATGCGTATGGAGATAATTACGTTGAGCAGACCTTCTATGTGATCAAAAATATCCGGAAACCTCTAAAAACATACGACTTCATATTAGGTTCATTGTACTGCCACCTACGGCCAGGTACTCCATATCAGCAAGCTCAAAAATCATTAGACATCGTGAGAGAGCAGAATGGGGCGCTTCCCACAAATCACAGACTTCGAGCGTGGTGAGGTGATTGGGTCTCACTTATGACATAGTCTGTACGCGAGATTTCCACACTCCCAAACATACCAAAGTCCACTGTTTCCGATGTCATAGTGAAGTGGAAATGTGAAGAGACGAGTACAGCACAAAATCGTACAGGCCAACGTCGTCTGCTGACACACACAGACTGCCGACAGCTGAAGAGGGTCGTAATGTGTAATAAGCAGACCTTTATCCAGACCATAACACAGGAATTCTAAACTACATCAGGATGCAGTGCAAGTACTATGACACTTAGACGGGAGGTGAGAAAACTTGGGCTGCCATTCCGCCATCTGATTGAACATATACCTGCGAGAGTCGAAGCTGTCATCAAGGCTAAGGGTAGGCCACAACCATATACAATTGTATCATTACCGATGGAGTGCGCCACGAACTCGTAAATCATTTTCAGCCAGGTGTGTGGATACTTTTCATCGCATAGTGTATTAAAATTATCGTATATGCCATCCTAAGCTCATCCTACAATTGGTCTATTGAGGAAGTAATACTAGCTTAGATGAAGTTGACTATAAGGCCTTTCATGACCCCTAAAACTCAAATACGTAAGTGCTTTACCTTTGCTGGATGTTAACCTGTTGTGAAAGGCTAACTTTGATACATCACTGGCCATTAAAATTGCTACACCAAGAAGAAATGCAGATGATAAACGGGTATTCATTGGACAAATATACTAGAACTGACATGTGATTACATTTTCACGCAATTTGGGTGCATAGGTCCTGAGAAATCAGCACCCAGAACAACCACCTCTGGCCATAATAACAGCCTTGATACGCATAGGCATTGAGTCAAACAGAGCTTGGATAGCGTGTACAGGTACAGCTGCGCATGCAGCTTCAACACGAAACCACAGTTCATCAAGAGTAGTGACTGGCGTATTGTGACGGCCACCATTGACCAGGCGTTTTCAATTGGTGAGAGATATGGAGAATGTGCTGACCACGGCAGCAGTCGAACGTTTTGTGAAACCAGAAAGGCCCGTACAGGACCTGCAACATGCGGTCGTGCATTATCCTGCTGAAATGTAGGGTTTCGCAGGGATCGAATGAAGGGTAGAGCCACGGGTCGCAACGCATCTGAAATGTAGCGTCCACTGTTCAAAGTGCCGTCAACGCGAACAAGAGGTGACCGAAACGTGTAACCAATGGCACCCCATAACACCACACCGGGTGATACGCCAGTATGGCGATGACGAATACACGCTTCCAATGTGCGTTCACCGCTGTGTCGCCAAACACGAATTTGACCATCATGATGCTGTAAACAGAACCTGGATTCATCCGAATAAATGACGTTTTGCCATTCATGCTGCTGCAAACGTCGTCGAACTGTTCGTGCAGATGGTTGTTGTCTTGCAAACGTCCCCATCTGTTGACTCAGGGATCGAGTCGTGGCTGCACGATCCGTTACAGCCATGCGGATAAGATGCCTGTCATCTCCACTGCTAGTGATACGAGGCCGTTGGGATCCAGCACGGCGTTCCGTATTACCCTCCGCAACCCACCGATTCCCTATTCTGCAAAGAGTCACTAGATCACGACCAACGCGAGCAGCAATGTCGCGATACGATAAACTGCAAGCGCGATAGGCTACAATCCGACCTTTATAAAAGTCGGAAACGTGATGGTACGCATTTCCCCTCCTTACAGGAGGCATCACAATAACGTTTCACCAGGCAACGCCGGTCAACTGCTGTTTGTGTATGAGAAATCGGTTGGAAACTTTCCTCATGTCAGCACGTTGTAAGTGTCGCCACCGGCGCCAACCTTGTGTGAATGCTCTGAAAAGCTAATCATTTGCATAGCATCTTCTTCCTCTCGGATAAATGACACGTCTGTAGCACGTAGTCTTCGTGGTGTAGCGATTTTAATCTCCAGCAGTGTAGATTATCCGGTAGTGACAGGATGTAATACCTCGACACTATACTTGAAAGAAAGACAGTCGTGATCTGTGATGGCGCATAAAACTATTCGCTGTATGCCTATAATTTTAACGTGAAGGCCGATTATACAAAGAAACAAAGCCACTTACAACCGATCTGACGGTGTAATTCAGAGTTACTCCGCCGGATGATTGAAACCATGTAACCTACCCATGTTACTTCCTACAGAATCAAGTCTGTGAAACTAGCTTTCTTATGTACTCACAGCTACGGCTGATAAAAATATCGTCCTTCCAGATATGTACGATTCCACTACACAGCGGTAATGGCAGTATGGTATTACCTACAATTGGTTTCCGAATCGGTAGTGATATATCACGTACATAAGTTGTTTAAGAGATACGTGGTGTGTTATGACAAAATAAGAGGTTTGAATTACAGTCTGACACTTACCACTTTGGTTTAATGGATGCGGGCTGTAATCATCTCAAGAACACTTCCACATCCAGATTAGACTCAGATTCATTATGCTTATCCCCCCCCCCCCCCCCCCATGAACCATGGACCTTGCCGTTGGTGGGGAGGCTTGAGTGCCTCAGCGATACAGATAGCCATACCGTAGGTACAACCACAACGGAAGGGTATCTGTTGAGAGGCCAGACAAACGTGTGGTTCCTGAAGAGGGGCAGCAGCCTTTTCAGTAGTTGCAAGGGCAACAGTCTGGATGATTGACTGATCTGGCCTTGTAACAATAACCAAAACGGCCTTGCTGTGCTGGTACTGCGAACGGCTGAAAGCAAGGGGAAACTACGGCCGTAATTTTTCCCGAGGGCATGAAGCTTTACTGTATGATTAAATGATGATGGCATCCTGTTGGGTAAAATATTCCGGAGGTAAAATAGTCCCCCATTCGGATCTCCGGGCGGGGGCTACTCAAGAGGATGTCGTTATCAGGAGAAAGAAAACTGGCGTTCTACGGATCGGAGCGTGGAATGTCAGATCCCTTAATCGGGCAGGTAGGTTAGAAAATTTAAAAAGGGAAATGGATAGGTTAAAGTTAGATATAGTGGGAATTAGTGAAGTTCGATGGCAGGAGGAACAAGACTTCTGGTCAGGTGACTACAGGGTTATAAACACAAAATCAAATAGGGGTAATGCAGGAGTAGGTTTAATAATGAATAGGAAAATAGGAATGCGGATAAGCTACTACAAACAGCATAGTGAACGCATTATTGTGGCCAAGATAGATACGTAGCCCACACCTACTACAATAGTACAAGTTTATATGCCAACTAGCTCTGCAGATGACGAAGAAATTGAAGAAATGTATGATGAAATAAAAGAAATTATTCAGGTAGTGAAGGGAGACGATAATTTAATAGTCATGGGTGGCTGGAATTCGAGTGTAGGAAAACGGAGAGAAGGAAACGTAGTAGGTGAATATGGATTGGGGCTAAGAAATGAAAGAGGAAGCCGCCTGGTAGAATTTTGCACAGAGCACAACTTAATCATAGCTAACACTTGGTTTAAGAATCATGATAGAAGGCTGTATACATGGAAGAACCCTGGAGATACTAAAAGGTATCAGATAGATTATATAATGGTAAGACAGAGATTTAGGAACCAGGTTTTAAATTGTAAGACATTTGCAGGGGCAGATGTGGAATCTGACCACAATCTATAGGTTATGACCTGCAGATTAAAACTGAAGAAACTGCAAAAAGGTGGGAATTTAAGGAGATGGGACCAGGATAAACTGAAAGAACCAGAGGTTGTACAGAGTTTCAGGGAGAGCATAAGGGAACAATTGACAGGAATGGGGGAAAGAAATACAGTAGAAGAAGAATGGGTAGCTTTGAGGGATGAGGTAGTGAAGGCAGCATTATGCTTATCCGGACTCTGGGCTGCTTATTGCTTATAAGGGGATCATGCAAATTCGGTACCTCTCTCCTCAAGACGCACGCACAGTAATGCACCAAGTGCCACTAACAAAAAGTAGACCTACAGAGAGGATAGTATCTAACTATAGAGGTTTTTTTTCCCTTACGTTATATTAGTTGTCTATATCTATCCTCAGTACTGTTTTTCACGAAAAAGAGCTTTCGCCAATTTGAGTTCGCATAATACTAGCATGTGGATTTATCCTACCAGCAACAAGTCCAGCATTACGTTATTGGTGCCTTGTGGAAGTCTTCCGCTTAATAAGGAGTGTTCTAAAGCGACAAGGGATTCACTGCTATGAAGCTTAAATTGCTACAAACTTACTGCTACGAACCTCATACTGCTACAACCTTATAACGACGTTAAGTCTATTTCCTCTGGTGAGCTTGTAAGTGTCTGCGAGTTGCGACTGGTTCGCCTAGGTGGTCTAGAGGGAAAGGATGGTGGGGCGGCGAACACAGTGCTTGGCACTTCAACTGTCTGCAAGGGCGCCGGCGAGTTACGACAGGCTTTTCTGTGCTGGGATACCCTCTCACTGAACCATTGAGCACCATCTGTGCCAGACGCCAGGGTGGAGAAAATTACACATACGTTGTGCAAATCTCTCTACTTCGTCTGGTGAGATGGTCAGGTGTAATGACAGGAAAACATGCGGAGCTCTGTTATTCGCGACCTGGTGGTCACAGTTGCGCGATGAGTGGCATACTCTACCAGGATCACGCCTCACTCGTTCGATATACGAATTCTGGGGCGAATTCCCCGTTATCTAGGTGTGTGCCAGACGTACATATTTTCATCGACGCGTCATGATCTGCTTGCCTTTATTAACGTGGCGAGGAGATCTCTCGGCGACGACTTATATAGCACCAATGTCTGGCGCCAGACTGGAAAGGACTATAAAGCAACTTCTCGGCAGTTCCTGCGTAGTATGTCCGCAAACATCGGCTACACGCCAACACAACCGTGTCTCAGGGACAGAGTCCCCTGTGGGCAAACTAATTTTCGTTTCTCACGTATCTAGAGGTGTATTTTGTAGCGCTGTGCTACACACATACAGAAAATCTGGTTGGAAGCATCAAAATGTTGCTGTGACGTCTGGTAATCTTGTAATGTAGTGGCGATTTACCTACTGCAGTGTGATTTTTTTCTTATATATATCCGCGCCCGGGTTCCCGGGTTCGATTACCGGCGGGGTCAGGGATTTTCTCTGCCTCGTGATGACTGGGTGTTGTGTGATGTCAGTAGGTTAGTTAGGTTTAAGTAGTTCTAAGTTCTAGGGGACTGATGACCATAGCTGTTAAGTCCCATAGTGCTCAGAGCCATTTGAACCATCTTATATATAGCATCTGTGGCTAGAAATCGGAGCGCGTATAGAATTCTCTGTGACGTCACGATTTGTATGAACGTTTTCATTTCTAACACTATGACATCCAGCACTAGTAATCGAGTGGCGTCTTAGCAATGACAGATAAATCGGAAACATGCTGCATTGTCCTCGACTGACAAATTCATGACGTTTGCGCAACGCCTCACGACGTGCCACGACACGGTGCGCCACTGTGATGTGACGTCATGACGTTACGCGACGTATGTGACGTGACGTTTTGTCTCGTTGCGAGGCCATGTTGACACCATGTTGACACATAACTCGCATCATTGGGTACAATGTGTAAAACTGGGTAAAATACGGAAAAAATTCATAAAATATGGGTGAATGAGATTACTTACGTATCTGTGTCAGTGAGGTTTCTCCTACTGATTACAATAACGAAATATTAACCTGTTATAAAAGAAATAGATCTCAAGTAACATAATTTATTATAGACAGACACGGAATACAACAAAATCCTATGCTGTAGAGCTCCGGAGTGTCACAACTATAACGGATGGATTTGGGGAAGTGTGCTTCAATATCAGTGATATCGAATTAAAACCCATACTGCATTGTGACTGACTGAGAGCATCATGACGTTGTCGCGACGTTGGGAAGAGAGCAGTGTATCTTGCGTAAATGGCCAAAGCAAAATACAGAAAAGGGTGAAAATAGGTTCAAATGGCTCTTAGCACTACGGGACTTAACATCTGTGGTCATCAGTTCCCTAGAACTTAGAACTACTTAAACCTAACTAACCTAAGGACGTCACACAACACCCAGTCATCACGAGGCAGAGAAAATCCCTGACCCCGCCGGGAATCGAACCCGGGACCCCGGGCGTGGGAAGCGAGAACGCTACCGCACGACCACGAGCTGCGGACGTGAAAAATAGGTAAAACTGGTTAAAATATGGGATAATGTGGAATAAAAAGAATACTTACATATCCGCCTGGGTGTAGTCTCTGGTGGTTCCACGTGGTACAAAACTGTTGTTAACTAATGGAACCCAATTGATGTGGCATAATGTAATTTGTTATAAAGAAATAGACACAGGCTACAACCTCTATCCCTACGCTATCCAGCCCCAGAATGCATCCTGTTATAAAACAGGAACATTGTGGGAAATTGGTGAAAAAATACGTAAAATGTGGGATAATGAAAGTACATACATATCTGACTCTATGTGGTCTCTGCAGGTGTCAAGTAATGCTGTTGTTAACAAATAGAACTCAGGTGACATAATTTGTTATTAAGAGATAGGCAAATCCTCTTCCTATGCTGTCCAGCTCCATAATAACCCCTCACACTTAAGTGTCCCAGTTAAAAATGATTACGGTGATTAACGTCTGAACAGGGTGCGTAATCCTGATGCTTCAAAGGGGCGGGGCGAGGAGCGGTAGAGGGGGGTTGTTTCGATTTTTATGACATGTGACGTCTTTAGAATTACGTCATGGTCTTCAATATAGCTTGCACAGTTGTCTGGGTGCGTCCGCTAGGTGACCTTGACCAATTTCCTGTCGTTCACTGGGAATAGAGAATGGGGAAACAAGGATCACCAGTATATAACCTAAGACCGGTTGTCCTTGTCTACAGATAAGGATCTAGTTGGAACTGATCCAGTGAACACAAAACAGCAGCAAAAGAATACAACATACTATGCTGGTTCAGGTATATGGATAACATCCTCTGCTTAATAGATGGTCCACACACAAAAATTGAAGAATTGCATACTGACATCAACAAGGTACATCAAAATATAAAATTCACAACGGAAAGAGAACAACCAAATAATCTTTCTCGATATAGCAATCAAAAAGCAAAACAATAAGCATATGTTTGAAATTCACTGTAAACCCACAGCGACTGACATTATTATCCCCCAGTACTTGAACCACCCACACTCACTAAAGCAAGCAATACTTCGACACATGCTCCATAGGCTCAATACAGTTTCACTCAACAAAGAAGACTACCAAAAAGAACTGGAGATATTAATGTAGATAGCCCAAAACAATGAGTACAATCGTGAAACAGTCACAAAGCTAAACAACAAAGTCAAAAGTAAAATATAATCAGAAAAGGCAAAACCATTAACAACATCACAACAGGACCATGCACAATCACAATCACTCTGTACCATATCAACTACACAAAAGTATTAGGAAAACATAAGAGAAAACACAAGATGGCACATAATGACACACAAAAACAAACTCACACAAAAAAATCACCAAAATTTGCAAAAGATGAGGAATAAACAGCATACACAAAAGACAATTCTATCAAAAAATACACCCCAAAACTGACATAAAACACAGATATATACCAGAAAGCAGGTATATTTCGATTACAGTGTAACACTTGTGATGGCAGATACATAGCACAAACAGGCAGAACATTTGATGTGACATACAAAGAACACACGACAGCCTGGAAGTATGGACAAATCACTCCACATTTGCAGAACGACTAAGAGAACACAATCACAAACCAACCATTAGAGAAGAAGACACGAAAATAATTAGAATCCTCAATAAAAAAGATCTTAAAACCTTGCAAGAATATTACCACATAGAGAGAACCGAAGGAGAAAAGAAAACCCTCTTGAATGGTCAAGTACACTTATCAAACAACTCATTGTTTACGCTAATAAATAAAATAACAGAGAAACGCTACAACAGAGAACCGTTATCATGACAATAATGCCTTGCAACCCCCTTTCCACTCACTCAGTGGTCCATGAACGTCTCTGCAAAACATTTGAACCAAAACTCAAATCAAATGAAAAAATATCCATGTATGCATATTCTCTCTCTCTCTCCCTCGCTCACACACACACGCACACACACACATACACACACAAACACAAACACACACACACACACACACACCCACACACACACACACACACACACACACGCACACGTCAACAGACGATATAAACGTAATAGAAACGAACAGGCGTTAGTTTCATCATATACATCGATCGGTTGGCAACATGTACGTGTATGTAAACAAAATGAAACACGATGAGATACAAAAATGGTTCAAATGGATCTGAGCACTATGCGACTTAACATCTGAGATCATCAGTCCCCTAGAACTTTGAACTACTTAAACCTAACTAACTTAAGGACATCTCACAGATCCATACCCGAGACAGGATTCGAATTTGCGACCGCAGCGGTCGTGTGGTTCCAGACTGAAGCGCCTAGAACAGGATGGGACGCACAGTGAACTCAAATTAGTTATGGCTACATTAGTGTTATGTCTATATAACTGACAGAAGACAGAGAGTGATAGTACATCACAAGGAAAAAAATGTAAAGTGGGAAGAAAAATGTTCGCAACACTAAAACATGCTCATGTTTTGTCAATGGAACGGTAGTGCGACCTCCATTTGACCAGGTGAGAGGAAAAACCGATGCCAACTAAAAACAGGAAGAACCATAGGTAGTCACTTATTTACATATCAAAACATAAGTATACTATAATTGTATCATTAAAGGTTCCAATGATGTGCATTAAAATGAAAAAAAGGCGAAACGCGTCTGTCAGCATAAAATACAACGCAGCGACTGAAGGCGTTATTTACTTACAAAACAAATATGCCGTCTAACGTTCGATGTTATGCACATATAAGAGTGCAGACTCTCTCTCTGTCTGTCTCTCAGGGGCAGCTGTCATTATGCATAATTTACAATTTAAGCATCAAACATGCAAATGCGAATAAATATTCAAGACACATTAATCATCTGCTGCGACAAACTATCACTCACAATAAAAAGCATAAGAAGACTGACACATTTGCAAAAGAATTAAAAGGTGACTTGCTTTTTACCCAATTCTTTTGGGAGACTTGTTTTTGAAACAATAATGTCTTCAATTACAGTGCACCTTTGACCACCAAATTAAGGTTTCTCGTCATTTCATTAAAAAAACTTTACCAACATGAACGCGTTTACGAGCTGTTCAAAACGTGCTGGCATATTGTAGCAGCTTTTATTTATAAGACATAAGATTAATGATCTGCTTGTTTAATTCGTCTCCTAGAATAGCTACCCACCATTTGTACACTCATGTTCAGAACAAACAGAACACCCCAACGACTAGAGATAGGAAGTTCATAGTCTCAGGACATATACATTAGTAAATTATGTAGAAATGATTAGCACGTGAGTCACCTCAGTTTGGCATGTGTCGTGTTGTCTAACAGGCACACGGTCCGCCACGGGCCGTAACAACGTGTCCCACACATGATGGCATCAACGCGTATAAGGTGCGAATGGAGTCCTCTGGTATAGTCAATTATGCTACATTCATCTGGTGAGTAATGAAAACAATTATGACGAAAGGGAAGGTATGCCTTCTGGAGGTTAGTTACTACTACCAGGTACACAGAAAATGTGACGCTTATACGAACTGCTTGTGTACGAATTCCGAACAGGGTGAGCACCGAGGCCGTTTAAAAATTGCGAAGGGCAGAATCATGGGTGAACAGCGACGTTCTTGCCCATTTGCCAAAGCAGATTTGCAGTTCAAGAAAGGAATGTGTAAGTGCAGGAAAAGAGTCCACGAAGAAAACACAGTACTTGTTTTCCAAATTTTTTAAGGAGGGATTTCAAGATTTGAAAAACAAAGTTTTAAACTCGACCCATGTAGCCAACGACAACAGCAAGACTTCATTGTGTAAAGTAAGGAGGGAAGCTGTTGGGCCAACCAAAAACCCTGGCACTAATTCACAGATTCAGCTGAGCGAAGACATTTTGATACTGACTGGAGGTAACAGGTTTTAGAAAACTCACGATAGCTCTGTTTGTGATAAATTAATCGTGGTGTTCTATTACGTAGAAGCTGGGAAAATTATGTGTGAAAAGGGAACTGTTCTTGGGTGCGTTGGGGGGGGGGGGGGGGGGAGGGCGTCATCTATACACATTACACGTTGACATCGAAATCACAGAAGAAGAGACGAATTTAAAATGGATAAAATAAGATGGTAAGTTTATTCATTGTATGCCGTAATGTTGACTCAGCAGGTTAGTCGAGAGCGCTAATGCGCTGCTTCCTGGACTCGGGTAGGCGCGCTTGCCCCTGATCGCATCCGCCTGGCAGACTGACGACGAGGGCCGGTATGCTGGCCAGCCTGGATGTGGTTTTTAGGCAGTTTTACACATCCCACTAGGTGAGTACCGGGCTGGTCCCCACGTCCCGTCTCAGTTTTACGACTCGCAGACATTTGAAAGTATTCGCACTGTTTCATGGCTTACAATAGAAGCAGATAGCTGGGGTACACTAATTCCGTCCTGTAGGGTTCTTGGTGGCACAGGAAGGGTATCTGGCTACCCTCTGACACTAACATTGCCCAATCTATAGTCACAAAGTCAACGCCATGCTGAAGTGAGACAAAGGCCCAAATGAAATGATGATGATGGTTTTATCCAGTAAGTTGTAGGAAGGAACAAAGGTCAAGGTGAAATGAAAAAGAAAAAGTCAGAAACAAAAAGAAAAAAATATTGAGCATGCCTCTGTATTGGCCAGTCCTAAGCCTGTATGAAATGTGAAATGGACTGTTCTTCTTGAAAAGCGGTCAGCAGATGCTTCGCCACTATTACAGCTTTCATTGACGGTCTGTATAGCCACGGCTAAAGTTTATGTACCCGTAAACGCAACGTTGATGTAAAAGGTCGCAATGCCTATGGTCGGGAAGCCCACAACATCGAATAATTTCGTAAAGGTCGCGGCTCGCGGCATCTCTGAAGCCGAACACGGCGTGGAAATAAATGTGTTGATTAAAAAACTACACGTGATCGTTATTCCAGACTTTATTACCGTAAAAATTTATTATTTTCTTCAAAATCATGTTTATACACTAAACTTTCTGACAAAACCTTACACTCACCGCAGTTTGTATATAGCAGCCTCTCACAACGATCGGTGTTGAGTCCCCTTTTGTATACAGTAAATACAGGATGTCTTGTAACGACATTATGCATGTTTCTAAAAGTACTAATGTGTGCCGGTTATATGTGCCTGTATAGTTACTCGATTAATCTGAGGATGACACTTTTGTGACTGAATGGAGGGTTAAACAGTCTCTTTGTCTGAATGAACAAAACCACTCATAGTCAATCTGTTATTAACTGTCCAGTTGTAGTCTTCAGAAGGAAGTGCTAGACTATAACAACACGAACGGGTCAGCCCGGCCCTTTCACAGTTTCTCCTAGAGTTCGGCTAAATTGCTGGCGCCGTTTGTTGACTGAGAACCGACGAGGCGCCTACATCTTGAATGCTAAGCAAGCGACGTTGGACGGTTACTCGTCATAGTTAGTGTTGTGGCGTAGCAAGACAGCCACGCCACTCGGAGGTAGCCGAAAGGCACGCGTACACACACGCCGGCTGGCGTGAATTCTGGAACAGGATACCTAATTAATGCTATAAGAAAAGTATGCAGCTCCTTGAATTCTTAACTTTAATGTATCCTTGTGGTACATCGCTCTTGACGATACAAATGAGTCTATCTCCAGATACGGTTAATTACAATCACTGTAAGGCTAATGGCGCCTTGCTAGGTCGTAGTCATGGACTTAGCTGAAGGCTATTCTAACTGTCTCTCGGCAACTGGGAGAAAGGCTTCGTCAGTGTAGTCGCTACCAAAGCCGTCGTACAACTGGGGCGAGTGCTAGTCCGTCTTTCTAGACCTGCCATGTGGTGGCGCTAGGTCTGCAAGTACTGACAGTGGTGACACGCGAGTCCGACATGTCCTAATGGACCGCGGCCGATTTAAAGCTACCACCTAGCAAGTGTGGTGTCTGGCGGTGATACCACAGTTAGTGCAGCATCTCAGGTGTGGAGGTTTTGGTTTCATTTACGCTTTACCGTGGCATTATACAATCGTCGTCCAGTTATCGATGCATGTTACGTGTATGGTAGTGCCTTGAACTATTTACTCAGCGAGACAGAGACCTCACACACCGTGTTGTAAGATCTTGCCATAATATCGATCTTTACCGATGAGACAACTGATCACGCTTGCAGAAAATGAAACTGTAAACGTAGGTTTAACTAGAATTGTGAAACCTTCGTCGTAAAGACAAATATTTCCTATCAGCTTGGAGGACAGTTTACACAAATAACCTCAGCTGTTAATACGCCTCACCTCGTCCCATCCTCGTGGACACTAACGCTCATAATTCTGTCATGTCGTGAGACTTGTATTGCAGAGGTACGCAGACTAGGAAAATGTGCAAACTCTTGCCGCAAACCAGCATCTGTATTGGGGACGTACTGTAAATTTACTAGAACATAAGGAATGGACCTCAAAGTGTAAGCGACATTTCTCTACAATATAGACGTCCACAATTACTTTGAATCAAAGGACACACCGATATCACACAGTATGAGATAATAGGCCAAGTGGAAAAGTCGTGTGTGACAGGAGGTCACCGTTTCTTTACTTAAATACCACTGACGATGTCTCTGGCTTGAAGCAGCTGACATTACTGGATTGGAAAGAAATGTGATAGTCGCTGCAATTCCAAAGATACGACTCTATAGAATAGTACAGCTTCCTGCATATAGAAGAGCCTCATGCATCTAGAAACCGTGTATATCTCAAGGTAGATGATTCAAACTTCAAACATCTAAAATACTTTCCATCAGTTGGGACCAGATGTTACGCGTCATAGCTGTACAACTTAGAAAAAGTATGGAATTTTCGTATTGTGTGTCACAGACGAACTTTCCGTCCTCGACCACTTGATAAGCAGAAAATGCTTGATACACGTCTATTACGATAATGCTCTGGTAGGCAGGCACAGCGGAGCACGTAATCCTACCTACATTTTTGGAATGCGCAGGGTGGATACCAAAAGACAACCGAAAGAGGAACCACGGAACATCTGCGTAGTTTCTATCAAAACCAACGTTTTTGAATCAACTCTCGGCATTTTCACCTTAACGTTATGCCGCGCTTGCGGATATATGAAGAAAAATCTTTAATGTATTATAAAATTGCGATGTAAACTATGTCGGTCAGTGCAACAATTATTAAATATGTTTTGTTAACATGCAGCGGCCAAATAAATATATGAATAACAACAGTGATTCGTTGAGCAGTTTTTCTCACGTGACACTCGTGAGTGGTGAGACTCCCTTGTCTCCTGTATCGACAATGGAGCTACAGCCGGGGTAACCGCGGAAACACTAATTTGGTGCTAAGCAGTCAGACAAGATGCTTGTTCTCGTGCTTATCACTGCGTTCGACGACGTCGCATTCGCGATTCTGTGCTGGTAAGTCGCCGCCAGCTCTCACATCCTCGCACACTCGTCACTCTAAACGCTGTAGGCCGGAATCGCTGCGTCAGTCTCGCGTTTTGGTCGCAGGCGAGCGGTCGTGTGACTGCTTACAAAGTTTCACACCGAAAAACATGTTTCGGAAAATCTTTCGCTCCTTTGAGCTCTTAGTATTGCTTATTGTTAGTAAATCTAACTACTTACCCTTCGTCAATCGTAATTAAAATGCATGTTCTTCTCTTTTCTATTTCAGGTTCTTATGGCAGGTCATACTCTCTACTGAAATGTAAGTACCAAATCTTTCTGCATAATAGAAGATAAGTTCTTTTAGTTATATATGTTACGTATAATGGTTTACGATAGCTCGTCAGTGCTTGCAAAGAGGGGAGATACAGATAAGATCGCCAAGCACAGTGCTCAGGGTGGACACAGCGCAGAGGCAGAGGGTGGGTGGGGCTGGTCGTCTCACTGGTGACGTGACTGACGTAGAAGCAGTCCGTAACTGACTCTGACATTGTGGTGTGACACACGGCAATATCTGTCTTCTTCGTGATGATATCAAATTAAAACACGACCGATTTCAGTCCTCTTAGCAGACGTCATGTATTGATCGATGTGGCGAGCACGATCGTATAGGGTAGCAACATGCAGTCCGGAAGATATGCCGGAAATGTCACGATACACATGCAGCTAATCACTTCAGTAGTAGTTAACTACCAGCATGAAAGACCGACGTACTTCCTTAAATTGTGTTGAAGCGTCTTTTTAACATATGTTCAATGTCGCTTGTGGCACAGTAAGTAGTACATGACAAATTCGCACACCCGATATAGAGTAGTATACCTGTGTGACGCACAGTTTACTTGTAGTCTGCAAACGCTTAGTGTAAGATCAACAAATAATGTGTTTTGGAAATAAGTCAGCTTGCTGCTGACAATCCTTTTGATAGATTGGTTTGTTATACATACTCCTTAAAAGAACGTGCCATGCCAAAATCATAAATTTTTATAAGTTTGAAAAATCTCTTCACACAAGAATGACGCTGTTTAAGGGTAATATATTTTAGGATAATTATCCAAGCAATATCTTCCAAAACAAATGAATTTTGTCTTCGTTTTTTTAGATGGCGATCGGAAATGGACTTGCTGGAGTTGGATTTGGCGGAATATGTACTGGACATCGAGGCTGACCTGGCAGAAGAGCTGGACCTCTTCGAGGTTTACCCGGACGAGATGGATTATTCAGATACAGATCTATGGTGGATCGACGAACTGCTGCCAGAAGAAGATTGGTTAGCCGATGTGAGGGAGATGGTGGAGGACGAAGATGCTTCTCCTGAGGGAGAAGTCGTTGTCATACGGATACATTTCATTGGCGTAAAGGAATTTGTATTTCCAAAACGTAAAGTAATGGCTTTCTTTGAGTCTGTACTAGGTCAAGAAATAAATAACGTTTCTTGATTTTTTGTAACTGTTTTCATTACTTCCATGGACGAATAGCTGTAATTGTAATGTAAATATTCTGTGTTCAGCCCCCAGAAAATACTAAAAGTTTGGTATTTTTTGCATCTCTATACAGTCGCTACGTTCGCCTTTCGTCAATGAAAATTGAAGTGTAGATGTGAAAATTATAACATCGAACAAAGCAAGAGGAGACATTTCATTGAGAAGCTGTTTACTCTTAATTTTAATTTTATAGCAAAATAATGGAATAACATTTTGGCAATATTGACTACAAAATATTCTGATTTGTGTACAGCTTGGACAGAAATCAGACTTTACGTGTAAAATTTAAAGAATACAAAATACACGCATGGGCTGAAAGAAGGGTAACACATGTTTGTAATCCATCCTTACCCGTGTTATTCAAACTACTTATGGAGGAAGAAATAAAGCAAACCAAAGATAATTTAGAACGTGAATTAAAGATGGGGACGTGAAAGAAAAATTTTGAGGCTTGCTGATAACATTGACACTCTGTCAGAGACGGCAATGAACTTGAGGAAGATCACATGAACCGAATGCATAGTGTTTAGGAAATAGGTTACGAGATGAACTTCAGTAAAAGTGAACATGGGTAGTAAGTTGATAAACTGAGGCACTAAAGTATTATTCGTGTTTACTGTTTCCTCAGAAATGCCTTGCAACGTTCTGTTCAGAAGAGATCTCCACCTACTCGTCCTCTTACGGATTTATGGACAAGATTCATGGTGTCACTTCCCTCCAGCATCACTTCAGACAGTAG
The DNA here is from genome assembly GCF_023864275.1 of Schistocerca cancellata. Classification (NCBI taxonomy): domain Eukaryota; kingdom Metazoa; phylum Arthropoda; class Insecta; order Orthoptera; family Acrididae; genus Schistocerca; species Schistocerca cancellata. The sequence continues at coordinate 73,053,987 of NC_064631.1, forward strand.
TCGATCCTATGCCACGTCATGTTGTAGCACTTCTGCATGCTCGCGGAGGCCCTACACGATATTAAGTATGTGTATCAGTTTTGCTCTCCAGTGTAGGTGGGTCGAGTAACCAATGGAGATGCGCTGCGGTGATTCGGGAATCGAGGAGCTCTAAGCCACAACGTGACTAAAAGTATCTACATACGAAGGACGACCGTCAACAATGGGCCAGGAGCGCAGTTATATGACAAAGGGAACTGACACTTTACAGGCAGAACACCACCATATCGGCAGTAGAATAGCCCTGAAGTGCTTGACAATGTAGAGCTACCGTCAGTCCGTTACCACCAATATGTGGTACCAGAAAAGAAGACACAGAGAGATGGGGCTGGCAAGACGACGCCGACGGCAAACTTCTCCCAAGCGGACTGGGCTGACGGTGAAGGTGATCCGCTGACGGTAGCAACAGGCAACCCAACAGGGTCGGCGCCACTTTAAGTTAGAACTATAACGAACGCCGGGAGACACGACAGAGCCACACTATGTGCCAATACAAATTCAGATGACATAAGTTTCCATGAGCGATAGATACATAGACACAGGAACGAAGACAAGCATATTGGCTTGCCTCTCACAATATCAACGCCATTCAGTCGCAGGAAAGGATATCTTTACCTAAAGTTGTGATATATACGGCGGACATATAAATCCTCCTTCTGCAAGAAGTGCATATCGACGAATTTCCCATATGTGCAAATACAAAGCCTTAGTATTACGTGCCTTCAAAACCGGCAGCAGCATTACATAGCTTCTTACTAAAGGCATCAGGGTAGTAGGGGATATCTTGAACCATTCGGGGAGGGGGGGGGCAGGGGGGAGGAGGATTAGCAGCGACAGTGCTTGGCGGTCGGCTCATTATGTCTATGTATTGTAGAGTACAGACGGAACAGAAGAGAGTTCCTGCTTCTTCACACAGGAAATTGGCCCTCTGTTATAATGAAGCCACGATTATTTTATCCTAGGCGGCGATTTTAATTGTGTACTTGCACTGAAAGATCATTTTTCTCGATGCACACCGTGCCCAGAACTATGAATGTTGACACAGAACATGCATTTTTTTTTTACATGTGGGAGCATGCTAATGGCCTCCATCCGTGATACACCCATGTAACGAGTCATTCCGATAGTCGTTTCGATGGACTCTACACTGGTCAGCCACATCATTATGAATACCTACCTAATAACCGGCATGTCTACCTTTGACACGGATAACAACAGCGATGTGTCGTGGCGTGGAGGCAGTGAGGCCTTGGTAGGTCGCTGGAGGGAGTTGGCACAACATCTGCACACACAGGTCAATTAGTTCTCGTAAATTCCGCGGAGGGGCCGATGAACTCTCACATCGTGGTTCACATTGTAGATGTGTTCGATCAACTTCAGATCTAGGGAGTTCAAAAGCCGACAACTGAAACTCGCCACTGTGTTGCTCGAACCAATCTATCACTCTCCTGGCCTTGTCGCATGGCGCATAATCTTGTTGAAAAATGCCACAGCCGTCGGAAGGCATAATCTTCATGAAGCCGTGCACGTGGTCTGCAATCAATTTATGATACTCATTGGCCATCATGGTGCCTTAAACTTGAACGTTCGTCACGCCATAATCGAACCACCACCAGCTTGTCTCCATCCTGCAGTACAGGTGTCAAGGATCTGATCAACTGGAAGACGAAGTATTCTTGCCACAGCATCGACGTGATGAGGAAGGTATCGGATTCATCAGATCATACAACGCTCTGTCACTGCACCAACTTCCAGAGCTGATGGTCATGTGCCCATTTCAGTCGTAGTTGCTTATGTCGTCTTGTTAACATTGATACATTCATGGGTCGCCCTGTGGAGGCGCATCGTTACCAGTATTCAGACCCACTTGTACGGTGCATAGTTATAAAATCTCAAGTTAAATCCACCACAGTTCGCTGCCTGTCCTGTTTCACCAGTCTGCACAGCCTACGACGTGAGAAAACTGTAATGAGGGGGTGACCACCCAATCCCACGATGTCTGGACATGGTTTCACCTTGTTTCCACCATGTGTTGAAGAAACTCAACACAGCACTTATCCAACAACCGAAAATCGTGCAGTTTCCGAAATACTCGTGCTGACCCTCCAAGCCGACACTTCTGGCCTCGGCCAGACTTACATAGATTGCGCACATTCCTGTATCCACTCATGATCAGCACACTCAACAATAGTACATGCTCCACGCGTGTGTCTGACTAGCAGTCATTCCTGCCAGGTATCGCTGTTACCGCCTAGAGGGTTTATATCGACAGCAAGTCAGTGGTCAGAATGTTCTAGCTGATCAGAGTTTGTTACACAAATTGTTAACACCCAGGTCCTCAATGCGGAACTGTGGCCTGTAACTTACACTGACCATAACACATTTAATGTATGATCTCCCTCCAGCAGCAGCAGGTATGACGGAGCTACGGTCTTTGGAAATTGAATGTCGGCGACCTCAGAGACAATCCTTGCTTGGAAAGCTTATGAACAACGCAGTTGGGCGGATGTCGCGACCCTACATTAGCGGATCGTTTCTGCAAACTGGTGCTACGTTGTGAAAAGATAACATATGATCGTGAGCAGGCAGTGTGACGACGTCATAGGATGCACTTTTATTTCACAGTGCTATAGGAATGCACTGACCAAGCCCCTTCTCCAGAGTAGCAAGTGCGGATACAACGAGATAAGCCGAAATGAAACCCATCATGCCACCCTAAAATTTCATTGCTCCAGGCATGGACACTAAACTAGGTTACAGGAGGACACCCACTAATGTATCATATCGTCAACAAAGGCAAAAGACGACGAAGAGCTCTGGAACAAGCATTGAATAATGGAACACACCTAATGTTGCAATAAGACATGGGCAATGACTTTGTAGAACATTACACTGAGTTTGATGCTGCATTGGATATCGATATGGCGGGCATTACCAGAGTTACACGTACAATTTTCGGCACCATTGAACCAGGTGCACAAGGTTACTTAGGGTGAAGACCATTGCTAGGTGGAACAGTAAATAAATCAATGGGATCACCAGATACATGGCAGCATCCCAATGGACTAATATCTGCCATGAAATAATGTCTCCTGACTTGTTGTTACCGTCAGCTTTGTGGAGGGGCTGATTGTTGCGATGCACAAACCTTCAAGTGGCACCTGGATACCGGGCCAACGACAGCTGACGCTGCTTAACTGAGACTTTAAAATATCACAGTCTATTAGCAACAAGTTTCCAATGAAAATTGCACTGGGTTATCTCACATGATCATATAGTGCATGGCGGGGATATCAACTTCTAGAAGGTGCTTGGTGACTATCACTATATGATCGCCATTGCAAAGACGTGCTGCCGCCATGACGCACTATTGTCAGTGTGTTTTGATCAAGCTTTCAATGGAGTGAGTCTAAATCTTGATGCACATGTGGTTTCCATGGCCATTTATCACAGTCGTGACGTAGTTACTCCACCATGATTTCTCTGTAGTCCTTCTCAATGGGTGTACGACGAAATCCCTCATTGTATCGAGATACGACAGACAATGGTGTCCCCTGTCTAGAATATTATATGTGCTAGCCCTTGATCCGTTACTCTGTGGCTGTTGACTTTGGGATGATATACATTTAAGTGTAAAGCATATACTAATGGGCTATCGCTGGCAGAGCGGACTGATAACGACATGCATGTGGCTTTAGATTGGATCCACAAATAAGGAACGGCCACTAGCAGACATATAAATGTGGACAAATTGGTTGTTGATGTGTATCGGTGTCAGGCTATTGGAAGAATAGGTAGCACGTTTATGGCTCGTTGATACCTTGGAACGCCTCGGAATTGTTGTTACCAACGGCATATGACGCCCAGCAGTGTACAAATGTAACAGACTGCTACAAGCAGTCCAGACAGGTGTCAACAGGAACATCGCACAGGCCTTACACATTCTCCAGCAGGCCAGACATGTAAATTCATATCTGGTGTTACGGATTCTGCACTTTGCCAAAGTACTTCCGACGTTGGTGGTAGTAGCACAATTTATATTGGCATGCTTTGGTTTCTTTATGAGTGCACGTCTACATTTTAAAGTCAAATACAAATCCCAGACCCCTGTCTTGGTATGAGTCGACCAGGTCTTGTACAAGTTCACGAAAGAGTGGTAGCGCTATGCATCAGCACAATGTTATAACTGTGGAGATGACATATGAGACATGACTGATTAGAAATTTAATAGATGAATTACCACCAGTGGCTGTCCAGCACTATTAACAGTCACTTCACCCTATATACAGCCTTCTTTTTGTATCAAATATAGCTATATTCAGATAGCTCTTCCAGGAACCAGACCTGCGACTCAAGGTGACGCCTGTCTGATACTAACCACAGGATAGCGTAGCAAACCCATTCTGAGGAGGTATCCACATATCAATTGGCATGTGGTATGGCGATCAGTAAAGCATGTTTCCCTAGACACCGACGCACAGACACGTGCAGTGTTGTACCTGACATAAATGGAGAGTCTCTGCTGGTTCCAGCTAATACAAAACACTTGTTAACAAATAGAACCCAACTGATGTGACATAACATTATAAAAAAAAGGCACTTGTCTCCCTACGCTACCCAGCTCCAGAATGCATTGTGGGAAATAGATGAAAAATACGTAAAATATGGTATAATAACAGTACTTAGAGATCTGACCCGATATGGTCTCTGCAGGTGTCACATAACACGGTTGTTAACAAATAGAACTAAGGTGATATAATTTGTTATTAAGAGCTAGCCACATCCTCTTCCTTTGCAGTCCAGCTCCATAACAACGCCTCACGATTAAGTGTCCCAGTTAAAAAAGATTAACATCTGAAAAGAGTGCTTAATCCTCATGCTTAAAGGGGTGGGGTGAGGAAAGGTAGACGGGGTTTCCGCCATTTTTATGAGATGTCATGACTTTAGAACTACGTCATGATCTTGAATATCACTTGCACAGTTGCCTGGGTGCATCACCTAGGTGACCTTGAGCAATTTACTGTCGATCCTGGGGAATAGGGAATGCGGATACAAGGACCTCCATTGTATAACCCGAGACCGGTCGTCTATGTCACGAGATAAGGAACCAGTTATAACTGACCCAGTAATTACAAAAACAGCAGCAAAAGAATACAACATACTATACTGTTTCAGGTAATGGATGACGTCCTCTGCTCAATAGATGAAGCACAAACAAAAATTGAATAATTACATGCAGACATCAACAAGCTACAAAAAAATAAAAAAAACCACAATGGTATGAAAAGAGAGCAACCAAAATCAACTTTGGGGATATAACAATTAAAAAGCAAAACAATAAGCATACGTTTGAAATTCACCGAACACCCAGACCAACTGGCATTATCACCCCTCAGGAATTGAACAACACACATTCACAAGAGCAAGCTATATTTCTGCACATTCTCCACAGACACATTACAGTTTCACTCAACAAAGAAAACTACTAAAAAGAACTGGAGATAATAATGTAGATAGCCTGAAACAATGAGTGATATAATCACAAAACTTAACAACAAAGTCAAAATTAAAATATAATTAGAAAGGGAAAAAACCATTGACAATATACAACAGGACCATGCACAATCACAATCACTCACTACCATAACAATTACACAAAATTATTGGGAAAACATAAAAGAAAACAGAAGATGGCACATAATGACATACAAACACAAACTCACACAAAAAAATCACCAACGTTTTCAAAAGATAGGGAATAAACATATCATACACAACAGACAATTGTATCAAAACATACACCCCAAAACTGAAAAAAAAACACAGATATATACCAGAAAGCAAGTATATTTCAATTACAATGTAACAGTTGTGATGGCAGATACATAGGACAATCAGGCAGAACATTTGATGTGACATACAAGGAACACATGAGAGCCTGGAAGTATGGACAAGCCACTCCACATTTGCAGAACGACTAAGAGAACACAATCACAAACCAACCACTTGAGAAGAAAACATGAAAATAATTAGAATCAACAATAAAAGACGTCTCATAACCTTGCAAGAAAATTACCACATAGACAGAACCGAAGCACAAAAGAAAACTCTGTTGAATGATCAAGCACACATACCAAACAACTCATTCTTTACGCTAATAAATAAAATAAGAGAGAAACGCTACAACAAAGGACTATTATCATAACAAAAATGCCTCGCAACCCGATTTCCACTCACTCAGTGGTCCATGAACGTCTCGGCGAACATTTAAACCAAAACTCAAATCAAATGGAAAAAAAATACTTGCATGTATATTCTCTCTCTCTCTTTCTCTCTCTCTCTCTCTCTTCTCTCTCTCTCTCTCTCTCTCTCTCTCTCTCTCTCTCTCTCACACACACACACACACACACACACACACACACAGACAGACAACAAACAGATACAAACGTAGACTGAGAGTGATAGTACGTCACAAGGACAATTGTAAACAAAACGAAAAGTGGGAAAAAAAATGTTTGCAACACCAAAACATGATTGTGCTTTGTCAATGGAACAATAGTACGAGCTCCATTTGACCAGATGAGAGGAAACATCGATGCCAACAACAAATAGGAAAAACCATAGTTTGTCACTTATTTAAATAAAAAGCGAGGTACATACCGAAACAAAAGTATATCAAAACTGTATCATTCTAGATTCAAATGATGTGTCTTAAACTGAAAAAAAGGCGAAATGCGTCTGTGAACATAAAATACAATGCAGCAAGACAAGGCGTTTTGTACTTACAAAAATGTATGCTGTGTAACAATCGATGTTATGCACACAAGAGAGTGAACGTTCTCTCTCTGTCTCTCAGGGGTGAGCTGTTATTATCAATAATTTACAAATTAAGCATCAAACATGCAAATGCGGATAAATATTCAAGACACATTGATCATCTGCTGCAACAAACTGTCACTCACATTAAAAATCATAACAAGACTGACACATTTGCAAGAGAATTAAAAGATAACTTACATATAGCCTAATTCTTTTACGACACTTGTTTTTCAGACAATAATGTCTTCAACTAAAGTGCACCTTTCACCACCAATTTTAGGTTTCTCGTCATTTCATTACAAAAACCTTACCAGAGATGTCATTGACGTAGATAACACTGGTCACAGTGCCCTGGACACACATCAGCTGTGATTTGTGGCTGTACTCAACAGCATGCGACACCACAAGGCCTTGTGTGAACACTGATTGCCTTGTGTGAATGCAGTCACTGTGATGCCGCTCCCCCTTTCTACAGCGAACCAAAATGCGCCATCAGCTTCAAACAAACAGTAGCTGGATACGACCGAATACACTACCTGATGCCATTGCCACCTAGCATGTTTCTCCACATTCGTCAAAAGTAGGCGGAGAAGTGGGCGACGAGCAAGTAACCCATGTCTTAATATATGTGCGACGGACTGTCATCCCTAATGGTGTACGATGTGTTAAACAGTTCCACCGTTGCGGTAGAGCCGAGGAGAACGCAGATCTGTCCTGCAATGCCATTTGGATGAGGTGTCGATCATCTCAGGGGTGTGGTCTGTTCTGGTGCAACATGACCCATCTCGTTGTGTTCTACGGTCTTCTGTGAACCATTCTGCACACACCAGCTTGTATGGATGCATCACAGTCTATCATGCAAATAATGCGCCCTCTTTCAAACTCACTGATTTGACGGTACAGTTCGACCATACATCTGCGGGGCATCCGACAGCTCTGATCAAGTTACGCTGATCCACTGCCTTCGGTTTACAGCGACAACGAGAGCCGCAGGAAAATTTTACAGGCAGGTGGTGTTGCAACGCGACATCGATGTTGACCTTGGAGCTGCAGGCCAACATGGATGAAATTGCACTAATTTCTGCAGAACATACTATTGGACATGTTCTGTTAATATCTGCGTCCTAATTCGAGTTGTACAAAGTGTTCTGTTTCTTCTGAAAGAGACTGGTCCCTTCAATCCCCAAACCAACCAACCAACCAATCTTCTGAAAGTAAGTATAGTTATAGTTCAATCCTGAAACTCGTTTCAGAGTTTTAAAAACAGAATTAATGAACACCGTTGAATATATACCATACTGGGTTCAACGCTGACTAGCTTTATCTGTTTTTTTGTTTTTTTTTTTTTTGCTTGTAAATTAGCAATTCGCCTCACTTTGGGGTTGACGGAGACTTTTTACGAAAAATAGTTAGTAAAACTTTTGCAGTAAGTTTCGGAGTTAATTCATGCAGAATTTTTAATCTCTCACTTATTCAGAGACTAGTCTATATGAGTAAAGAACTTTACACATCTTATTAACAAATTAACTACCAGATTAACGAACCCTTTAGTAAAGAAAAAACTGTAACCTCCTCTCTAATTGAGGCGAATGTTATTGTTTAGAACGTCATGTTCACCTCACATGCTGCGAACAGAACTATCACGAAAGTCAATAGGCAGCCCTTTTCGTCTTCAGTACAGGGTGTGGCGTCAAAATGACGTCACGTTTACACAAAGGCACGTGAACTGTAGGCTACCAAGGCACGTGAACTGTAGGCTACCAAATCAGACTCTGGTGATTTTGACCCTTTTGTAGGTGCCGCAGGTACTGTGCGACCTGCGATCAAGCATTTTCGTACCGTGGGTTTTACCACCAGAGCCACCTGCTGATTTACACCAGTTGTTCACCAGCTGCGGAATTGTTGCCACCGCCAGTGTGGCAGTGCCTTTGCCGACAGCCTTTGTTCCCATATACTTCCATAGGGCTAAGCTATTTGAATTCTATGTAGGGTCGGTAACGAAAATAATTACGACGAAAGGGAAGGTATGCCTTCTGGAGGTTAGTTACCGCTACCGGGTACACAGAAAATGTGATGCTTAGACAAACTGCTTGTGCATGAATTCCAACAGGATGAGTGACGGGGCATTTAAAAAATTGCAAATGGCAGCACCATGGTTGAACAACGACGATCTTACCCACCTGACAAAGCAGATTTGCAATTTAAGAAAGGAATGTGCAAGGGCAGAAAAAGGGTCAACGAAGAAAACACAGTGCTTGTTTTCAAAAATTTTTAAGGAGGGATTTCAAGATTTGAAAGACAATGTTTTAATTTCGATCCATGTAGCCCGGATTTATTTTGTTCCCAGACAAATCATACTCCGCGCAGCTGTGGTTTTTAATAATGCAGAAAATGCACAGTGGAGAAAAGGTAATGAAGTTAGCTGACTGTATGGCGAATCAGTACACGAAATATGCTAGGATCCCAATCGAAATGTAGAACGTTTTTAACCAGCGGCTCAAGACCACGAATTCTGTCGAAGGTTGGCGTACGGTACGAAAGTAAACTCCCGAATAAGTCAAAAACATGAGAACGTATGAAGGAGGAAGCAGTAAATGGAACATTTGAAGTTAAAAAGTATTTCATTGCCGCCCCCCCCTCCCGCTTTAAGAAGAGGAAAAAAATATAGATATATCTAGACAAAAGGTAAAAAGATATTTCAATAACGAATTGGCTGACATAACAGATGTCGAAATCATGGCTTTCTTATGAAAAAATTTAGTAAGATGAAATAAGATGATAAGTTTGATCAATTTAGTCAGTAATGTTGATTTACCAGGTTATCCGAGAGCAATAATCTGCTGCTTCCTTGACTCAGGTCGATATTCTGGCCCCAGATCGACGAGGGCCGTGTGCCAGCCAGCATGGATGTGGTTTTTAGGCGGTTTTCCACATCCGACTTGGTGAATACCGTGCTTGTCCCCAAGTCCCGCCTCAGTTACAACAGTCATAGATATTTGAAAGTATTCGTATTTTTTCATGGCTTACACTGGACACAGACAGCTGGGGTACACTAATTCCGTCCTGGGGGGTTCTTGGTGGCGATAAGAAGGGTATCCAGCCACCGTCCGACTAACATTGCCAAATCCATAGTCACAAGGCCGACGCCGCTTTGAAGTGGAACAAAGACCCAAATGAAATGATGAGGATGGCTTTATCGAGTAATGTTGTAGAAAGGAACAAAGGTGAAGGTAAAAAGAAAATAAAATGTCAGAAACAAAAAAATATAAAAAATATATTGCGCATGCCTGTGTTTTAGCCAGTCCTAAGTCTGGATAAATTGTGAAAGGGACTATTCTTATTGTAAAAGATCAGCAGAGGCTCGACCACTATTACGGCTTTCATTGACGGTCGGTACAGTCACGGCTAAAATATTTGTCCTCGGAAACCCCATGTTGACGTCACAGGTCGCAACGCCCAGGGTCAGGAAGTCCACGACACTGAATGCTTTCCTAACAGTCCGGTTCGCAGCATCTCTGAAGCTGAAGACAGCGTGGAAACAAATTACACATGATAGTTATTCCAGGCTTTATTAGCGATAAGGTACACTATTTTCTTCAAAATCAAGTTTATTCATCAGACTTTCTGATAAAACCGAACACTCACCACAGGTGGTATAGCAGCCTCTTACACGTATCAGTGTTGAGTCCCCTTTTGTATACGGTAAATACAGGATACTTGTAACGACATTAAGCATGTTTCTAAAAGTACTAATGTGTGCCTGTATACTTACTCGATTAATCTGAGGATGACACTTCTGTGACTGAATCGAGGGTTAAATAGTCTCTTTGTCTGAAAGAACAAAACCGCTCGCAGTCAAGCTGTTATTAACTGTCCAGTTCTAGTTTCAGAACGAACTGCTGGACTATAACAACACCAATAGGTCAACTAGGTCCTGTCACAGTTTCGCCTAGAGTTCGGCTACATTGCTGGAGCCATTTGTTGACTGAGAAACGACGAGGCGCCTACATCTCGTCACAGTAAGTGCAGCATCTCAGGTGTCAAGGTTTTGGTTTTATTTACGCTTTACCGTAGCATTATACAATCGTCGTCCAGTTATCGATGCATATTACGTATATGGTAGTGCATTGAACTATTTAGTAAGCGGACGGAGAACTCACACACCGTGTTGTAAGATCTTGCCATAATATCGATCTTTACCGATGAGACAACTGATCAAGCTTGCAGCAAATGAAACTGTAAACGTAGGTTTAGCTAGCATTCTGAAGCTATAGTCGTACTACCAGATCTTTTGTATCAGCGTGGAGGACAGTCTACACCAACAACCTCAGCTGTTAATACGATTCACCTCGCCACGTCCAGGTGTACAGAAACGCTCATAATTCCTTCATGTCGTGCGACTTATACTACGGAGGTACGCAGGCTGGGAAAATGTGCAAACTCCTGGCGGAAACCAGCATTTGTATTGGGGAAGTGTAAGCGACGAAGAAGGCCTCATTATGCGTCTAAACTGCCGACGACGTCGTCTTTATAGCGACTGATTCTAGAAGCACTGTAGATTTACTAGAAGATAAGGAATGGCCCTCAAAATGTAAACGCTATTTCTCTACAATATAGACGTCCACAATTATATTTGATCAAGGGACACGCCACTATCGCACAACATGAAATAACAGGCCAAGTGGTACAGTGAAGTGTGACAGGACGTGACCGTTATTGTACTTTGATACGACTGACGTTGTCTCTGCCTTGAAGTAGCACCCTTTACTGGAATGGAAAGAAATTCGATAGTCGCTGCAATGACAAAGAAAGAACTCTATAGAATAGTACATCGTCCTGCATCTATAAACCATAATCTATGAAGCTAGATTGTTTAAACGTCAAACATCTAATATACTTTCCATCAGGCTGGAAACAGATGTTACACGTCAGAGCTGTACAGCTCAAAAAGTATGGCATTTTCGTATTGTGTGTCTCAGACGAACTTTCCGGTGTCGACCACTTGATAAGCGAAAAATGCTTGATACATTTTTAGTCACTGCAGGAATTTGTCTACGCACGTCTATTACGATAATGCCCTGGTAGACAGGCACAGCGGAGCACGTCATCCTACCTAGATTTTTGGAACGCGCTGGGTGGATACCAAAAGACAACCGAAAGAGGAACCTCGGAACATCTGCGTAGTTTCTATGAAAACCACCGTTTATCTATCAAGTCTCTGCATTTTCACCTTAACTTTAAGTCGCGCTTAGGGATACATGAAGAACAATCTTTAAACTATTATATAATTGCAATGTAAACTATGTCGGTCAGTGCAACAACCATTAAATATGTTATGTGAACACGCAGCGGCCAAATAAATATGTGAATAAAAACAGTGATTCGTTGAGCAGTTTTATCACGCGACAATCGTGAGTGGTGAGAGTCCCTTGTCTCCCTTATCGACAATGGAGCTACAGCCGGGGTAACCGCGGAAACACTAATTTGGTGCTAAGCAGTCAGACAAGATGCTTGTTCTCGTGCTTATCACTGCGCTCGACAGCGTCGCATTCGCGATTCTGTGCTGGTAAGTCGCCACCAGTTCTCACATCCTCGCACACTCGTCACTTTAAACGCTGTAGGCCGGAATCGCTGCGTCAGTCTCGCGTTTTGGTCGTAGTCGAGCTGTCGTGTGGCTGGCGAGGCATACAGGCAACAATTGCTCTCGCGTCTCGAAGTTCTTACAAAGTTTCACACCGAAATACCTGTTTCGAAAAACCTTTCGCTCCTTTGAGCTCTTAGTATTGCTTATTGTTAGTAAACCTAATTAGTTACCCTTCGTCAATCGTAATTAAAATGCATGTTCTTCTCTTTTCTATTTCAGGCTTTCATGGCAGCTCATACTCTCTACTGAAATGTAAGTACCAAGTCTTTTTGAATAATAGCAGATACGTTTCTTAGTCATATATGTTACGTATAATGGTTTACGATAGCTCGTCAGTGCTTGCAAAGAGGGGAAGTACAGATAAGATCGCCAACCACAGTGCTCAGGGTGGACACAGCGCAGAGGCAGAGGGTGGGTGGAGCTGGTTGTCTCACTGGTGACGTGACTGACGTAGAAGCAGTCCGTAACTGACTCTGACATTGTGGTGTGACGCGCGGCAATATCTGTCTTCCTGGTGATGATAGCAAATTAAAACACGACCGATTTCAGTCCACTTAGCAGACGTCATGTAATGATCGATGTGGCGAGCACGATCGTATAGGCTAGAACATGCAGTCCAGAAGATATGCCAGTAGTGTCACGATACACATGCAGCTAATCACTTTAGTAGTAGTTAACTACCAGCATGTAGAAAGACGTACTTCGTTAAACTGTGTTGAAGCATCGGTTTAACATATGTTCAGTGTCGCTTGTAGCACAGTAAGTAGTACATGACAAATTCACACTTCCGATATGTTGTAGTATTCACGTGTGTCGCACCGTTTACTTGTAGTCTGCAAACTCTTAGTGTGAGGTCATCAGATAATGTATTTTAGAAATAAGTTAACTTGGTGCTGATAATGCTTTTGATAAGTTGGTTTGTTACACGTACTCCTTGAAAGACGTGCCATGACACAATCATAAATTTTTATAACTTTGAAAAATCTCTTCACACAAGAATGACTCTGTTTAAGGGTAATATATTTTAGGATAATTATCCAAGCAATATCTTCCAAAACAAATGAATTTTGTCTTCGTTTTTTTAGATGGCGATCGGAAATGGACTTGCAGGAGTTGGATTTCGAGGAATATGTACTGGACATCGAGGCTGACCTGGCAGAAGAACTGGACCTCTTCGAGGTTATCCCTGACGAGATGGATTATTCAGATACAGACCTATGGTGGATTGACGAACTGATGCCAGAAGAAGATTGGTTAGCCGATGTGAGGGAGATGGTGGAGGACGAAGACTCTTCTCCTGTGCGAGAAGTCGTTGTCATACGGATACATTTCATTGGTGTAAAGGAATTTGTAATTCCAAAACGTAAAATAATGGCTTTCTTTGAGTCTGTACTAGGTCAAGAAATAAATAACGTTTCTTAATTTTTGAAACTGTTTTTATTAGCTCCATGGTCGAATAGGTAGTGTTAAAGACTAGTAATGTACATACTCTGTGTTCAGCTTCCAGAAAATACTAGAAGTCGTTTTGTTATTTTTTCATCTCTATGCAATCGCCAAGTTCGTCAATGGAAATTGAAGAAAGGGTGCAAAAATTATGACATGAAGAAAAAAAGAGCAAACATTTCATTGAGAAGTTGTTTATTCCTAATTTCAATTTTTTAGCAAAATAATGGAATAATATTTTGGCAGTATTGACTACAAAATGTTGCTCTGGGGTAACATAAAATACAGGGAGCGAAACGTTGTGTACAGCTTGGACAGAAATCAGACTACTTGTAAAAGTGAGAGAACACTAAATATAGACATCGGCTGAAAGAGGGGAGACATGTTTGTAATCTACCCCTGCCCATGTTATTCAACCTACTTATGGAATAAGAAATAAAGGAAACCAAAGATAATTCGGAATGTGAATTAAAGATGGGGACAAGAAAGAAAACCTTTAAAGCTTGCGATAACATTGTCACTCTGTCAGAGACGGCTGTGAAATTTAGGAAGATCACTTGAACGAAATGCATAGTGCCTAGGAAATAGGTTACAAGATGAAGGTAACTAAAAGTGAATGTGGGTACTAAGATGTTAAACTGAGACACTAAAGGTATTAGACTAGGTTACTGTTTTTTTAGAAATACACTTTAAGACAATAAAATAAATAAACGATGCACAACGAAGAATTATGCCAATGATAAGGAAATAGATAGAAGTGATGACGAGACAGAAAGCTGATTACAGTTTCAGAAAAATTGCGAGATTTATTCTAGAGAAAGAGTTCCACTAATTGGGCTAGACAATAACGCGTTGGTCCACTTCTGGCACTTATGGAAGCAAGCACTTATTTGTAGTGCATTGATTGAGAGAGCAGTCTTCCTGAGGGATATCGTGCCAAATTCCGTCCAGTTAGCGCGTTAGATCGCCATAATATTATCTGATGGAGGGCCCTACCCATAATGCTCCAAACGTTCTCAGTAGGGGAGAGATCCAGCGACACAACACACCATCATAGTTTTGTGCAAGCAGCACGAAGGCATACAGTAGAAACTGTGGCCTAGTGCGGGCATGAGTTATTTTGCTGAAATGTAAGCCCAAAATGAGTGACCATTGAGGGCAACAAAACGAGGCATAGAATGACGCCGACGTCCGCTGTGCAGTAAGAATGGCGCAGGTGAGAACCAAAGGAGTCATGCTATGAAATAAAACGGCAGTACTGCTGGTTGTTGGGCCACATGGAGGGCGACATGGACGTCGGTAGGTCAACGCTCGTATGAGCTCTAGACAAGTCGTCGCTGGGCATTGAGGCCTATTTCGAAGGAGGACTCGTCAATGAGGACAGTTCTACTCCAGTCAATGAGATTCCAGGCAGAGTGGCCCGACACTACTGCAGTCGGGCTCGTTGGTGTACAGAGGTCAATGGAGGTCGGCGCAAGGGGCGTCGTGAACTTAGCCCCCTCTGTGTGAGCCGCATAGTAACGGTCTTTGTAATAATTAAAGCATCAGTTGGACATCGGATCGATGATAGTGATGAATCCGGGACTCCGAGGGTCTCTCCGACGATTGTTCGACCCTCACGTTTCGTCGTCTCCGTAGGCCAACCGCTACCTTCATGATGCTATGTTCGGCAATGGTTCACCCATTCCTGCTAACATCGTCGAATAGTGGCCACGCTCTTATTCAAATGCTGAACGATTCGGAGATTACTCCAACCGACTTCTTTGAATCCAACTACACGTCTTCTCTCAAATGTTAGCATCCGCGTATATTTTTCATGCCACTGTCTGCGAGGCATAGTTGCTGTCTAACTGAGTACTTGGTATGAAATTTGCAAATTTCATGCATTAGTATCGTATGTTCCCTGTTTACTATCCATGGCAAATACACTCCTGGAAATGGAAAAAAGAACACATTGACACCGGTGTGTCAGACCCACCATACTTGCTCCGGACACTGCGAGAGGGCTGTACAAGCAATGATCACACGCATGGCACAGCGGACACACCAGGAACCGCGGTGTTGGCCGTCGAATGGCGCTAGCTGCGCAGCATTTGTGCACCGCCGCCGTCAGTGACAGCCAGTTTGCCGTGGCATACGGAGCTCCATCGCAGTCATTAACACTGGTAGCATGCCGCGACAGCGTGGACGTGAACCGTATGTGCAGCTGACGGACTTTGAGCGAGGGCGTATAGTGGGCATGCGGGAGGCCGGGTGGACGTACCGCCGAATTGCTCAACACGTGGGGCGTGAGGTCTCCACAGTACATCGATGTTGTCGCCAGTGGTCGGCGGAAGGTGCACGTGCCCGTCGACCTGGGACCGGACCGCAGCGACGCACGGATGCACGCCAAGACCGTAGGATCCTACGCAGTGCCATAGGGGACCGCACCGCCACTTCCCAGCAAATTAGGGACACTGTTGCACCTGGGGTATCGGCGAGGACCATTCGCAACCGTCTCCATGAAGCTGGGCTACGGTCCCGCATACCGTTAGGCCGTCTTCCGCTCACGCCCCAACATCGTGCAGCCCGCCTCCAGTGGTGTCGCGACAGGCGTGAATGGAGGGACGAATGGAGACGTGTCGTCTTCAGCGATGAGAGTCGCTTCTGCCTTGGTGCCAATGATGGTCGTATGCGTGTTTGGCGCCGTGCAGGTGAGCGCCACAATCAGGACTGCATACGACCGAGGCACACAGGGCCAACACCCGGCATCATGGTGTGAGGAGCGATCTCCTACACTGGCCGTACACCACTGGTGATCGTCGAGGGGACACTGAATAGTGCACGGTACATCCAAACCGTCATCGAACCCGTCGTTCTACCATTCCTAGACCGGCAAGGGAACTTGCTGTTCCAACAGGACAATGCACGTCCGCATGTATCCCGTGCCACCCAACGTGCTCTAGAAGGTGTAAGTCAACTACCCTGGCCAGCAAGATCTCCGGATCTGTCCCCCATTGAGCATGTTTGGGACTGGATGAAGCGTCGTCTCACGCGGTCTGCACGTCCAGCACGAACGCTGGTCCAACTGAGGCGCCAGGAGGAAATGGCATGGCAAGCCGTTCCACAGGACTACATCCAGCATCTCTACGATCGTCTCCATGGGAGAATAGTAGCCTGCATTGCTGCGAAAGGTGGATATACACTGTACTAGTGCCGACATTGTGCATGCTCTGTTGCCTGTGTCTATGTGCCTGTGGTTCTGTCAGTGTGATCATGTGATGTATCTGACCCCAGGAATGTGTCAATAAAGTTTCCCCTTCCTGGGACAATGAATTCACGGTGTTCTTATTTCAGTTTCCAGGAGTGTATTTTGCGGCCAGGTTTCATAATTCCTTTGTGTTGCGTCGTCTTTTTGTGCCTTAGGGTGTGTATAACTGATGATGGATGAGGAAAAGAAAATGCCCATAGCATACAGGCAACAGCAAGCAAACCATTTTTAATCGATATATGTTTTACCACCAAATATAAATTTAAGTGTTAGGCAGTGTGCTGAATGTATTTGTTTGGCGATTAGCGTTATATGTAAGTGAACTAAAATCATAAATACTGCTGCAATAACAGAAAACAAGCTTCTGAAATGTGGTCTTAAAAAGCTAACGAGCATGTACACTAAAACGCCACAATAACTGGTATGGGGATGCATATTCAAATGCACAGATACGTAAACAGGCAAAATACGGCGCTGCAGGCGGCAACGCATATATAAGACGACAAGTGTCTGGCGCAGTTGTTGCATCAGTTACTGCTGCTACAATGGCAGGTTGTCAAGATTTAAGTAAGTCTGAATGTTGTGTTATAGTCGGCGCAAGAGTGATGGGACGCAGCACGTCAGAGGTAGCGATGAAGTTCCAATTTTGCCGTATGACCATTTGACGAGTGTACTGTGAATATCAGCAATCAGGTAAAACTTCAAATCTCCGACATCGCTGAAGCAGGAAAAAGATCCTGCAAGAATGGGACGGACGACGACTGAAGTCAATCGTTCAATGTGACAGAAGTGCTGCCCTTCCGCAAACCGCTGCAGATTTCAATGCTGGGCCAACAAGAAGTGTCAGAGTGCGAACCATTCTACGAAACATCGTCGATATGATCTTTCAGAGCCAAGGGCCCACTCGTGTACCCTTGATGACTTCACGACACAAAGCTTTACGAATCCCCTGTGCCCGTCAACACTAACATTAGACTGTTGATCAGTGGAAACATGTTACCTAATTGGACGAGTCTCGTTTCAAATTGTATCGAGTGGATGGACGTGTATGAGTATGGCGACAACCTCATGAATCACTGGATCCTCCTGCTGGGGAGGCTGGTGGAAGCTGGTGGAGGCTGTGTACCGGTTTCAGGCGTGTGCAGTTTAAGTGATATGTGACCTCTGGTACGTCTAGATACGACTCTGACAGATGACACTTACGTAAACACCCTGTCTGATCACCTGCATCCATTCACGTCCATTGTGCATTCCGACTTACTTGGGCAATTCCAGCAGGACAATGCGTCACTCCACACGTCCAGAATTGCTGCAGAGCGGCTCCAGAGACACTCTTCTAAGTTTAAACGCTTCTACTGACTACCAAACTCCCGAGACATGAACATTATTGAGCATATCTGGGCTGCCTTGCATCGTGCTGTTCAGAAGAGATCTCCATCCCCTCGTCCTCATACGGATGTATGGACAGTCCAGCAGTCCAGCAGTTCCGTCCAGCACCTCTTCAGACAGTAGTCGACCCTATGCAACTTCGTATTGCAGTACTTCTGCACGCTCATGGAGCCCTTACATGATATTACGCAGGTGTATCAGCTTGTTTAGTTCTCCATTGCGAGTAGGACAAGTAAATAATGAAGATACGCTGCGTTGATTCGGGAATAAATGAGCTCTAAGCCACAACGTAACTAAAATAAGTCCTGTGTAATTCAACCGTTACACATCAGTGCACGAGATGTTTCTGCCAGCCACAGCTACGAGAGCATATAAAGCTACTCTCACAGTCTTGATTGTGTGGAAAGTAACGTGGACAGATGCGATGATTTGAGTCATCCGGCTGAGTAACTGAATTCCACCAGCAGAATGGCTTTCAGTATCGTTGCTTTTCTTGTGCAATCGAATTCCACGTTGGAAATATACGCAAGCAGCGAATAGTTTTATAAACCATCATTGATGTTGATTGTCTTTCTTTCAAGTATAGTTTCGAGGTATGACATTCTGTCATTACGGGATAATCCATTAAAGCTACTCTTCCACGACATGTACCCATCCATTTATGTATTCGAATATTAAGGGTCATAATCAGAAAAGACGTTATGATCAACGTCATCTCAGCTAGTATTACCTTATCAATAGACAAATTGTAGAATGATCTTAAGGTTGCATATGCGATAATTTTAATAAGTCTGCTTAACGTATATGGTCTTCTTCACGTGTCAGGATGGTATAATTTGTTCCATATTTCTGCCAGAAAAGCAGTCGGCCCATCTAGGAATATATTGTTCGGTGCATTCTCATATTTCAGGTCACTAGACTCTTGCATATTCTTAACACTATCAAGAAAGCCACTGAGAAGGTAATGCAGGCCATACCGGTTTGCTTCAGATACAAAGAGAGTCGTCCATGCTACGTACAGTCTACGGCAGCACAGTCAGCATCGCTGTTTGGTGACTCATGTAATGGATTTCTAGGTTAAATAACGGAAACTATAGAGAAGCGGAGCATAACATTATAAAAAAAATATGGAATGTGATCATATGGATCATATACACAGCCACACAAGCCATAGCATTTAGTTCTCCGGAAGTAGCCGATGTAGACCTCACGTCAATGTGCATTTTTATTCGCAAAAATGTGTAGGACAAACACTGGAATGCGTCTTAGTCAGGCAATAACACCACCAACAGCGACTGCTTTTTACCAACGATGATTGTCCACTCTAGTAGCAAAAAACTATCGGGTAATGGTCATGATGGCCACACTTCCAGTCACACGATCTTTTGAACTCACGCTGTATTGTTTGCTCCGTGACGTGAATAACCTAGAATCGTAAGTTGGGGCTTGGCGTCCGGCAAGAACATGCATAGTGCTGCTCAGAACACCAAGAACGCATACTTAGTGATGTATACATATTAAAAGTATTAGTCCTGCTGTTTTTTAAAAAAAGGTGAGTTACAGTTCCCAAGCCCGACAACCACATGGAAGAACGTGATAATGCTACACTAACACGGAAGGTCGTCATAGTTTCTGGGTGACTATCGTTTTAAGTAGAATTAAGACGTGTATTTTGATGAAATAATGTGAAAGTCCAGTGCTTATGCAACCTCTGTTGGAATAGTAACTGCCTCAGAAAATTTTTTTTTCGAGCACACACCAGGAAATCGATATTGCGTAAACGATTACCACGAAAATAATTAAGAAATATAGACAGATAGATAATATTCCGCACTCTTCAAACACAGTTAGTCTATGATTCGTATGGATCACCTTGGTAGCGGCTTAGAATTCTTTCAGTCATACCGTCTAAATGTGGTTGTGGGTACACTACTTTACTGCATTCTGTGACGCAAACACCCAAGGGCCAGTGGCTAGGGTGGATGTGACTTCATTTTCTGTACGCATGACGGCATACTAACAGAAACATTTCATTTTAAAGACATCCAGACCACTTTATAGCAAGATAGTAATTGTTTATTTAAATTACAATTGCTGCCTGTGAAATGTATAACAACGTGTGAGAGTATGAGATTTCCCAGACGTTTCTTAAACAAAGTTTTTGGGAATAAATCACTTCGTTGATTGAGGGTGAAATCGGTTACCAATTTTTTATATAAATGAACAACTTTATTAGCGAAAGATCTGTTCGTCTATTTATAGAGAAAAATCACCGAGAAGTTGAAAGTTTAATTACTATGTAAGAGGATTTATTAAGGAACACTCTTGTGTCGACTGTTATTTCTGTCTGAGGTATTGCAAAGGAGCTCCGTGCCGCCCTAAGAGCTATCAAGCCGTAATTACCGTCACGACGTGGAACGTAATCGATGCGGCACGGAATCTTCCGCACTAACCAGGAGATCAACGAATACTAATGACCAGAAGATTATAATAATAATGTAAATACTGATGTATTGATACTCTTATGTTTTTTTAAAAGTTTTGATAAACCTCGGATCACGTTTTGCTGTAGGTAAAGGCATAATTAAAGCCTTCCTATAAATCAGAATTGATTAGTGCTCATTTTGGTAGAAGCTGAATTCCTTCACAAAAATAAGAATTATCACCGTGTCGGAGGCTCACCGACTTCTCGGTGCTGAAGACCAGCGGCGAGGTAATTTATAAACTAGCTGAACCCTCGCCATCGGACGGCTTCAGATGTCGAAGCAGGCAGGCAGACATA
The DNA here is from genome assembly GCF_023864275.1 of Schistocerca cancellata. Taxonomy (NCBI): domain Eukaryota; kingdom Metazoa; phylum Arthropoda; class Insecta; order Orthoptera; family Acrididae; genus Schistocerca; species Schistocerca cancellata. The sequence continues at coordinate 73,075,353 of NC_064631.1, forward strand.
GTTACCTGACCGACCCTGATTATTCATCTGTGTGATGGACAAGACCGCCAGTACAGAATCGTAGCGAGGAGTAGGCACGCAGTCGGTACTGACAACATCTGAGGATCGCCGCCCCTAATTCCCTGCCCCCCCCCCTCTCTCTCTCGCTCTCGCTCTCTCTCTCTCTCTCTCTCTCTCTTTCTCTCTCTCTTTAGCGAGCGAGGTGGCGCAGTGTTTAGCACACTGGACTCGCATTCGGGAGGACGACGGTTCAATCCCGTCTCCGGCCATCCTGATTTAAGTTTTCCGTGATTTCCCTAAATCGCTTCAGGCAAATGCCGGGATGGTTCATTTAAAAGGGCACGGCCGATTTCCTTCCCCATCCTTCCCTCACCCGAGCTTGCGCTCCGTCTCTAATGACCTCGTTGTCGACGGGACGTTAAACACTAATATCCTCCATCCATCTCTCTCTCTCTCTCCCTCTCTCTCTCTGTCCAGTGATCGTTAATTCTCCTATAAACCACTCCATTGTATATGCATCGAAAATATTACATCTCGCACAGCTGATAACAACGGATAGAACACTCGGCAAAAAGGTTCCATTTGCGCTAAATCGGTCTAAAAAAATGGTTCAAATGGCTCTGAGCGCTATGGGACTTAAAATCTGAGGTCATCAGTCCCCTAGAACTTAGAACTACTTAAATCTAACTAACCTAAGGACATCACACACACCCATGCCCGTGGCAGGATTCGAACCTGCGACCGTTGCGGTCTCGCGGTACCAGACTGAAGCGCCTAGAACCACTTGGCCACACCGGCCGGCTAAATCGGTCTAAAAATTACACAGACACCAAGCAGTAACACAACAACTTCCTCACTAGCGGGAGTGTGATAATTTCGCTTTGTCTTTCTAGAATGCACACTCGTTCCACCAGTGAGGCAAATGCACTGTGGATTCCTCTGTCTACTCGTCACAGCTGCTATCGACCGGTAACCAATCTGTATAACGATTTTGTTCTTTCTAAGTATACCTGTCACGCTATGTCCATCCAGCCCCCTATATAAATAACAAAATACGTTTTTTTCCAGAGGGTCTACGACAAGAGCTCTCTCTCGCAGTCTTTAGGACATATCTGAGTCAGTTTGGAGGAGGATGGTACGTTGATTCTAAAGTGCTTATGTCACAGTTCGACTACAGTCTAAGTATAAATGCAGATATCCTGTGTAATCACACCGCATCCAGATTTTCTACCGAATTTTTGATATTTCCCCCTTTTGCTCAATATCTGTCCATTTTTTCCATATTCCATATGTAAGTGTGCGGCGGCGGCAACTTCGTGGTCCGAAGGGCGTTCACAGGTCTATTGGCTGTTTGCACAAAACGCGTCAGTCTAGCAACCTGTGGCCACAATCCTATTGTTATAGGAATGAGAGTTATAGGAATGAGAGTTCGCATAACAACAGGTACTGTATATTTGTTATGAAACGACATTACAATATCGTACAGAAAGAATTTAAGAAAAAATTATAACGATAGACAGGCGCAATTCATTGTTCTATACACAAGAAAACCACTTTGTGCTAAATTGCAGGTTTGGAGCACGTGAAGAAATTGGTGGTATGAATAGTAAGACTTCTGAAGTCGCATGCGTTATTACATAGTCAGTTGCAACTGTTTTCAGTGTAACTGAACGAAGAGTGTTGAGACTTCATATATTACTGCAAAGTATGTTGGTTAAGTCAAGAAGCATGCTTGGGCGATATTTCGATTTAAAACTCGCTGTTGTTGAGTTTATGAAGGAAAAGAGAGTTTAGGAATGGATTGCAGGCATTGAATTTTAGGTGGATTTCACTGCACACTGCCAAATGGTTGGTTCAAATGGCTCTGAGCACTATGGGACTCAACTGCTGTGGTCATAAGTCCCCTAGAGCTTAGAGCTACTTAAACCTAACTAACCTAAGGATATCACACACATCCATGCCCGAGGCAGGATTCGAACCTGCGACCGTAGCGGTCGTGCGGTTCCAGACTGTAGCGCCTTTAACCGCTGCTGCACACTGCCCACAGTAAGACACTGCTAGTTAACTTCTTTCTTATTTGTTGGGACGCATTTAAAAAGAAAATCGCCAAGCAGAATTTACAGGGTGTTACAAAAAGGTACGGCCAAACGTTTTGGAAACATTCCTCACACAAAGAAAGAAAATATGTTATGTGGACATGTGTCCGGAAACGCTTACTTTCTATGTTAGAGCTCATTTTATTACTTCTCTTCAAATCACATTAGTCATGAAATGGTAACACACAGCAACAGAACGTACCAGCGTGACTTCAAACACTTTCTTACAGGAAATGTTCAAAATGTCCTCCGTTAGCGAGGATACATGCATCCACCATCCGTCGCATGGAATTCCTGATGCGCTGATGCGGCCCTGGAGAATGTCGTATTGTATCACAGCCGTCCACAATACGAGCACGAAGAGTCTCGACATTTGATACCGTGGTTACGTAGACAAGAGCTTTCAAATACCCCCATAATTGAAATTCAACAGGGTTGAGGTCAGGAGAGCGTGGAGGCCATGGAATCGGTCCGCCTCTACCAATCTATCGGTCACCGAATCTGTTGTTGAGAAGTGTACGAACTCTTCGACTGAAATGTGCAGGAGCTCCATCGTGCATGAACCACATGTTGTGTCGCACTTGTAAAGGCACATGTTCTAGCAGCACCGGTACAGTATCCCGTATGAAATCATGATAACGTGCTCCATTGAGCGTAGGTGGAAGAACATGGGGCCCAATCATCACCAACAATGCCTGACCACACGTTCACAGAAAATCTGTGTTGATGACGTGATTGCACAATTGCGTGCGGATTTTCGTCAGCCCACACATGTTGATTGTAAAAATTTACAATTTGATCACGTTGGAATGAAGCCTCATCTGTAAAGAGAACATTTGCACTGAAATGAGGATTGACACATTGTTGGATGAACCATTCGCAGAAGTGTACCCGCGGAGGCCAATCAGCTGCTGACAGTGCGTGCACACGCTGTACATGGTACGGAAACAACTGGTTCTCCCGTAGCACTGTCCATACAGTGACGTGGTCAACGTTACCTTGTACAGCAGCAATTTCTCTGACGCTGACATTAGGGTTATCGTCAAATGCACGAAGAATTGCCTCGTCCATTGCAGGTGTCCTCGTCGTTCTAGGTCTTCCCCAGTCGCGAGTCATAGGCTGGAATGTTCCGTGTTCTCTAAGACGCCGATCAATTGCTTCGAACGTTTTCCTGTCGGGACACCGTCGTTCTGGAAATCTGTCTCTATACAAACGTACCGCGCCACGGCTATTGCCCCGTGCTAATCCATACATCAAATGGGCATCTGCCAACTCCGCATTTGTAAGCATTGCACTGACTGCAAAACCACGTTCGTGATGAACACTAACCTGTTGATGCTACGTACTGATGTGCTTGATGCTAGTACTGTAGAGCAATGAGTCGCATGTCAACACAAGGACCGAAGTCAACATTACCTTTCTTCAATTGGGCCAACTGGCGGTGAAGCGAGGAAGTACAGTAGAGTACTGACGAAACTAAAATGAGCTCTAACATGGAAATTAAGCGTTTCCGGACACATGTCCACATACCATCTTTTCTTTATTTGTGTGTGAAGAATGTTTCCTGAAAGTTTGCCCGTACCTTTTTGTAACACCCTGTACACGTTCTGGCAAAATCCGCTTCCCTAAGCCCACTGTTGTTAAAGAAAACGTGAGGTTTGAAGAACTCATTGTGGCCTTGCAAGAATTACAAGGATAGTTTTATGAAGGTTTTGTCAGTCTTACATGTTTTTCCGTGTTTTTTGGAGATTGTTTCCCATTTCAGTTGAAAGCGCCCCTGCGCATATGCTGATGTAAGTGCATGGTAATTCCAGTTTTAATGGCAAATCTTTTTACGTTAAAACTGTCCAGGATGTCTACATTCCTTTCCTCAGGTAGAGTTTCCAAGTCTCCATAATGAGGTTGCAAACGTGCTCCAATATTTCGATCGACATATTTCTGTGAAAGATCTTCCTGGATTATAAAACTAAATAAGTCACTACTACGTGGCATCTCGAGTGCGAAGTTCTTTGAAATTGCCTGTGTCTGTATCCCCACAGTTTCTACCAGATAAAAATTAAATTACGTCTTCAGAACGCCAAAAATAATTAAATAATACTGAAAGTTTTTTTTGTGACCTATGTTGTTGGGAAATGTGAAGTACAAAACCAAATAGTGTGCAGTGCGACTGCACTCCCATTTAAATGTGACACATTCGCAGTTTTCCCCCTCTTCCCCCTCCTTGCGCTCAGACAGCGTGGCATGGCGGTGGGGGAAACGTGAAGCAAGGCTGAGCTCTTTGGCAGTCATGCCCGGACAGGACCCGCAAGCCGAAATCTTTGCCGCCCAATTTTAGATGCTACCCCAGAAAATACGAGGGTGGATCCAACCTGAGGAATAAGCAGGAATTACTGCATGTGTGAATCCTACCCAGACATTATTGTAGACTTTGCCCAGGTGGATCAGCCCCGAACAATATCCCCAGATTCCCCGAATACTGGATCCAACCTGAACAATATTCCCTGACGTACCACATGCTGGATCCAGCATTAGAAACATACATCACCTAATGCAGGCGGATCCATCTTTGCTGTGATGTCCCATAATCTAGTAATGAAGTGGTGATTCACCTATTATGGTGTGGTATTTGATTTACATACAGTAGCTTTGGTCAGAAATCGGTAGTACTTATAGAGTTCTCCATGGCCTCACTAGTTCTAACAATGTGTTTGTTTATAACACTATGACGTCATACACCGGTACTGGAATGGTGGCTTAGCAAATCGGGACCATATTGTATATGATCACCTGACAACATCATGATTCAACACGATGTGCCTAGAAACTAGCTGCATGTTTGCTATCGTGGGACAATGCAGTTTTGAGGGCAGAATCACGATGTTATACAAATCACATCCAAGTGGGTTTAAATTGAATATGCAGAAGTTGTGTAACGCAATCTTATAACGACATCGATAGAACTTCTACTTGGGGTGGCTAGATCCTCATACAATTTATTCGACAAATTAAGTGATCAAAGTTCTCCTCCAGTAATGATGATGCGGAACGATTCTGGTGGATGTGGCTATTCAACAGGTAAATGTTATCCTAAAAATTTAGATTTACTTTTATTTTCTTTAAATGGAACACAAAATTCATCGTGAATTTTTACAAGGAACAGTCATGTATAATAACGTAGACTTAACATGTAAATAGTCCTCACTTGGTAGATTTGTTGACAAGAACCTTGTACAAAGGAAATGGTGTGGAATGTAGTGTGATTCTCTACTGTGGGAAGGGGGAGCAAAGAGAACAGATGAAATGTGTATTAAAGATAAAAAAGTGGGTGATCGGATGCAATAGCAGGATATCGCCTAAGGAGGAAATGTGGTCCTACAGATTCCACCGCTGCGATACCTCACCGGCCGGAGCTGCGTATACTGCCGACAGTACGGCGCAAGGCGGCGTCCTGATGACGGCTGCGACTCGTGGTCAGCTGCGCTGCATGGAGGCGGGCTCCGACTTGGAGGCCGATCGAAATGGAAAAAAAAAATTAAGTATTTGTCCAGGTGGCCGGACAAGTGAAAACTGTGAATGATTTTACTTCGCGGAGAGGGCGGCAAAGTACGCGACCGACTCTTTCGGCAGCCAAAAACCAGCTCCTAAATTCTTCTTCAATCCACGACCATAGAACTACCGCCCCCCTTGCGTTGGAACTCTACCAATCATCGGCGATGAACAAAGCTTTCACCAATTATAGCCTTACAACAAATTCAGTACCATAGTCCGTCAACCTAGGAGTCAGTACCATTCCTTCCTTACAACGCTCAACGGTTACTGTAAACGTGTCCTGACTAACAATCGAGCAGCATTTCATATCCTCCGTCAGGAATTTGCGAGGGAAGCTTTATGGTGGCGGGCGCCAACGGAATAAGATAATTGGGTTGTTATATGTGACGCCATTCTGTCATCTGTCCAGTGGAACACGGCAACCACTTACCAGAAACATCATAAACAATGACCCAGCTCTGCACCTGAGCTGGCACGTTCCCGCCCATACCATGAGGCTTTCGAAAGGAAACTGCTCTCAGCTACTGTAAAAATAGCTAGCATCTCTCGCTGTGGCCTCTGAGACCCGACATCAAAAGAGAAAGCCGCCAGCCAGGAATCGAGACTCTGTCCGCAGTTCCCAGTGACCGGATGTCTACATCTACATCTACATCTACATCCATACTCCGCAAGCCACCTGACGGTGTGTGGCGGAGGGTACCTTCAGTACCTCTATCGGTTCTCCCTTCTATTCCAGTCTCGTATTGTTCGTGGAAAAAAGGATTGTCGGTATGCCTCTGTGTGGGCTCTAATCTCTCTGATTTTATCCTCATGGTCTCTTCGCGAGATATACGTAGGAGGGAGCAATATACTGCTTGACTCTTCGGTGAAGGTATGTTCTCGAAACTTTGACAAAAGCCCGTACCGAGGTACTGAACGTCTCTCCTGCAGAGTCTTCCACTGGAGTTTACCTATCATCTCCGTAACGCTTTAGCGATTACTAAATGATCCTGTAACGAAGCGCGCTGCTCTCCGTTGGATCTTCTCTATGTCTTGTACCAACCCTATCTGGTACGGATCCCACACTGATGAGCAGTCTTCAAGCAGTGGGCGAACAAGCGTACTGTAACCTACTTCCTTTGTTTTCGGATTGCATTTCCTTAGGATTCTTCCAATGAATCTCAGTCTGGCATCTGCTTTACCGACGATCAACATTATATGATCATTCCATTTTAAATCACTCCTAATGCGTACTCCCAGATAATTTATGGTATTAACTGCTTCCAGTTGCTGACCTGCTATTTTGTAGCTAAATGATAAAGGATCTATCTTTCTGTGTATTCGCAGCACATTACACTTGTCTACATTGAGATTCAATTGCCATTCCCTGCACCATGCGTCAATTCGCTGCAGATCCTCCTGCATTTCAGTACAATTTTCCATTGTTACAACCTCTCGATACACCACAGCATCATCCGCAAAAAGCCTCAGTGAGCTTCCGATGTCATCCACCAGGTCATTTATATATATTGTGAATAGCAACGGTCCTATGACACTCCCCTGCGGCACACCTGAAATCACTCTTACTTCGGAAGACTTCTCTCCATTAAGAATAACATGCTGCGTCCTGTTATCTAGGAACTCCTCAATCCAATCACACAATTGGTCTGGTAGTCCATATGCTCTTACTTTGTTCATTAAACGACTGTGGGGAACTGTATCGAATGCCTTGCGGAAGTCAAGAAACACGGAATCTACCTGTGAACCCGTGTCTATGGTCCTCTGAGTCTCGTGGACGAATAGCGCGAGCTGGGTTTCACATGACCGTCTTTTTCGAAACCCATGCTGATTCCTACAGAGTAGATTTCTAGTCTCCAGAAAAGTCATTATACTCGAACACAATACGTGTTCCAAAATTCTACAACTGATCGACGTTAGAGATATAGGTCTATAGTTCTGCACATCTGTTGTACGTCCCCCCACCATCTCCTGTTATTGTGAGCGGCTGTCCTCTTCACAGCCCAAAAGTCTCCTCTAGTCTCCTACTTGAAATGAGCGGAATAAAGAAGTGCACGCATTTTCTTCCCGATCACATACATGCCACTACATAGCATCTGAATACCTATGTTGCGTGACAGTATAAAGCGATAGCGAAATGACAATCACTAGCATGTATGTAAATTCAGATGTTAGAAATGCAAGACAGGGTTGTCTGACGGCCTTTAATAAGTGTATGAAGAGGCCAGAGGGCCTGCCGCCTTGCACCGCGACACGATGCCACTCTGTGACGTGAAGTCGTGATGTGACGCAGTGATGTGACGTGACGCAATGTTGACGTGAGTTTGACAAGTAACTAGCGTAATTTTTACAATATGAAAATAAATAACTAGAATTTTGCTTGAATGAGAGTAGTTAAATATATGTCTGTGTGAAGCTTCTGCAGGTGACTTTGATGAATAAATATTGAACTGTTATCAACACACAGATTTCAAGTAAGATAATTTGTTAATAACAAACAGACATGAAATGCAACCTGAACCTATGCTGCCCAGCTTCAGGGTGTCCCAGTTACTAAAGATGGAGTTGGTGAGGTGTGCTTAAGTATCAGTGACATCTTATATGATCCCCTACTGCATTGTTTGCCTGAGAGCAACATCACGTCGACACGATTTCGGGAACAGTGTGTTGGATCTTCTGTGTTTGGACAAAATATGTAAATTTGGGGAATATCCTGAAATGGGCGAAAATAGGAAAAACAGGTTAAAATATGGGGAATTGTAGAATAATGAGAGTATCTACATATCTGCCTAGGTGTCTCTGGTGATTACAAGTAGTACTAAATCGTTGTTAACAAATAGAACTCAAGTGATGTGACTTAACGTCATTTGTTATAAACAAATAGATACAACCTACAACCTCTCCCTAAGTTACCCAATACCACACTCCCTCCAGATACAATACAGGAAAATTGTGAAAATGAATGAAAAATACATAAAATATGGTGTAATGAGAGTACTTACATATCTGCTTCGATGTGGTTTCTGCAGGTGTTATATAGCACTGTACTATTATCAACAATAGCACTCTAATGATGGAATTTGTTATAAACAAATAGACACATACTCTCCTATGCTGCCCAGCTCCATAGTAACCCTTCCCACTCATGTGCCCCAGTTATTTAAGGTCTGAAGAGGGTGCTTAATCCTCCTTGGTCCTGAAGGGATAGGAGGGGAGAGGAAGATGGGATGCCGCCATTTTTACGACACGTGACGACTACAGAGCTACATCATGACCTCGAATATAACTCACACAATTCCCTTTGTGCTTCCCCTGGGTGTCCTTGATCCATTCCTGGTGGCTTACCAGGGGTTTACGGAGTGCGGGAACGAAGGGGTCCAAGTGTATAACCTGACGCCAGATGTCTTTATGTTATCTAGAGATCAGAAACCAGTTACGAATGATTTGGGGCCTGAACCTGCACTGCTGTCCTACGAATATGCACATCACTTAGCATAAAGGAACAAACACAGCATAATGAAGAACATGATTTTCAATCCCTCTGCTGCTCATTCGTCTGAGTACATCCTCTTATATTTACATTATTCATCGATTCTCATGTCCCGTTCATTCTTCCATCGCAGATATAATGTAACTTCTACTACCCTGGACGTTAAAGCTACGCGAGAGGTCCTGAAATGCTCTCCGTAAGAAGTTAGAGAACCTCTGTTTGTGTTTCAGGCTTCACATTATCTTCAGATTTCATTCCTGTAAGAAACCCCAAAATTCAGCATGTTCTTTGTGCCGTCTTTGAACAAACAGAGCACCGACTGGCCTCGAAGCCACATTATTGCGTTCATTTTAGTGCATGGATACTATGTCCGTCTTGCAAGAATACAATCCCTCGTCCAATGTCTTGTCCCACTCATAGAAAAAAAGCGATCATATGTGTCATCAAGCTCCACACTTCTGCCTAGGAACTGCGTGTAATTCAGTATTCATTATTGTCCATAGTTTGGGAAATAGGGCATAGTGATCAATCAATCAGATGAATCACGTGGAGACTCATCGGGTCACAGGTATATCATTTATGTCAGGTACAACATTGCACATGTTTGTGCCTCTGTGTCTAAGCAAACATAGTACATTGATCGCCATACCACATGCCAATTGATTTGAGGATACGTACTCAGAATGGGGTTGCTAGGTCGTCCTGTAGTTAGTATTTGATAGGCGTCTCTTTGCGTCTCAGGTCTGGTTCCTAGCAGCAGCATCTGAATACAGCTATATTTGATATTGAAAAGACTGTGTATAGGGTGAAGTGACTGTTAAATGTGCTGGACAGGCACTGGTGGTAATTCTATTAAATTTCTAATCAGCCATCTCCACAGTTTCAGCATTGCTCTGATGCACAGCGCCACCACTCTTTCATGAACATGTACAAGACCCAGTCAGCTCACAGAAAGACAGGGGCCTGGGAGTTGTATCTGACATTAAAAAGTAGACCTGCACTCATGAAGGAGCCAAAGGCTGCCAATATGAATTGCGCTACTACCGCCAACGTCGGGAGTCAGAAGACATTAATTCATGGCAGAGACCAGTTCATCGGGATGCCGTCGTATAGTTGGTGGTCATATAAAATTTCAAAAGGCGCCCATCTGGTTCCCTCCATCATCATCAGTATCCCACATCATCAGCAGTGCTTTCATCTCTGGTTCAATGGTGCCACACGTTAGATGTGTGCCATCATTCAGTGCATATAGCGTTGCTCTTCATCGTCTTTTGCTTTTGTTGACGATATAATACGTTAATGGGTGTTCTCCTGTAACTCAGTTAAATGTCCATACCTGGATCACTGCACCTTCGAGGTGGCATGATGGATATAATTTCAGCTTTAGCTCGTTGTATCACCACTTGCCACTCTGGAGAAGGTACTTGGTCAGTGCATTCCTATAGCACTGTGAAATAGAAGTCCATCGTATGACGTCGCCACACTGCCTGCTCACGACCATTTGTCATCATTTCACAGGATAGCACCAGTTTGGCACCAACCATCCGCTAATGTATGGTCGCCGGATACGTCCAAAGGTGTCGTTAGCATGATTTCCAAGCAAGGATTGTCTCTGAGGTTGGCGACATTCAATTTGCAAAGACCGCAGCTCCGCCATACCAGCTGCTGCTAGACGGAGATCATGCATTAAATGTCTTATGGTCGACGTAGGCTACAGGCTGCAGTTCCGCATTGAGGATCTCAGTGTTAACATTATGTGTAAAAAATTCTGATTACCCAGAGGATTCTGATCACTGACTTGCTATAGATATAAACCCATCCAGGCGATAGCAGCGTCACCTGGCAGGAATGACTGCTAGTCAGACACACGCATGTTGCATGTGGTACTGGTGAGTGTGCTGTTCATGTGTGGAATGGGGAATGTGCGCAATCTATCTGGGTCTGGCTGAGGGCAGATGTGACAGCTTGGAGGCTCAGCACGAGTATTTACAGGGTGTTTCAAAAATGACCGGTATATTTGAAACGGCAATAAAAACTAAACGAGCAGCGATAGAAATACACCGTTTGTTGCAATATGCTTCGGACAACAGTACATTTTCAGGCGGACAAACTTTCGAAATTACAGTAGTTACAATTTTCAACAAAAGATGGCGCTGCAAGTGATGTGAACGATATAGAAGACAACGCAGTCTGTGGGTGCGCCATTCTGTACGTCGTCTTTCTGCTGTAAGCGTGTGCTGTTCATAACGTGCAAGTGTGCTGTAGACAACATGGTTTATTCCTTAGAACAGAGGATTTTTCTGGTGTTGGAATTCCACTGCCTTGATCACAGTGTTGTTGCAACAAGACGAAGTTTTCAACAGAGGTTTAATGTAACCAAAGGACCGAAAAGCGATACAATAAAGGATCTGTTTGAAAAATTTCAACGGACTGGGAACGTGACGGATGAACGTGCTGGAAAGGTAGGGCGACCACGTACGGCAACCACAGAGGGCAACGCGCAGCTAGTGCAGCAGGTGATCCGACAGCGGCCTCGGGTTTCCGTTCGCCGTGTTGCAGCTGCGGTCCAAATGACGCCAACGTCCACGTATCGTCTCATGAGCCAGAGTTTACACCTCTATCCATACAAAATTCAAACGCGGCAACCCCTCAGCGCCGCTACGATTGCTGCACGAGAGACATTCGCTAACGATATAGTGCACAGGATTGATGACGGCGATATGCATGTGGGCAGCATTTCGTTTACTGATGAAGCTTATTTTTACCTGGACGGCTTCGTCAATAAACAGAACTGGCGCATATGGGGAACCGAAAAGCCCCATGTTGCAGTCCCATCGTCCCTGCATCCTCAAAAAGTACTGGTCTGGGCCGCCATTTCTTCCAAAGGAATCATTGGCCCATTTTTCAGATCCGAAACGATTACTGCATCACGTTATCTGGACATTCTTCGTGAATTTGTGGCGGTACAAACTGCCTTAGACGACACTGCGAACACCTCGTGGTTTATGCAAGATGGTGCCCGGCCACATCGCACGGCCGACGTCTTTAATTTCCTGAATGAATATTTCGATGATCGTGTGATTGCTTTGGGCTATCCGAAACATACAGGAGGCGCGCGTGGATTGGCCTCCCTATTCGCCAGACATGAACCCGTGTGACTTCTTTCTGTGGGGACACTTGAAAGACCAGGTGTACCGCCAGAATCCAGAAATAATTGAACAGCTGAAGCAGTACATCTCATCTGCATGTGAAGCCATTCCGCCAGACACTTTGTCAAAGGTTTCGGGTAATTTCATTCAGAGACTACGCCATATTATTGCTACGCATGGTGGATATGTGGAAAATATCGTACTATAGAGTTTCCCAGACCGCAGCGCCATCTGTTGTTGAAAATTGTAACTACTGTAATTTCGAAAGTTTGTCTGCCTCAAAATGTACTGTTGTCCCAAGCATATTGCAACAAACGGTGTATTTCTATCGCTGCTCGTTTAGTTTTTATTGCCGTTTCAGATATACCGGTCATTTCTGAAACACCCTGTAGGAAACTGCACTTGTGGGGTGATCGAGAAGTCCTGTGGTGAGTTTCTTCAACAAGTGGTTGAACGAAGGTGGTCACATCTCATTACAGTAGTAATACGTCGTAAGCTGTGCAAACTGGTAAAACAGGACAGGCAGCGAACTGTGGCGGAATTAACATCGGATTTTAATGCTATGCACAGTAAAACTGAGTTTGAACATTCCAAACGATGGGCCTCTGCAGGACGACCCATGCGTGTATCAATATTAACAACACAACATCAGCAACTAAACTCCTGGAAATGGAAAAAAGAACACATTGACACCGGTGTGTCAGACCCACCATACTTGCTCCGGACACTGCGAGAGGGCTGTACAAGCAATGATCACACGCACGGCACAGCGGACACACCAGAAACCGCGGTGTTGGCCGTCGAATGGCGCTAGCTGCGCAGCGTTTGTGCACCGCCGCCGTCAGTGTCAGCCAGTTTGCCGTGGCATACGGAACTCCATCGCAGTCTTTTACACTGGTAGCATGCCGCGACAGCGTGGACGTGAACCGTATGTGCAGTTCACGGACTTTGAGCGAGGGCGTATAGTGGGCATGCGGGAGGCCGGGTGGACGTACCGCCGAATTGCTCAACACGTGGGGCGTGAGGTCTCCACAGTACATCGATGTTGTCGCCAGTGGTCGGCGGAAGGTGCACGTGCCCGTCGACCTGGGACCGGACCGCAGCGACGCACGGATGCACGCCAAGACCGTAGGATCCTACGCAGTGCCGTAGGGGACCGCACCGCCACTTCCCAGCAAATTAGGGACACTGTTGCTCCTGGGGTATCGGCGAGGACCATTCGCAACCGTCTCCATGAAGCTGGGCTACTGTCCCGCATACCGTTAGGCCGTCTTCCGCTCACGCCCCAACATCGTGCAGCCCGCCTCCAGTGGTGTCGCGACAGGCGTGAATGGAGGGACGAATGGAGACGTGTCGTCTTCAGCGATGAGAGTCGCTTCTGCCTTGGTGCCAATGATGGTCGTATGCGTGTTTGGCGCCGTGCAGGTGAGCGCCACAATCAGGACTGCATACGACCGAGGCACACAGGGCCACCACCCGGCATCATGGTGTGGGGAGCGATCTCCTACACTGGCCGTACACCACTGGTGATCGTCGAGGGGACACTGAATAGTGCACGGTACATCCAAACCGTCATCGAACCCGTCGTTCTACCATTCCTAGACCGGCAAGGGAACTTGCTGTTCCAACAGGACAATGCACGTCCGCATGTATCCCGTGCCACCCAACGTGCTCTAGAAGGTGTACGTCAACTACCCTGGCCAGCAAGATCTCCGGATCTGTCCCCCATTGAGCATGTTTGGGACTGGATGAAGCGTCGTCTCACGCGGTCTGCACGTCCAGCACGAACGCTGGTCCAACTGAGGCGCCAGGTGGAAATGGCATGGCAAGCCGTTCCACAGGACTACATCCAGCATCTCTTCGATCGTCTCCATGGGAGAATAGCAGCCTGCATTGCTGCGAAAGGTGGATATACACTGTACTAGTGCCGACATTGTGCATGCTCTGTTGCCTTTGTCTATGTGCCTGTGGTTCTGTCAGTGTGATTATGTGATGTATCTGACCCCAGGAATGTGTCAATAAAGTTTCCCCTTCCTGGGACAATGAATTCACGGTGCTCTTATTTCAATTTCCAGGAGTGTATGGCTGAAATGGGCACGTGACCATCGGCACTGGAAGTTGACGCAGTGACAGAGCATTGCATGGTTCAATGAATCCCGACACCTTCCTCATCACGCCGATGCTAGGCCAAGAATGCTTCGTCTTCCAGGTGAGCAGTTCCTTGACACTTGTACTGCAGGATGGAGACAAGCTGGTGATGGTTCCATTATGGTCTGGCGAACATTCACGTGTAAGGCTCCATGATGGCCGATGAGTATCATAAACTGGTCGCATATCACGTGCACGGCTTCATGATGATTGTGTCTTCTGACGGCTGTCGCATTTTTCAACAAGATAATGCGTCATGTGACAAGGCCAGGAGAATAATAGAGTGGTTCGAGCAACACAGTGGCGAGTTTCAGTTGATATCTCAGCCTTTCAAATCTTTGGATCTGAATTCGATCGAACACATCTAGAATGTGACTGAACCACGGTGTCAGATTTCATCGCCCCCCTCCGCGTAATTTACGAGAATTAACTGACCTGTGTGTGCAGATGTTGTGCCAACTCCCTCCAGCGTCCCACCAAGGCCTCACTGTCTCCACGCCACGACACATCGCTGTTGTTATCCGTGTCAAAGGTAGACATACCGGTTATAATGTAGGTATTCATAATGATGTGGCTGACCAGTGTACAGTCCATCGAGACGGCTATCGGAATGAGTCGTTACATGGGTGTATCCTGGATGGAGGATATGTCAATGCTCACACATGTAAAAAAAAAAATGCATATTCTGTGTGAACATTCATAGCTCTGGGCACGGGGTGCATCGAGAAAAGTAATCTTTCGTTTCAAGTACACAATTAAAATCGCCGCCTAGGATAAAATAGTCGTGCCGTCCTTGTAACAGCGAGGCAATTTCCTCTGTGAAGAAGCGGCAACGCCCTTCTGATCTGTCTGTACTCGACAATACATAAATATCGCGGATGGTACAAAATATTCCCTACCGTAATGCCTTCCGTAACAAGTTTTGTAATCCTGCTGCTGGTTTCGAAGGCACGTATACTTACGCTTTGTACCTGCACATGATGGGAAATTCGTCGATGTACACATCTTCTAGGAGGACGATGTCTATGTCCACCATTTATAGCACAGGTGTCAAGTAGAGATATCCTTTTCTGCGACTGTATGGTGTTGATATTGAGAGAGGCATGCCAATACGCTTGTCTTCGTTCCTATGTCTATATATCTGAATTTGTATTGGCACATTGTGTGGCTCTGTTGTGTCTGCCATCGTTGGCTATAATTCTAACTTGAAGGGGCGCTGTCCACGCCGTGTTGCCTGTTGCAACCGTCAACGGACCACCTTCACAGTCAGCCCAGTCTGCTTGGGACAAGTTTGTCGCCCGCTCGGTCTTGCCAGCCCCATCTCTCTGTGTCGTCTTTTCTAGTACCATAGATTGGTAATGGACTGACGGTAGCTCTGCGTTATCGAGGTCTTCAGGGCTATTCTGCTGCCGATATGGTGGTGTTCTGGCTGTAAGGGTTCTATATCTTATGTAGAGCGCTTCTAAGCCCGTTGTTGATGGTAGCCCTTCGTTTGTGGCTCAATATGACTATCGTAGGTTTTCCCCCACGGCGGAGCTGCGGAAAAGTGCGGGTGGGGGGTGGGGGGTGGGGTGGGGGCGAAAATGTACCCGAGAAAGGGGTATTTTTTCGGTTTTGTGATTATATCTCGTAAATGACTCACAGTATCGCAAACATAGTTGAATTAAAAATTTTAGGGCATCAAATTGTGCATTGAATGAGACCATTCGCATATTTTTTGGACCACCCGTTTCCATACTAGTGCTCTTGAAAATTGGACCAATTTTACATGTCTTGAAAAATTTTCGTTTTAACCTCTGTTTTTTTGATAATATCGTTGAAATTAAACTATCTATCAATGAAGTGG
Organism: Schistocerca cancellata; assembly: GCF_023864275.1. Taxonomy (NCBI): domain Eukaryota; kingdom Metazoa; phylum Arthropoda; class Insecta; order Orthoptera; family Acrididae; genus Schistocerca; species Schistocerca cancellata. Next base: position 73,091,628 of record NC_064631.1, read on the forward strand.
TTCATACAAACGATATAGAGGAATAAATTCTGCGTTTGATGAGACCCAAAGTGAAATAGAACACCCGTTTCTGTACAGCTAAGTTTGTACTTTCATTGCTATGCATGTAAGGTACTTCACATTTACAGATCTAGGTCTATAGATCAGTTTTATGCAGAGAACTCAAAAATAACATTATCGTGACTAAAGATTGAAAAAAAATTAAAATACTGTTCAAAGTCAGGGGTAAATTCCGTGACAAGAAATTTAAGGGCCACTTTGGCAATCCGTTATTAAATCGCAAAGCCTTTTTGCTCCTTGTTATTCTGCCTTTGTGTACATGTTCTGCCTGGCAAGCCAGTGTAATAATGACAAAAGTGTATCTTTTGTAATTCCTAAGGTAATCGTCCAGAAAGTTACCTTCAAAAAATCAGAACACTACATTTGACCAAATTTGTAGGCAAATATTTTTATATAGGTCACCTCTAATTTTAAATGAAAATGCACCATTTGGAAGAGCAGCTGTTGCTTTACTAGAATATAGTGCATAATGTGAGTGTGCAGTTACCAGGCGGCAGCATCCTGCGTTCGCCCACTTGCGACTCCGCCGAAGCAAAAGACACACTACTCCTGAGGTCATCTTTACCGAGTTAATGATGGTGACCATGACTCAGGAGCAATTCCTTTCCGTTGACAGAAATAAAGCACATCTCATTAGCTTGCTTATTTTGATGCTTGAAGATGAAGGCTTCTCAGTAAAGCAAGCTAATGAAGACGCACACCACCTAGTTGTTGCCTCAGTGCTTGAGGTATCACAGGAACATGAGAAGGTTGTGGTTGTTGGTGAGTATAAGGACCTTCTCATCATGCTCAATGCCCTAGCCACACCATAAGCAAATATATATTTCTTGAAACCTGCAAGAGGAAAGACCTCATTAAAAGTATTTGGTTCCAGCAGTTTCTAACTGGAAAACAACATCAGAAGGCCACTCATATTTCTCCACGCCATAAGTGGATGTGACGCAACTTCAGCACTCTTCGGTCAGGGCAAGGAGAAGGTGGTCAATCTACCGATCAAAAATAAATGTCTTCTGGAAGATAGCCAACCTTTCTTAGAGCATGACACTCAAGCTGAAGCTTTTGTCGAAGCTGGCCTCCGATTTTTAACAACCCTCTATGGAGGTACGGCAGGAGACACTTAAGATAAATTGCGATTCGGCCTTTTTTTCCAAAGCGATTGTGAAATCCAGATTCACCCTAACATCCCTGTCACCAACGTCGGCAGCAGCTCGCCAGCATTGCTTGAGGACCTACTTACAGGTACAAATGTAGATAGGTCACCAGATGGATCCGCTCCTCTGGGGATGGCAGGCTTCACAGTCTGGTCTTGACCCCGCTCCTACCTCCAAAGAACCACCTCCACAGTCTCTTCTCTCAACAATTTCCTGCAAATGCAACAAGGGCTGTGCAGGTAGTTGTGGGTGTCGGTAGGCTGGTATTAAGTGCTAATTAATTTGTGTAAACTGCAAGGGAACTCATGCACTAACTCCCTCCAACCAGATGAAACTGACGAACCACATGTTGACGAAGGCCTGGACTGTATACAGGGTGTTACAAAAAGGTACGGCCAAACTTTCAGGAAACATTCCTCACACACAAAGAAAGAAAATATGTTATGTGGACATGTGTCCGGAAACGCTTACTATCCATGTTAGAGCTCATTTTATTACTTCTCTTCAAATCACATTAATCATGGAATGGAAACACACAGCAACAGAACGTACCAGCGTGACTTCAAATACTTTGTTACAGGAAAAGTTCAAAATGTCCACCGTTAGCGAGGATACATGCATCCACCATCCGTCGCATGGAATCCCTGATGCGCTGATGCAGCCGTGGACAATGGCGTATTGTATCACAGCCGTCCACAATACGAGCACGAAGAGTCTCTACATTTGGTACCGGGGTTGCGTAGACAAGAGCTTTCAAATGCCCCCATAAATGAAAGTCAAGAGGGTTGAGGTCAGGAGAGCGTGTGGGCCATGGAATTGGTCCGCCTCTACCAATCCATCGGTCAGCGAATCTGTTGTTGAGAAGCGTACGAAAACTTCGACTGAAATGTGCAGGAGCTCCATCGTGCATGAACCACATGTTGTGTCGTACTTGTAAAGGCACATGTTCTAGCAGCACAGGTAGAGTATCCCGTATGAAATCATGATAACGTGCTCCATTGAGCCTGCCAACAATGCCTGCCCAAACGTTCACAGAAAATTTGTGTTGTTGACGTGATTGCACAATTGCGTGCGGATTCTCGTCAGCCCACACATGTTGACTGTAAAAATTTACAATTTGATAACGTTGGAATGAAGCCTCATCTGTAAAGAGAACATTTGCACTGAAATGAGGATTGACACACTGTTGGATGAACCATTCGCAAAAGTGTATCCGTGGAGGCCAATCAGCTGCTGATAGTGCCTGCACACGCTGTACGGAAACAACTGGTTCTCCCGTAGCGTTTTCGATATTGTGAGTCATTTACGAGATATAATCACAAAACCAAAAAAAAGCCCTTTTTCGGGTACATTTTTGCCTCCCCTCGCACCGCTTTTCCACAACTCAGCCGAGGAGGAACATCTATAATAGTCACACTGGGAAACAAACGAATCCATTAAAACAATAAAACCTTTTGTAGCAATTATTTCCGATTTGAATGCTAATTCTACTGGACTATAAAGGGACCATGTGAACATGATGTCTCCCCTTCCAAGACGCACATACAGTAAGTTTTTTTGTGCCACTCACAAAAACAGAGCTAAAGAAAAGCATTTATTTGTGCAAGTTCTGTTTTCCGTTACATTACAATGACTGGTAATATCGCTTCTCAGTCTTGTTTTTCACGCAAAAAAGGCTTTGTCCGATTTGAGTTAGCGTAATATTAGCGTGTTGACAGATTCTACCAGTATAAGTCCGGCATTATGTTATCGGTTTTTTGGAGAAGTCTTCCGCTTAGTCAGAATTCTGTTACACCGTCAAGAGTTTCAGTGCTACGAATATTATACTGCTGCAGCCTTATAAAACACATGGGTTTACCACCAGTCCCTTTCTTTTCTTCTTTGTAGGAAACTGTGTGTGAGTCTGTCTTGTGATACATGGACCGTAATTTAAAAAACACGTAAGTTGCCAGAAGGCATTTTTTTTTTTATTTGACCCATCATCGTGGCAAACATGACACAAGTAACTGCATGCTTATTTCAGAAGTTTTTTTTTCCCCTAGTACCGTCGACTTAGTGAAATCTTCCTCTATAGGCAGACTCTGCCACCATTCCTCCAGGAGTCTCAGGCTCTTATATTAGCTGATTTGCAATTCGTTGCCGGCCGAGCGGTTCTAGGCGCTACAGACTGGAACCGCGTGACCTTTACGGTCGCGGGTTCGAATCCCGCCTCGGGCATGGATGTGTGTGATATCCTTAGATTAGTTAGGTTTAAGTAGTTCTAAGTTCTAGGGGACTGATGACCTCAGAAGTTTAGTCCCATAGTGCTCAGAGCCATTTTAATCATTTGAGACGCTTAAAGTAGTAAATGAGGTTTGCTATTTGGGGAGAAAAATTACTGATGATGGTCGAAGTAGAGAGGATATAAAATGTAGACTGGCAATGGCAAGGAAAGCGTTTCTGAAGAAGAGAAATTTGTTAACATGGAGTATAGATTTAAGTATCAGGAAGTCGTTTCTGAAAGTATTTGTATGGAGTGTAGCCATGTGTGGAAGTGGAACGAGGACGGTGAATAGTTTAGACAAGAAGAGAATAGAAGCTTTCGAAATGTGGTGCTACAGAAGAATGCTGAAGATTAGATGGGTAGATCACATAACCAATGAGGCGGTATTGAATAGAACTGGGTAGAAATTTGTGGCACAACTTGACTAGGAGAAGGGATCGCTTGGTAGGACATATTATGAGGCATCAAAGGATCTCTAATTTAATATTGGAGGGCAGCGTGGGGTGATAAAAATCGCAGAAGGGGACCAAGAGATGAATACACTAAACAGATTCAGAACGATGTATGTTGCAGTAGGTACTGAGAGGTGAAGAAGCTTGCACAGGATAGAGTATCATGGAGAGCTGCATCAAACCAGTCTCTGGACTGAAGACCACAACAACAAGAACAACAAGAAGTTTTCGTAGCAAGCACTGCAGTGTGCTGACCGTCCAAAGTGTCTTTGTAATCCTAATGGTCATTCAAAATTACGTTATTACTGATGACCATACTCTGACTTTACCGTGGCTTATATACAAGATTTTCAATAACTGGGAGGTTTATTTTGTTTGTACATAGTAATTACTATTGTTCATTCTACTTGGGAGGGCTACCTGACTGAAAATGGATTCACCGACGCTAGTTTTGAAAGCATTAAGGTTCGCGTTAGGAGGGGGAGTATGTGCAGAAAGAAAAGTTGGTGGGGAGCGCAGTTCTTGGCGCTTAAACTGTTAGCTACATTTATCTGCAAAGGCATTGGCAAGTTACGACACGTTTTTGCTGTGGTTGGATACCCTCTCCTTGAACAATTGAGCGCCATTTATACCTGCCACCACACTGGAGAAGGTTACACAAATGTTGTGCATGTTTCTCACCTCGTCTGGGGAGGTGGTCTCGTGTAATGTCAGAAGGACATGCGGAGCTTTCTTATTCGCGACATGCTGTCACAATCGCACGAAGAATGGCATACCTTACCAGAATGTCGCTTGAGTCTTTCGATATGCGAATGCTGGAGCGAATTATTCGTTGTCTCGGCGTGTGCCAGTACTTAACATTTCCACCCACACGTTGGGATCCGCTTGCCATTATTACAGGGTGGAGGGGATCTCACAGCGAGAACTGATATAGCTGCAACGTTGCGCGCCAGACCGAAGAGGATTATTCGGCAACTTTTCAGCAACTGGTGGGCGGCGGGTCCACACACATCGCTATTCTCGGCTACGCAGCAACACAACCGAGTCTGAAAAGAGGGCTTCACTTTGTCCAAACTGATTTTTATTGATCATCTCTCTAGAGGCGAATTTTGTATCGCTGTGCTACACACACACAGCATCTTTCGTTAGCAGCGCCAGCATTTTACTGTGACCTCCCATAATCTGGTAATGTAGTGGTGGTTTATCTACTGCTTTGTGATATTTGTCTTATATACAACACCTTTGATTAGAAATCGGTAGTGGTTATAGAATTATGTATGACGACACTATTTCTAACAGTGGTTTCATTTCGAACACTGTAACGTCAAACACTAGTAATGGAGTAGTGGATTAGCAATAACTAAATCGGGACGAAGCACCATTGTTCTTGACTGACAAGTTCGTGACGTCTGTGCAACGTATCATGACGTACCACGACACGGTGCGCCACTGTGATGTGACGTCGCGGCGTGACATGACGTATGTGACCTGACGTCTTGATGCGACGCTATGTCGACATGATGATGACACACAACTCGGATCGTTGGGTACAATGCGTAACAGTGCGTAAAATACGGAAAAAATTCGCAAAATATGGGTGAATGAGAGTACTTACATATCTTTGTCAATGAGTCTTCTGGTAGTACCTATACGGATTGAACTGTTATAAACAAATAAATCTCAAGTAACTTTATTTCTTATCAACAAACAGACACGAAATACAACCTAACCCTATGCTGACCAGCTCCAGAATGTGCTTCAATATCAGTGAAATCTAATTCGAGCCCATAGTGCATTGTGATTGCCTGAGGGCATCATGACGTCGACGCGACACCAGGAAAAATGCGCTGCTTCTTGCATATTTGGACAGATAACAAGAAATTGCGCAGAATCCGGACATGGGTAGAAACAGATAAAAATGGGCAAAATGTGTGACAATATGGAATAATGAAAGTACTTACCAATCTGCCCAGGTATGGTCTCTGCTGGTGCCATGTAATACTATACACTTATTAACAAATAGGTCTCCATGATGTGACTTAACGTTATTTGTTATAAACAAATACACAGCCTAATACCTCCCTCTACGCTAACCATCTCCAGAGTGCACCCGTTTATAAAATAGGAACATTGTTGAAAATTAGTGGAAAATACGTAAAATGTGGGAAAACGAGAGTACTTACACATCTGCCTCGATGCGGTCTCTGCAGGTGTCACATGATACTGTTACTAAGAAGTAGACTCAAGTGATGTAATTTGTTATAAACAAACACATTCTCTTCCTCTGATGCGCATCTCCATAGTAACCCCTACCACTCAAATGTCCCAATTATAAAAAGTAAGGTCTGCAAAGTGTGCTTAAACCTCATTAGCTGAAACAGTGGGAGGGGGGAGAGGAGTGGAAAGGGGTTACCCGCCATTTTTATGGCACGTGACGACCACAGAGTTACTGCATGACCTTGAATATAATTCGCATAATTGCCTGGGTGCTTCCCTGGGTGACCTTGATCAACTCCCAGTGGTTCCCCGTGGGGAGGGAGTGGGGAAACAAAGAGCCCAAGTGTGTATCCTGACATTTATCTTACCTAGAGATACGAAATGAACTCTAATTGATCCCATGCCTAAACCGACAGTGCTGTGTCCTAGCGAATAGAGTTTGATACTGTTTGATCAAGTGGTTATATCACAAAAAAGACTTAAGGCAACAGGTCTAGAGAAGTGGAAAAAAGGTAGTTAAGGGAACTGTTATAGTGAAGCAGAACAACTCGGTTAAAGTACCGATCCGGCACGAATTTTCGTATGTCGTCTTTGCATTTAATGCATACCTGAATGTACCGACTTGGAGGATTTAAGAAGATGTTAAGAATCTCTGCCTTCCTTATAAACAATTCATCCTGAAATTAAATTTCATCAAAAAGGACAAGAAGGTGAATCATTTGCTGTGGCAAATTTGTAGAAATAAAAAATTAAAAATTACAATAATATAATTCAGGTAAAAAATAAATAAATATAAATTATATACACATACCTATGTGCATAGCCATTCCTAAGCGTGGATAAAATGCGAAGGGATGTTATTACATAACTGTCGGCAAAGCCTCCCCTACTGGTGCGGCTTACTTTGACCCTCGGAACACCCACAGCTAAAATATTTATGGTTGATGACAGGTGTCACGAAAGGCAGGTTCCTTATGACAGTGACTTAGGATATCTCTGAAGCCAAAGATAGCGTGGAAGTAAATGTGCTGGTTAACAAATTAGAGGTCACGGGTATTCCAGACTTCATTAGCAGAAAGCTTAGCTGTTTGCTTCGAAAAATATTGACAGGTTAGGCATTGTGACATGCTTATATGTAAGGCACTCGGACGTATTTTTACGTTAGGCATTCTCAATAACATGGCTGATAGACAGCGATTTTCCACAAGGATCTGTGCTGAGTCCCCTGTTGTAAGCGGTATATTCAGAATACATAGAAAATATTTTAGGAGATTTTAAGTATATATATATATATATATATATATATATATATATATATATATATGTTGTTGTGGTCTTCAGTCCTGAGACTGGTTTGATGCAGCTCTCCATGCTACTCTATCCTGTGCAAGCTTCTTCATCTCCCAGTACCTACTGCAACCTACATCTTTCTGAATCTGCTTAGTGTATTCATCTCTTGGTCTCCCCCTACGATTTTTACCATCCACGCTGCCCTCCAATACTAAATTGGTGATCCCTTGATGCCTCAGAACATGTCCTACCAACTGATCCCTTCTTCTGGTCAAGTTGTGCCACAAACTTCTCTTCTCCCCAATCCTATTCAATACTTCCTCATTAGTTATGTGATCTACCCATCTAATCTTCAGCATTCTTCTGTAGCACCACATTTCGAAAGCTTCTATTCTCTTCTTGTCCAAACTATTTACCGTCCATGTTTCGCTTCCATACATGGCTACACTCCATACAAATACTTTCAGAAATGACTTCCTGACACTTAAATCTATACTCGATGTTAACAAATTTCTCTTCTTCAGAAACGCTTTCCTTGCCATTGCCAGTCTACATTTTATATCCTCTCTACTTCGACCATCATCAGTTATTTTGCTCCCCAAATAGCAAAATTCCTTTACTACTTTAAGTGTCTCATTTCTCATATATATATATATATATATATATATATATATATATATATATATATATATATATATATATCGTATATATGGACTGATTATATGTGTCTGTACACTCACTCGATTAATCTGAGGATGACACTTCTGTGACTGAATCGTGGGTTAAAGAGTCTTTTTGTCTGAAAGAACAAAACCACTCGTAGTCAGGCTGTTATTAACTGTCCACTTCTAGTCTTCACATGGAAGTGCTGGACTATAACAACACCAACGATTCAGCTAGGCCCTTTCACAGTTTCGTCTAGAATTCGGCTAAATTGCTGGCGCCGTTTGTTGACTGGCAACCGACGGGGCGCTTACATCTTGAATGCTAAGCAAGCGACTTTGGACAGTTACTGGTCACAGTAACTGCAACGTCCCAATTGTGGTTTTGGTTTTATTTACGCTTTCCCATGGCATCGTCATCAAATTACTGAAGCATGTTATGTACACTGCACGGAGCGGAATTATGTACTAGATGAGAAAGAGAACCCACAAAACCGTGCTTAATGTCTTGCTTACCATAACATAATATCGATTTTTACCAATGAGGTACATTACCATGCTTACAGTAAACGAAAGTATAAACCTAGGTTTAGCTAGGACTGTGAGGCTATCAACGTACAGCCAAATCTTTCGTACCAGAGTGGAGTCCTGGATAAATCAACACCCCATCAATTAATGTCTCAAATCGTCCCGTGCGCCTGGACAACAATGCTCATAATTTTCTCATGTCGTATGACTTGTATCGCAGAAATACGCAAGCCCGGAAAATGTGCCAACTCCCAACGGAACACAGTAACTGCACTGGGAACGTTTATGATATCAAGAAGCTCCTCATCATACCCCTAAATTGTCCCTGACGTTATCTTTATAGTGACCTATTCCAGAAGTAACTTGAAACCACTAGAAGATAATGAATGGAACTCAGAATATAACCGATATTTGTCTACAATGCGTGCATCAGCCAGAACATTATGACGACCTACCTGACAGACAGTATGTCCATTTTTGGCACGAATAACAGCGGCGACATGTCGTGGCATGGAAGCAGTGAGGCCTTGGTAGGTCACTGGAGAGAGTTGGCACCACATCTGCATACACAGGTCACTTAAGTCCCGTAAATTCCGAGGAAGGGGGGGGGGGGGGCGAGCGATGGGCACTGACACCACGTTCAATCACATAGCAGATGAGTTGGATCAGGTTCAGGTCTGGTGAGTTGGGAGTCCAGCACATCAACTGGAAGTCGCCACTGTGTTGCTCGAACCACCCCATCCACACATCAGGGTATACAAGTTCACAATTACTTCGCATCACAGGACATGCCATCATAACACAGCATGAGATAAGAGGTCAAGGGGAAAAGTAGAGCGTGACAGGAGGACACCGTTATTATGCTTGATTTAATCCCACTGACCTTGTCTCTATCTTGAAGAAGCAGACCTTACTGGGATGGGAAGAGATGTAGTAGCATTGCAACTGATAAGGATACAAAAGTATACAATACTACAGCCTCCTATATCTAAAAAGTATATGCCCCTCAAAGTTGATTATCTAAACGTCAAACATCGGAAATATTTTCCATCAGGTTGGTACACAGATGTTATGCGTCACACTTGTACGGTTTGGAAAGACCGGTTAGATCGTCAAAATTGCGAGCTGGCTGGAGGTCCCTACCTGTAACGCTCCACACTTTGTGAATTAGGGAGATCCGGGGAAGTTGCAGTAGGAACTCTCGTCGCGTGCGGGATTACATTACTTTGCTGAAATTTAAGTCCAGGTTGGGATGGCATGAAGTGCAACAAAACGGGACGAAGAATAGCGCTGACATACGTCTGTGCTGTAAAAGTATGACGGATGACAACCACAGGGGTCTACGAAAAGATACGACATCCCAGACCATCACTCACTGTTGTCGGGCCGTATGGATGGCGACACTGAGGTTGGTATCCCACCGGTGCTTTTTTTTGTTTTTTTTTTGTTTTTTTTTGTTTTAGGGCGCACAACTACAATGGTCATTAGCGCCCAGACTAAGTTAGGAATGCACTGCAAGGCACAAGGTTAAAACAGCAACTAAAAGGGACAACACTATAAAAGACATATTAACAGGCAAGGAATTAAAAAAAAAACCAGCATAATCATATGCTGAAGGGCGTGAAGAGGTCGTCCAAGCCGTGGGAAGAGGTTTCAAGGCCCGAAGCTTGTTGTCCGTAAGTGTAGCCCAATCGGCATGCCACAGCGAAAAAATGCGCTGACAAATGACCCTGCTACAATCAGACGAAAGGACACACCATGAAGCTGTCCGAGGCTGGAGGACCGCAGCCTTGGCCGCGGCATCTGCAGCTTCGTTCCCAGGGATACCGACATAGCCAGGAACCCACATAAAGGTAACCGGAGAATCGTCGTCCACCAGCTGCTGAAGAGAGCGTTGGATCCGGTGCACGAAAGGGTGAACCGGATACGGATCACTGAGGCTCTGCATGGCGCTCAGGGAATCGGAGCAGGTGACATAAGCAGACGTCGGTGGCGGCAGATGTAATGAACAGCTAGGTAGAGGGGAAATAGCTCAGCTGTGAAGACCAAACAATGGCCATGGAGCCAGTATTTGAAGCTGTGTGCCCCGACAATAAAAGAACACCCGACACCGTCATTGGTCTTAGAGCCATCTGTATAAATGAAGATGATATTAATGAACTTCGAACGAAGTTCGACAAACCGGGAGCGGTATACCGAAGCTGGGGTAACCTCCTTCGGGAGCGAGCTGAGGTCAAGGTGAACGCGAACCTGAGCCTGGAGCCAAGGTGGCGTTTGGCTCTCGCCCACTCGAAAGGTTGCAGGGAGTGAAAAATCAAGGTGCTGAAGAAGGCGACGAAAGCGAACTACAGGGGATAGCAGGGCACCGTATTGACGGTCGAGAGAGTCGTCAAAAAAGGAACTATAAGACGGGTGGTCGGGCATTGACAATAGCCGACAGGCATACCGACAAAGCAATATATCGCGCCGGTAGGTTAGTGGCAATTCACCGGCTTCAGCATGAAGACTCTCGACGGGACTAGTATAGAACGCTCCGATCGCAAGACGTAACCCCAGATGTAGGACGGTTCGATCCGCTCCTCACGACATACCGCTGAGAACACGGAGGACATTTAGAGAACGGGTACAACGGGCAGCCAAATATGACATATGTGGAGACCAGCTAAGTTTCCTGTCAAATGTAAGACCTAAAAATTTTGTTGTCTCCACGAATGGGAGAGCAACTGGGCCGAGCCGTAAGGACGGTGGGAGAAACTCTTTGTAGCGCCAGAAGTTAATACAGACCGTCTTCTCGGCAGAAAAACGGAAGCCATTGGCGACGCTCCAGGAGTAAAGACGTTCAAGACAACGCTGAAGACAGTGCTCCTGGAAACATGTACGCTGCGTGCTGCAATAGATGCTAAAATCGTCCACGAAAAGGGAGCCTGATACATCAGCTGGGAGGCAATCCATTATTGGATTGATCGGTATGGCGAAGAGAGCGACGCTCAAAACTGAGCCCTGTGGCACCCCATTCTCCCGGCGAAAGGCGTCGGACAGAACAGAATCCACACGTACCCTGAACTGTCGACCACAGCTTTACTTCTGCCAGTATCTCGTCTCCTACCTTCCAAACTTTACAGAAGCTCTCCTGCGCAGGAGAGCTTCTGTAAAGTTTGGAAGGTAGGAGACGCGGTACTGGCAGAAGTAAAGCTGTGAGTACCGGGCGTGAGTCGTGCTTCGGTAGCTCAGATGGCAGAGCACTTGCCCGCGAAAGGCAAAGGTCTCGAGTTCGAGTCTCGGTCGGGCACACAGTTTTAATCCGCCAGGAAGTTTCATATCAGCGCACACTCCACTGCAGAGTGAAAATCTCATTCTGACAAGTTACTATGTAGCGTGTCGTAGTTGCATTAAAGAATTTCCGGACATTTCTTGCAGTGAAAGTTTCACTGAAGCCAAGCGTCTTCGACTGTTACGTAAACTGTTGCTTAAATGACAGTGTCAGATATAGAGTGACACACAGTTTTTTTAGTGATGTACTTACTGAAACTTTCCACGGCGTGAAACAGCCCGTGTGCCCCTAGAGTAAGTAGGCTTACATATTGTCGATCCCGCTGGTCTACTAATGCCGTCACAGTAGGTGAGCGTGTTCTGCCAGGGAACTGGCCACCCTCTGTAGTAGGAAAAAAAGAATAAAAAACTGAGAAGAGTTCTCGTCGATGGAATTTGACAGATGTCTAGTGCATCTGCACAGAACTTCTGAAGGAAAACGACGAAGAATCGTACAGATGAGAAAAGAAAAAAACAGTGGTTTAATGGATGCCTGGGAACATGAAAGTGGAGAGATCAGATCCTGGTCTGACCAGCCAAGCAATATTTCAGACTGCCTTTAACACAGTCTTCCCGTCTGAATGATGTGATGATTCGCCAGGAACAAGTCGTGGTCCAGACTCTACATTAAAGTGTATATATTTATTCCTGGGTAGGACTAGTAAGGTTAGTTTGGCACAAGATACTCACCGAAGTGGCGTCCAGTTTAAAGTTTTTCTCGAGGCTGTTGTGTCAAACGGAAATCATCGTTATTGTGGGCGAGAAGCGTTACTACCTCAGTGTTTTTTTTTTTTTTTTTTTTTTTTTTGGTTTAACTGAGATCTCCATTTCCGGAACTACTCAATGCATGCAGTACGGCGCCGACACTCAAATGTATGTCTGACGCCTTACTGGCAGATCATCTTCCTACTGGAGCATCTTTCTATTATCTGTCATGAAGTGGACATATAAATGTAAAATGTGGGATGCTGGACACATGACTAAGCCTGCCCATTGTTCGGAATTGTTCATATGGTGCTTTTCTGTGTCAGAGAGCTCGGGTATCCGGGTTCGATTCCCGGCGGGGTCAGGGATTTTCTCTGCCTCGTGATGGCTGGGTGTTGTGTCCTGTCCTTAGGTTAGTTAGGTTTAAGTAGTTCTAAGTCCTAGGGGACTGATGACCATAGATGTTAAGTCCCATAGTGCTCAGAGCCATTTGAACCATTTGTGTCAGAGAAACAAACTGAACAAATGCGGTGTTTTTACTTGTTTCCCCATGTGCGTCTTGTATATTCTGGGACCACTTGGCATTCACGTCTTAGCTGAGATATTTAATTTTGAATTTAATTACGTATTTATTTTCTTCTTTCTACGCGGTGCGCCACAACTGGACTATGGGACTTCAGGAATACAAAGCCGGCCATTGTGAACGAGCGGTTCTAGGCGCTTCAGTCCGGAACCGGGCGACTGCAACGGTCGCACGTTCGAATCCTGCCTCGGGCATGGATGTGTGTAATGTCCTTAGGTTAGTTAGGTTTAACTAGCTCTAAGTTCTAGGGGACTGATGACCTCAGATGTTAAGTCCCATAGTGCTCAGAGCCATTTGAACCATTTAGGAACATAAACATGGCTACTCTGTCTTGACATGTAACACAACCACTATGAAAAACTGTTGCGTTACCTGTATCTCAGCTATGTGTATTGAATACACATCTGTTTACCTTCGCCTCACTGCAGATATTAGTAGCACCTTTCCATCCACATTGAAGGCTTACGGAGCAAAGTCGAACGTATTTTCACAGTTTCAATTATCATTGAGATATAGGCATTAACTTATTTTAACTCAATTTAAAAACTGGAAGTATAATATTTTTAGTGCCCGAACAACAGATCACTTAAATACGAGTTCAGTGACATATGTCTTTTGTAGGTTTGACAAGAAATTACAGAGTTGTACTATGCAGAACACGGGGATCTTTGTGCTGCACATTTGAGGTCATTTGTATAAAGTTGCCCCTGCAACTTCACAACAATAGTCACTGAATCTTGAGCTATCGGATACAGATGCAAAGTAAGCCTCCACAGTTAGGCATTACCGAAGCTTAAACATGTTCTGTACCACAGAGAATCTTCTGTCATCGTAAAGTCATTTATTCGCTCACAAGGTAGACAGGAGTAATAATTTAGTTTTTCACATTGCATAGTACTCTACAAATTGTTACATATCCATGTCAGCTTGTGGTCGCTAGGAAATGTTACTCAGGACATGATTATTATAGAACGAATTTTCACGCTGCAGCGGGGTGCGTGCTAATATTAAATTTCCTGACTGATTAAAGTTGTGTACCAGACAGGAACTCGAAATCGGAATATCCCCCTTTCGCGGGCAAGCGCTCTATTGGTTCAAATGGCTCTGAGCACTATGCGACTTAACTTCTGAGGTCATCAGTCGCCTAGAACTTAGAACTAATTAAATCTAACCTAAGGACATCACACACATCCATGCCCGAGGCAGGATTCGAACCTGCGACCGTAGCGGTCACGCGGTTCTAGACTGAGCGCTCTATTGATTGAGCTATAAAAGTACGACTTACGGCCCGCCGTCACATCTTTGCTTCCGCCAGTAGCTCATCTCCAAGTTTCCAGACGTAGAATTTTTCCTCGATACCTTGCGGGATTGGCACTACCGGAAGAAATGATACTGCGGAGACATTGTTTAGCTGATCAAAGGTCCCAGGTTGGAATCCCGGACCAGAACACACTCTTAATCTCTCAGAAATCTCAATAATTGTTATAATTTGCAAATAAAGTTCTACAGTACCAAGTGTTTTAACCGAGAATAAAATGGGAGAGTTAAGTGCGGGCTTGGAGAGAAGAGAGAGAATGTCGTTGCGCTATTTAGCACTCCCGACTGCTGTGTCCGAAGCAACTGCTCACAGAGCTGCGGAAAATCTCACAGTGAAAAGATTGAAAGTAACGGTAGTGCGTCGACTTCAGACAGTGTTGGTGGGAGTCAGTAGTGCAACTGCCTCCTGCAGTGTGTGCACGAGGCGAGGAGGATCACGAATAGCTCTTTCATTCTGAGGAAACTTACCCGCAGTTAACAGAACACTAGAACTAACAGAAGGATTGATGTTGGGGCTCCCGTCAGTCATGGCAACAGGCCGTTATTGGCGTGAAAACCGGAACGTGACGTGCGATTAGCGCAATGTGCGAGCTATTGAACAGATATTTCTCCTCCAAGCCTTAATTTCTGATATACACTACTGGCCATTAAAATTGTTACACCACGAAGATGACGTGCTACAGACACGAAATTTAAGCGACAGGAAGAAGATGCTGTGATATGATTAGCTTTTCAGAGCATTCACACAAGGTTGTCGCAGTTGGCGACAACTACAACGTGCTAACATGAGGAAAGTTTCCAACCGATTTCTCATACACAAACAGCAGTTGATCGGCGTTGCCTGGTGAAATGTTCTTGTGATGCCTCGTGTAAGGAAGAGAAATGCGTACCATCACGTTTCCGACTTTGATAAAGGTCGGATTTAGCCTATCGTGATTGCGGTTTATCGTATCGCGACATTGCTGCTCGCGTTGATCGAGATCCAATGACTGTTAGCAGAATATGGAATCGGAGGGTTCAGGAGGGTAATACGGAACGCCGTGCTGGATCCCAACGGCCTCGTATCACTAACAGTCGAGATGACAGGCATCTTATCCGCATGGCTGTAACGGATCGTGCAGGCACGTCTCTATCCCTGAGTCAACAGATGGGGACATCTGCAAGACAACAACCATCTGCACGAACAGTTCGACGACGTTTGCAGCAGCATGGACTATCAGCTCGGAGACTATGGCTGCGGTTACCCTTGACGCTGCAACACAGACAGGAGCGCCTGCGACGGTGTACTCAACAACGAACCTGGGTGCACGAATGGCAAAACGTCATTTTTTCGGATGAATCCAGGTTCTGTTTACAGCATCATGACGGTCGCATCCGTGTTTGGCGACATCGCGGTGAACACGCATTGGAAGCGTGTATTCCTCACCGCCATACTGGCGTATCACCCGGCGTGATGGTATGGGGTGCCATTGGTTACACGTCTCGGTCACCTCTTCTTCGCATTGACGGCACTTTGGACGTTACATTTCAAATGTGTGACGAACCGTGGCTCTACCCTTCATTCGATCCCTGCGAAACCCTACATTTCAGCAGGTCCTGTACGGGCCTTTCTGGATACAGAAAATGTTCGACTGCTGCCCTGGCCAGCACATTCTTCAGATGTCTCACGAATTGAAAACGTCTGGTCAGTGGTGGCCGAGCAACTGCCTCGTCACAATACGTCAGTCACTACTCTTGAGGAAATGTGGTATCGTATTGAAGCTGCATGGGCAGCTGTACCTGTACACACCATCCAAGCTCTGTTTGACTCAATGCCCGGGCGTATCAAGGCCGTTATTACGGCCAGAGGTGGTTGTTCTGGGTACTGATTTCTCAGGATCTATGCACCCAAACTGCGTGAAAATGTAATCACATGTCAGTTCTAGTATAATATATTTGTCCAATGAATACCCGTTTATTATCTGCATTTCTTCTTGGTGCAGCAATTTTAAAGGCCAGTAGTGTGTGTCCACATTTACAGCGATCTTTCTTCAGAGAAATAAAACTAACGAAAAGACCAACGCCTATTTCACGGAGGGGAATGTTAGACTCCATACTGCCAATGCGTCTACAAGGAGGTTCTGAAGATGCGGTAGTCGGCTGGTCTCCTTGTTCTAAGGCTTTGTATCCATGTCGTTTTTAACCGAGGGACATGTCAAAAGAGAGGCTGTACGCAAACAACGACTACGCACTCGAACAATGTTTCACAATGTGTTCAAAAGGTGTCAGACTGCGGTAGCTGATCCTCTGTAAATGATGTCTCCCTTAATTCCGGAAAAAACACACACAGATCCAGAAATAGAATGTCATATAATAAATAGATTTTCACCAATAATAAATGTTCTTCTGAGGGATATCGTGCCAAATTTTGCCCAGTTGGCGCGTTACTCCGTCGAAATGCCGAACTGGTTGGATGGCGCTTCCAATAATGGCACAATCGTTTACAATTGGGGAGAGTTCCAGCGATCTTGCTGCTCAGAGTAGGGTTTGGCAAGCACGAAGACAAACAGTAGAAACTCTGAAGTGTGCGGGCTGCCGTTATCTTGCTGAAATATAAGCCCAGGATGGCTTGCCGTGAAGGGTAACAAGACGGGGCGTAGAATATCGTCGATGTACCGCTGTGCTGTAAGGGACTGACGGATGACAACCGAAGGTATCCTGCTACGAAATGAAACGGCAATCCAGATCATTACTCCCAGTTGTCGGGCAGTATGACGGCTTGGTATCCCACCACGGTCCAGGGCGTCTCCAGACACGTCTTTGATGGGCATCGCGGCTCCAGTGAATGGGATTTCAGGCCTAAGACGTGTCTGAGGACGCACCGAACAGCGATGGGAATCCTACCTATCGACCGCCGTACGGCCATCCCGGGATTATGACGATCTCACGCGCTAATTGGAGAGAATTTGGTACGATATCACTCAGGCGATCATAAAACACGAAGCCGAATAACTTCTGGCATAAGTGGGAGAGGAGGACCAACGTGTTAGTGACTCGCCGGCCGATGTGGCCAAGCGGTTCTAGGCGCTACAGTCTGGAACCGCGCGACTGCTACGGTCGCAGGTTCGAATACTGTGCTCAGAGCCATTTGAACCATTTTTTGTTAATGACTTGCTCAATTTGTGAAGCTTTTCCTTCTGAATAAATCATCCCATTTCTTGAAATTATAATTGTTTATTTGCCCTTACATGGACACCACATTCACCGATTTCCGTCCCTTTTTGATAATGTATTAGTGGTGCGCCGTTTTTCTTTTTATTTTCCTTTTATTGTCTTAGAATGTATTTTCATGTTTTCCAGAAGCCTTTAGGAAAAAGTGCTTCTTTGACATATTGAATGTGGCACTCAGGACTGATTTGTCTATGATTCGCATCTTTAGTCTTCTTCTTCTTCTTTCGTTTCACCCTCTTTGGGGTACGCTGGATCAATCATTTCTTTGTGCGTTGTTCCTTTCATAGGGTCCAGTATTTCTTCATTCTTTCTGATCTTCTTCTCCTCTCTTCTTCCGAGATGAAGGATTTCGACTTTTGTGTGGATTTGTCTTGGAACCTTATGTTTTCATCTTGATCATCGTCATCATCATCATCATTTAAAACTGATTATGCCTTTCAGCGTTCAGTCTGGAGCATAGCCCCCCTTATACAGTTCCTCCTTGATCCCCTATTCAGTGCTAACATTGGTGCCTGTTCTGATGTTAAACCTATTACTTCAAAATCATTCTTAACCGAATCCAGGTACCTTCTCCTCGGTCTGCCACGACTCCTCCTACCCTCTACTGCTGAATCCATGAGTCTCTTGGGTAACGTTGCTTCTTCCATGCGTGTAACATGACCCCACCATCTAAGCCTGTTCGCTCTGACTGCTACATCTATAGAGTTCATTCCCAGTTTTTCTTTGATTTCCTCATTGTGGACACCCTCCTGCCATTGTTCCCATCTACTAGTACCTGCAATCATCCTAGCTACTTTCATATCCGTAACCTCAACCTTGTTGATAAGGTAACCTGAATCCACCCAGCTGTCGCTCCCATACAACAAAGTTGGTCGAAAGATTGAACGGTGCACAGATAACTTAGTCTTGGTACTGACTTCCTTCTTGCAGAAGAGAGTAGATCGTAGCTGAGCGCTCACTGCATCAGCTTTGCTACACCTCGCTTCCAGTTCTTTCACTATGTTGCCATCCTGTGAGAATATGCATCCTAAGTACTTGAAACCGTCCACCTGTTCTAACTTTGTTCCTCCTATTTGGCACTCAATCCGTTTATATTTCTTTCCCACTGACATTACTTTCGTTTTGGAGATGCTAATCTTCATACCATAGTCCTTACATTTCTGATCTAGCTCTGAAATACACTCCTGGAAATTGAAATAAGAACACCGTGAATTCATTGTCCCAGGAAGGGGAAACTTTATTGACACATTCCTGGGGTCAGATACATCACATGATCACACTGACAGAACCACAGGCACATAGACACAGGCAACAGAGCATGCACAATTGCGGCACTAGTACAGTGTATATCCACCTTTCGCAGCAATGCAGGCTGCTATTCTCCCATGGAGACGATCGTAGAGATGCTGGATTTAGTCCTGTGGAACGGCTTGCCATGCCATTTCCACCTGGCGCCTCAGTTGGACCAGCGTTCGTGCTGGACGTGCAGACCGCGTGAGACGACGCTTCATCCAGTCCCAAACATGCTCAATGGGAGACAGATCCGGAGATCTTGCTGGCGAGGGTAGTTGACTTACACCTTCTAGAGCACGTTGGGTGGCACGGGATACATGCGGACGTGCATTGTCCTGTTGGAACAGCAAGTTCCCTTGCCGGTCTAGGAATGGTAGAACGATGGGTTCGATGACGGTTTGGATGTACCGTGCACTATTCAGTGTCCCCTCGACGATCACCAGTGGTGTACGGCCAGTGTAGGAGATCGCTCCCCACACCATGATGCCGGGTGTTGGCCCTGTGTGCCTCGGTCGTATGCAGTCCTGATTGTGGCGCTCACCTGCACGGCGCCAAACACGCATACGACCATCATTGGCACCAAGGCAGAAGCGACTCTCATCGCTGAAGACGACACGTCTCCATTCGTCCCTCCATTCACGCCTGTCGCGACACCACTGGAGGCGGTCTGCACGATGTTGGGGCGTGAGCGGAAGACGGCCTAACGGTGTGCGGGACCGTAGCCCAGCTTCATGGAGACGGTTGCGAATGGTCCTCGCCGATACCCCAGGAGCAACAGTGTCCCTAATTTGCTGGGAAGTGGCGGTGCGGTCCCCTACGGCACTGCGTAGGATCCTACGGTCTTGGCGTGCATCCGTGCGTCGCTGCGGTCCGGTCCCAGGTCGACGGGCACGTGCACCTTCCGCCGACCACTGGCGACAACATCGATGTACCGTGGAGACCTCACGCCCCACGTGTTGAGCAATTCGGCGGTACGTCCACCCGGCCTCCCGCATGCCCACTATACGCCCTCGCTCAAAGTCCGTCAACTGCACATACGGTTCACGTCCACGCTGTCGCGGCATGCTACCAGTGTTAAAGACTGCGATGGAGCTCCGTATGCCACGGCAAACTGGCTGACACTGACGGCGGCGGTGCACAAATGCTGCGCAGCTAGCGCCATTCCACGGCCAACACCGCGGTTCCTGGTGTTTCCGCTGTGCCGTGCGTGTGATCATTGCTTGTACAGCCCTCTCGCAGTGTCCGGAGCAAGTATGGTGGGTCTGACACACCGGTGTCAATGTGTTCTTTTTTCCATTTCCAGGAGTGTATTACTATGCAAACTTTCAATCGAATCTGCCATCACAACTAAGTCATCCGCATATGCAAGACTGCTTATTTTGTGTTCACATATCTTAATCTCACCCAGTCAGTCTATTGTTTTCAACATATGATCCATAAATAATATGAACAACAGTGGAGACAGGTTGCAGCCTTGTCTTACACCTGAAACTACTCCGAACCAAGAACTCAATTTACCGTCAACTCCAACTGCTGCCTGACTATCCATGTAAAGACCTTTAATTGCTAGCAAAAATTTGCCTCCTATTCCATAATCTTGTAGAACAGACAATAACTTCCTCGTAGGAACCCGGTCATATGCCTTTTCTAGATCTATAAAACATAGATACAATTCCCTGTTCCACTCATAACACTTCTCCATTATTTGCCGTAAGCTAAAGATCAGGTCCTGACAATCTCTAAGAGGCCTAAACCTACACTGATTTTCATCCAATTGGTCCTCAACTAATACTCGCACTTTCCTTTCAACAATACCTGAGAAGATTTTACCCACAACGCTGATTAAAGAGATACCTCTGTAGTTGTGACAATCTTTTCTGTTTCCATGTTTAAAGATTGGTGTGATTACTGCTTTTGTCCAGTCTGATGGAACCTGTCCCAACTCCCAGGCCATTTAAATTATCCTGTGTAGCCATTTAAGACCTGACATTACACTGTATTTGATGAGTTCCGACTTAATTTCATCCACCCCAGCTGCTTTATTGCACTGCAATATATTGACCATTTTTTCCACTTCCTCGAATGTGATCCTATTTCCATCATCATTCCTATCCCATTCTACCTCGAAATCTGAAACATTACTGATCGCATTTTCACCTACATTGAGCAACTCTTCAAAATATTCCCTCCATCTGCCCAAGGCATCCACAGGATTCACCAGCAGTTTTCCTGACCTGTCCAAAATACTTGTCATTTCCTTCTTACCTCCCTTTCGAAGACTGCTAATTACACTCCAGAATGGTTTTCCAGCAGCTTGACTCATAGTCTCCAACCTGTTTCCAAAGTCTTCCCACGATTTCTTCTTGGATGCTGCAATTATTTGTTTGGCTTTGTTTCTTTCTTCAACATAACTTTCTCTGTCTACCTGGGTTCTGGTACGTAGCCATTTTTGATACGCCTTCTTTTTCCTTTTACAGGCTGCCTTGACTGTATCATTCCACCAAGCTGTTTGCTTCATCCTACTTTTACACACTACTGTTCCAAGACAGCCACTTCTAGTACTGTGTCCCTGTACCTTGTCCATTCCTTTTTCCAATGACTGTAATTGACTACATTCAACTAACTGGTACCTTTCTGAGATCGCTGTTATGTACTTGTGCCTGATTTCCTTATCCTAAAGTTTCTCCACTCTTATCCTCCTACATATGGACCTGACCTCCTGCACTTTCGGCCTCACAATCCCAATTTCACTGCAGATTAAATAATGATCAGTGTCATCAAAGAATCCCCTGAATACACGTGTGTCCCTCACAGCCTTCCTGAATTCCTGATCTGTTATTATATAGTCAATGACAGATCTGGTTCCCCTGCCTTCCCAAGTATACCGGTGAATGTTCTTATGTTTAAAAAAGGCGTTTGTGATTACTAGGCCCATACTGGCACAGAAATCCAAGAGTTGTTTCCCGTTCCTGTTGGCCTCCATATCCTCTCCAAATTTACCCATAACCTTTTCATACCCTTTTGTTCGATTTACAATCCTGGCGTTAAAATCACCCATGAGCAGAACACTGTCCTTGTCCTTTACTCTAACAACTACATCACTGAGTGCCTCATAAAAACTATCCATCTTATCTTGATCTGTCCCTTCACAATGCGAATATTTTGACACAATCCTAATTTTCTTGCTAGACACTGTCAAATCTATCCACATCAGTCGTTCGTTTACATACCTTATTGCAACTACGCTGGGTTCCATTTCTTTCCTGATGTAAAGCCCTACACCCCATTGTGCTATTCCTGCTTTGACTCCTGACAGGTAGACCTTGTATTCTACCACTTCCTCTTCTTTCTCACCCCTTACCCGAATGTCACTAACAGCTAAAACGTCCAGCCTCATCTTACTTGCAACCTCTGCCAGCTCTACTTTCTTCCCAGAGTTTTCATCTTTAGTAATTAATTTATCAGTTCGATCAATAAGTGAATTTTCTGAAATATTTAATTCCACTAGGTCTTTCTCAGTTTCTTTAAACCAGTTGGGCTTCGTTTTTCGGTTACGGAAGAAGTCAAAGATTTGTTTAGTTAATCTGTTGGAATTCATTCTGAGAAGATGACCATAAAAATTTATTCTCCTTTTTCGCATAGAATCTGAAAGTTTTTCAATTTTCTTGTAGAGAGTTTCATTTTTGATGTATATAATCTTATTGTCTTGAAACTTTGGCCCAATGATTTTTCTTAAAATTTTTCTTTCCTTTACCTCAAGTTTCTCTATTTGGCCTTTAAAATTCATGTTAAGTGTTTCTGCTGCATACAGTGCTTCTGGTTTAATCACTGTCTTGTAATGTGTAATTTTGGACCCCCATGAAAGGGATTTTTTGTTGTATGTATTTTTTGTTAGTTAGAAGGCCAATTCAAGTTTATTTTTTCTGGATTCCATTGCTTTGCTTTCCCCAGCATTCCAACTAATCCATTCTCCGAGATATTTGAATTCTTTTACTATTTCAATCTTCTGTTCTTGAACTTTGAGGTATTTACATGAGTGCTTGATGCTTGTCAATATCTTAGTTTTTTCAGAGGAGATGTGAAGCCTTGTTCTTTTTAATTTCTGAAATGACCTTCTGTAGTTCATCAGTCGTCGGTGGTTCTGAATCCGGCTTCTCACGGTTGTTTGGGATGGATTAAAATTTTTCAAGGATGGGTTCACAATTCAAGAGTTTCTCAAAGTAGCCTGCTAGTATTTTACAGTTTTCCGTGTTGTTGTGAGCGATGGTCCCATTTACATCTCGAAATTGGAGGGTGGGTGCTTTGTATCTTGATAACCTATGTTTGAAAGTTCTGTAAAAGCTCCTTGTGTTGTTTTTAGCAAATTCTTCATCAATTTGGAGGAGAGTTTTATTTTCATGTGTCTTCTTAATCCTTTTTATATTTTTATCTACCAGTTTTCTAACTGTAATGAAATTCAGTCTACTTTCTTCTGTTTTCTGTGTTTGCCAATTTTGCCATGCCTGTTTTCTTGTTTCAATGAGGGCATCACATTTCAGCGACCACCAGGCATGTTTTTTACTTTTTTTGTTAGGTGCTATCCGTTCAGCTGTAGTAATGAGGTTTTCCTTGTTATCCCCCAGCTTTGAGTCTGAATGGTTTCTGTTGCTTTTGTGAATTCATCTGATTTTAATATCTTTTCTGTGCTATACTTCCGACCCTTAATTTGTTTCATGCTGCGTTTATGACTTTGAACTTAATTTTAGAAAGGTAATGGTCTGAATCCAAGTTTGCACCCCTGAGTACCCTAACGTTCATGATTTCTTTGCTAGAAATCTTCTTGATTGCCACATGATCAAGTTGAAATTCCCCAAGGCTAGGATTTGGGGATACCCATGTCTTTAGTCTTCGTGGTAGTATCTTGAAAGCTGTGGATTTAAGAATCAAATTGTGCGCTTGGCACAGTTCTATTAGTCTCACACCATTTCTGTTTGTTCTCTTGTGTGCAGGATAGTTTCCAACTATTTTCTTATATCGTTTTTCTTTACCAATCCGTGCATTAAAATCTCCAAGAAGAATGATGATGTTTTTATCTGGAATTTTCTGAACAATGTCATCTAGATGATTCCAAAAGGCCTCCACTTTTTCTTTGTTTTTCCTGTTATCCTCGTTTATAGGAGCATGTGCATTGATAATTGTGTAGATTTTGTTTGTGCTTGTGAATGTAAGACTTGAGATTCTTTCTGATTGGGAATCAAAGCCAACTATTGAGTTCAAGATTTGTTTGTTGATTATAAAGGCTGCCCCAAGATGTGATACATTTTTCATTACTCTCGGTCCCACTTTCCCTTTGTATATCCTAAAACCTTCGGAATCTAAGGTATCTGTATCCCTGTATCGTGTTTCTTGAATGGCTGTTATGAGTACGTTTTGGTTCTTTAGCGCATCTGTTAGATGTTTTAGTTTTCCGGTTTTCAACAATGAGTTTGCATTGAAAGTTGCTAGGTACGTTGATTGCCTATATTGAAATTTGGATGAGATTCCAAGACACTCCGACTTGTCTTTGTGCAATGTTGCAGACTCCCCAGAATCCGAATGTCTGCTGACGTACTGGCGTACGGTGGATCGTCCACCTGGGGTAAAATAGTTTACATCACACACTTCCATGATTGATGAAAGTTATTTTGGGTGTGGCCCAAAGGCCACAAAATGTACAACCAAGATTCTGAGTCCTGGAGGTAGTTCTTCCGATCTCTCCGCCGTTGGGAATCTGAACTCCCTCTTCCGCCTTTGAGACCGTTGACCAGGTTTCACCTAGTAACCCTAGGCAGGGGCCCTTGCAGGGTGCTACCATCCGGAGCCAGATGGACCCAGGTTTTTTAACGAGGTGTTACTCCTCCCCCTCCTCCTTCCTCATCACTTGCGAAATGAGGCCCCGGACTTGGGACCGGCAGTGGTGGAGTTGCAGTCTTTAGTCTATTGTACAAAATAAATTTTTTGAAGGTGAAAATCTGTCAGGCAACAACTTCATTTTGCTTTTAGTTCGGGTAAACAAGGTCAGAACGTGGCGGGGAAATGAGAAAATTTGAAAAAGAAAAAGAAAAGGCTAAATCTGGATATAGTGGCCGCCAATGACAAGAAATGCAAACAAGTTAAAGACTTGTGGTCAGGTAAATATAGGTTAAAATCACGAGTAGAAGAAATGGCATGACGGGAATAACACTCGTTATGTATAGTAAGATAGGGCAGAGAGTGAGTTACTGTGAAATGTTTTGTAATAGGGATCTTTGTATCAGAATCCACAGGAAAGTTAGCACCAGCAACATTAGTGAAGGTACACATGTCGACGTCACAATCAGAAGTTAAAGAGATAAAGAGAGGATATTGAACGAGTAAGTCAGTATGTAAAGGGAAATGAAAATTTAATTATCATGGATAACGGAAATGCGATTTGTAGAGGAAAGAAAAGAAGAACGAGTTACAGGCAAATATGGCTTCTTTAAAGGAATCAGTGGGAGGGAAAAGCGATTAAGCTCGGCAGTAAGTTTCAGTTAGTGCCACAAATACATTATTCAAGAATGGCAAGGGGAGGAAGTACATTTTTAAAAGTTCTGGAGGCACGTGAAGATTTAAACTGGAATACACTATGTGATTAAAAGTATCGGGACACCTGGCTGAAAATGGCTTACAAATTCGTGGCGCCCTATATCTGTAATGCTGGAATTCAGTATGGTGTAGGCCCACCCCTAGCCTTGATGACAGGTTCCACTCTCGCAGGCATATGTTCAATCACGTGCTGGAAGGTGTCTTGGGGAATGGCAGCCCATTGTTCACGGAGTGCTGTACTGAGGAGAGGTATCGATGGCGGTCGGTGAGGCCTGGCACGAAGTCGGCGTTCCAAAACATCCCAAACGTGTTCTATAGGTCAGGACTCTGTGAAGGCCAGTCCATTAGAGAGATGTTATTGTCGTGTAACCACTCCGCCACAGGCCGTGCATTACGAACAGGTGCTCGACCGTGTTGAAAGATGCAATCGCCATACCCGAATTGCTCTTCAACAGAGGGGAGCAAGAAGGTACTTAAAACATCAATGTAGGCCTGTGCTGTGATAGTTCCACGCAAAACAACAGGGGGTGCAAGCCTTCTCCGTGAAAAAAAATTACCACACCAAAACACACACCACCGCCTCCGAATTTTACTGTTGGCACTACACACGCTGGCATTCGCCATACCCACACCCTGACATAGGACCGCCACATTATGTAATGTGATTCACCACTCCACACAACGTTTTTCCACTGTTCAATCGTCCAATGTTTGCGCTGCTTTGTTTGGCATTTTCAGGCGTGATGTGTGGCTTATGAGCATCTGCTTGACCATGAAATCCAAGTTTTCTCACCTGCCGCCTAACTCGCATAGAACTTGCAGTGGATCTTGATGCAGTTTGGAATTCCTGTGTAATGGTCTGGATAGATGTCTGCCTATCAGACATCACGACCCTCTTCAACTGTCGGTGGTCTCTGTCAGTCAGCAGACGAGATCGGCCTGTACGCTTTTGTGCTGTACGTGTGCCTTCACGTTTCCACTTCACTATCACATCGGAAATAGTGGACCTATGGATATTTAGGAGTGTGGAAATCTTGCGTACAGACGTATGACGCAAGTGACACCCAATCACCTGACCACGCTCGAAGCCCATGAGTTCCCCAGAGTACCCCATTCTGCTCTCTCACGATGTCTAATGACTACCGAGGTCGCTGACCTGGCAGTAGATGGCAGCACAATGCAACTAATATGAAAAACGTATGCTTTTGTGGGTATCCGGATACCTTTGATCACATAGTGTACATCGTGGTCAGACAGCAATACCAGATTCAGGTGTGGAACAGCCTCGTATCACCATGTAGTAGTGATGAAGAGCCGGTTGAAGTAGAGCCGTCGGGTTCAAATGGCTCTGAGCACTATGGGACTTAACTGCTGAGTTCATCAGTCCCCTAGAACTTAGAACTACTTAAACCTAACTAACCTAAGGACAGCACACACATCCATGCCCGAGGCAGGATTCGAACCTGCGACCGTAGCTGTCGTGAGGCTCCAGACCGTAGCGCCTAGAACCGCTCGACCACTCCAGCCGAGCCGTCGGGAAGTATCAACGTGGAGAGAAGTGGCGCACTGAAGTACTGAGAAGTGTTGATATGTGTTTGAAATTTTCTGTGTGCCGTGATGAATACAGTAACGGGTAATTTAGTTGAAGTCAGAGAAATTGGAAGTACATACGTTTGTGCAGGGAAAGCAACTACGAAGAGATCTTGAGTAGCGGAAGACATACTTTAACTGGCGTGGTAGCAACAGATTATGCTTATCCATTACGGATATCTTAGAACTGTGACTTTATACTGAATGGAAGTAAGTTATACAAACTGCAACCAGTCACTTTTTTTCATAAAATTTTATTATAAAATATATCGTGAGAAATTATTATTACATGCTTTTAACTTTATATAACTCTGCTTTATAAACTTTATGAAGTAAAGTTACTTCCATACTCTATAAATCACCATTACTGTGGAACCAGTGGGCATTTAGAAAATTTTACAGCTGCCAGATATACCAGACGTGACCGGTAGGTAAAAACAAGTTGACTACTCCTGCTCTAGAGGCACATGCGCTGTTTCATGGGATCGAAGATTTCCAAAAACACTTCAATTCGAATCTATGTTCCACCCTGGATCGGACTGTGTCATTTAAGAGGCACTGCATAAACAGGTCGACTAAGCCTGGGTCGCTCAGATGGTAGAGTACTTGCCTGCGAAAGGCAAAGGTGCCGGTTTCGAGACTCGGTCCAGAACTCAATTTTAATCTGCCAGGAAGTTTCAGATAAGTCATTGCTTTGAAACACTTGTAGAGTAATGACGTATTTCTAAAATTGTAAATAGCTTAAACAACGACAAGCCTACGTATATAGCATTGGTAGACTTACTGTTAGATAAAGCTTTTGACAATGTTTAGTGGAACAATCTCTTTGAAATTCTGAAGGTAGCAGGGGTAAAATATTGGGAGCAACTTGTGCAGAACCCAGGCGCCAGTGTAAGAGTGAGGGATATAAAAGGGAACCAGTGCTTAAGAAGGAAGATAGACCGGGTTGTAACCTGTCCCCGATGTTATTCAGTCTGCACACTGAGCAGGCAGTAAAGGAAACCAAATAAAAATTTGGTGTAGGAATTTAAGTGCAGGGAGAAGAAATAAAAATTTTTAGGTTTGCCAATGACATTGTAATTCTGTCAGAGATAACAAAGGACAGTAAAGCAGTTGAACGGAATGGACAGTGTCTTGAAAGGTGGATAGAAGATGAACATCAACAACAGAAAAACAAGAGCAATGGAATGTAGTCGAATTACATCGGGTGATGATGAGGGAGACACTTAAAGTAGTAGAAGAGTTTTGCTATTTGGGCAGTAAAATCCGAAATAGAAAGGATATAAAATGTAGACTGCCAATGGTAAGAAAATCATTTCTGAAGAATAGAAATTTATTAACGTTGAATGTAGATTTAAGTCTTGGAAGTCTTTTCTGAAGGTATTTGTCTGGAGTGTAGCCATGTGTAGAAGTGGAACATGGGCGATAAACAGTTTGGACAAAAAGAGAATAGAAGCTTTCGAAATGTGGTGCTACAGAAGAATGTTGAAGATTAGACGGGTAGATCACGTAACTGAAGAGTAGATGTTGAATAGAAATGAGGAGAAAAGAAATTTGTGGCACAACCTGAGTCACAGAAGAGATTAGTAGATAGGACGCATTCTGAGACGTCAGGAATGTCTCAAAAGTGAAGTGTGTGTGTGTGGGGGGGGGGGGGGGGGGGGGGGGGAGGGGGTAGAAATCGTAGAGGGAGGCCAAGAGATGAATACAGTAAGAAAATTAAGAAGGATGTAGGACGCAGTATTTATTTGGGGATGAAGAGGCTCGCCCAGGATAGAGTAGCATGGAGAGCTGCATCAAACCAGCTATCGGACTGAAGACCACAACAACAACAAATTTCTTTCAAGTGATTAGTCTTAAAAAAATGCGTCAATGGGTACTTAAAATTGTTTACTTGCAAACTGAATGCATTTAACATGGGTTGGCACTGACTTAGCACTGTTTACTTGCTAGGAGTGATAGCGGAATATTACTATGAAATCTGTAAAAATACAAATTATAAGGTCTGAATTATTTGATTTTATGATACTAATATTTGCATTACCACGTTTCACGATCATGTGGTACAACAATCTCAAATAGTAATAATTTTATATGATATTAAGGATGTCCGTTAACATTTCTGCCATCACACTACTATGTAAATTCACGTTAACAGTGGTAATGTACACCGCTTAACATTGTTTACTTGCTTAAAGAATTATTTGTGTACTGCACTAGTAACAACTTTTGAAGCGCATTTGCGTCAAGGGACATATTCAGGATATTTATGTGAGAACTAGTTATCCACACCATCTTCGGATTTCAGCAGATCGCCTCTGTAACGGATTCTCCCTACACGAACACTGAACACGTTACTGCTACTAGCAGCCATGTTTTGGTTCCTACATGCACACATCTGACAATGTTATTATAAGTGAGAAATTGAAATTAGGGGTAGTGCCCCTATTTCTCGGTTCATCGCGGAACTGTGAACTAATACGAATAAGGCACATGACGTAACATGTTTCACATGAAATAATTCTGTTTCTCATTGACTCTCTCTTAAGCCGCCCTCTGACGGGACGAGGCAGCTAACGTTGACGTGGACGCGGACGTTACATCTGATCTCACGCGAGACAGGCAGCGCCATCGTCACACGAGGGGACCTGGTTAACGTGATCTGCGCTCTCAGCGCTCTCCAGCGGCCTTTGTCGGCTTTATTTGAGTCGCAGACCACACAGCTTTTTTATGGAAATGGATGCGCGTAAAATAGCTGCGTGAAAACTCTGTTAGCGATTGTCGAAGGAAAGCGGAGAAAATCGAGGAGAAGATTCTGGACTCGTCGACAGTTTTAACAGCAAATTGCTGGTTCAGAGACACAGCATAATGCTGTATAACTGTCTGAGATGCATACGAGTATTAGCAGAATTTATTTGTTAAATCAATTGAATTTTGATCCCATTTTCGGTTTAAATTGAATATCGTAAAGATATAGTGTCTAATGTCAGTTTGCGCGTGCTTGCTATCCATATTCTCGATGTTGCATTGAATATCAATACTGTAAAATAAAGTACACTTTTATCACACAGATTTCAGGATGAAGATTCGTTTCGTAATTCCATTCGAATGAAATATCAGTTTTTTAAGCTATTCGCCATCATTGAAAAAGATATATACCGGCAAGATACAAACATGAGCCAGCTTGTAAACTCAGAGGTAGATATATGTATTTTACAGCGAGTAGTAGCAGTCAAGTTAAGATTTCTAGCCACTGGAAAAACATTCTACGCCAGTCGTTGGCATTTGCAACAAGAATTGCAGCAAATTCATTATTTATGATAAATAACTTCGGCTTTTGAGATAGTACTTCTATTGAATGAATAATAAAGACTTTCTTTAGAAGGCAAAAGGCGAAAAAGAAATATCGAAGGAGGTGGACGCTATCTCACTACCTTTCTCTTCAAAACCCAGAATCTCACGACACCACCAACTGCTTTACAGCTTCTACATTGCAACCGGTCCTTGGTACACTATGTAAAGACTATTTACAAATATCTTTATTTTATATTTAATAAGCAAACTGTAGCAAAAAGACGAGCGTTTTGCTAGGTCCTCATTGTGCGGAATCATTGAAACGGTATACTTTCGTAGCACATGAGATATAAGACAACAAACATCAACTATAGGAAGGATTTACCTACCAATATGTATTTCTTGTCTTTTATTACAACAAATCGTTGTTAAAACGACACGTTTTCGAGAGATCGTGAAACTGCTGATGCTCTGAAACAGCTTATATTCGTACTACGTACTCTATGAGAAAGCAAGTCCACTAAATACCATGTTTAACGCCATACAATATGACGGACCTTATGTCCTACTTGTGACGCTAAACGATGTCGCATCTCGTTGGCCACTTTCCTCTGCTCGAGGCAAAAATTTGACGTGCCAGAATGCAGTGCAACGGAACGAGGGATTGAACGCTATGACGTCACCAGTTCTTCGTTGACGCGTGTTTTCACGTCCCGGGAGAGGACGTCTTTACTGTTGTTTACAGCCGAGGTGTTCGTACCACACACGCAGAAGAAGCCCGTCATAACCCCATCCATACGTTGTTTACTAGGGACGAAAACCACGACAACGCTATGCAAGTCAATGAGAGCAGGCTGTACGTGACATTAAAGGAGTGATGCCAGCCAGGGTCGCTACTCTAGCCGTTTGCGGCCGTAGCGGTTCGCGCGTCACGCCCGCCATTACGTAACGAGCGGTCCGTTAGAGGGGGACACACCGCACCGGGGCCGAGCTGACGCCGTCTGCTGTCTCCATCCTATGCCGCTGACTTGACACCGGTCGCGTTTGGCTTTCCGCTCAGCCAGTCGCTGATACTGGCCACTGGGGAATGATAAAGCAGTCGCTACGCTCACTAGTGTGAGAATTGTTAGGCTGTAGAGATGGGCAAACTGAAACACTTAACCGTTTCGAAACAAATGAAACAGTACAATGTAATGCTTCGATACGCTGTTTCGAAACAGTGAAACAGTTTGTGTTTTGTTATCTAATAAACCTACACAATTTATCATCATGAATGTCTACTGTATAAGTATGACCATATAAACACAAATGAGGTGCGAGAGCGCTAATCATATCGCAGAAAGTATGAAACTATCACTTAGGCGTATTGGCAGTTTCGTATTTCCTGCAGCAAATGCACTGCTTTCGTGTCGTGTGACTTTCATACTTTTCAATTGGCTGAGGAGAGCCATAGCTGAAGACAGAAGAACCACCACGAACGGAACTGGAGGTGGGAGCAAACTGCAGAAACTACGGATATTCTACTGGGATTCCCACATTCCGTTAGTATGGGTAATATACCCATCCTGCTAATTTCCATGCACACAAAGGGAATCATTGTGGATAATCGGCACATTGACTATAGACTCACAAATAACGCTAAATAATTCGAATAAATAACAAAATACAACAGAAAAAAATTTTGTCTTTCAAGGTTTTTCGAACCGTTACTATAAATTCACCATGCTCCCCCGCACTTCCCGTTCACCATTACACTGTAAGTGATATGTCAGACAGATTGATTGCAATTATACCTACATCAAATTTATGTATATGTCTAATAACTGTCACTCTACGTCTTTTTTTTATATTCAAAATGTAGTAGGCTTACTTGCGTTTCTTAATATGATTACTGTACATGAATAGAGAAGCGTATGTTATAAAAAAAGTGTAATTTATTTGAATGATTTTCACATATTTATTATTTTGAATGTGAGTAGTATGCGTTGTTTTATTGTTTGGTTAGTGTTTATAAAGCAGATGTTACGCCATTTCGGAATAGGACATTCAGCTAGAAACGAAGCTTTATTTTCGGATAACTTAAGCTTCATGCTATTGCCTGTCAAAAAGATTTCGACACTCTTTGAAAGTGTTTCATGAAGTGGTATGTTGTGTTTCAGTAATTGTGCCGAGCCCGAATCTCGTCCAACACAGAGCGGAATGAAACATCACTGTTTCGATACAATTAGTCCGTTCCAAGCACATGTGGACTGAAACAGCCTTATTTTGAAACAACGATACAGTTTCTGTGTCTCGCTCGAGATCGAATCCGAGACAGGGGCGGAATGAAACACCACTGTTTCGAAACAGTGAACCACAGCCGTTCCGAAACACTGAAACAGTTGCACGTATCGATACACTGGATCGAAACATAGGAACAGTGGCCAAGTCTATTAGGCTGGGTTTTCCCAGAAGCAGGAATTTTGCGCCGCGTGGCACGTAATGCCCCTGTTGTGGTACGTCGTCCTCTCGACGGTGACAAAACAGTGAGGGTGTTTTCTGACAGAGCGCAATGACTAGTGCGCCAGCGCTTTACGTCAGGCGTGATAGGCCAACTTCTCCTGCGCTCCGTTATACTGTACTGAAGCAGTTCCTTAAAGTCAGATAAGGTTAGTGTGCAACATGGGTTCAGACTGCGCCAAAAAACTGCAAGTACGTGTCAGTGCCGAGGAAGATACCGTAGTAAAATGTTGATTCTACAACTACGTCTACATCCATACTCCGCAAGCCATCTGACGGTGTGTGGCGGAGGGTACTTTGAGTACCTCTATCGGTTCTCCCTTCTATTCCAGTCTCTTATTGTTCAGCCGGCCGGGTGGCCGAGCGGTTCTAGGCGCTATATCCCGGAACCGCGCGATCGCTACGGTCGCAGGTTCGAATCCTATCTCGGGCATGGATGTGTGTGATGTCCTTAGGTTGGTTAGGTTTAAGTAGTTCTAAGTTCTAGGGGACTGAGGGCCACAGATGTTAAGTCCCATAGTGCTCAGAGCCATTTTTTTTTTTTTTGATCCTTTAACGAAGCGCACTGCTCTCCGTTGGATCTTCTCAATCTCTTCTATCAACCGTATCTGGTGTGGACACCACACCGGTGAGCAGTATTCAAGCAGTGGGCGAACAAGTGTACTATAACCTACTTGCGATTGGCGCAGTTTCCGTACATACCTGTCTATTGGACACGATGAACCGGAAAGTGATGGCCTTCTCAGATATTTAAATGAGAAGATAGAAGACAATCTACGCTCTAAAAACTGGCTGGAAGACCTGTCGAAATCTCCAAGACAAAAGGATGATGTAGACGAGTTCTGCAAAACCATGGTTACGAGAGTGCGAAAAGTTCGGCTCGATCTCATTCCGTAGACCAATACTGAAGCTTTCCGAATCATCTAAGAGACGCAAGTGTTAACCGACAGCGTCAGTGCGGTTCCAGATCACTAACTATGGATTATATTGAACGAGTAAATTTATGGAGATGATGTTTTCATCAAGTTATACAGGGTGTTCCAGGAGGCACGCACAGTTTTCAGGAACATGACAAGTGTGATTATTCGGAGCAAAAAAGTCCAGTAAGCATGGGCTCTAATACGCATGCCTCCTTCTTCACCTTCCATACTGTGAAACACATCTCCTCTACTGTAAACTCTTTTTCCTTCCATATTCTCAGACTTGATATATGGGCTAAAACAAGCAGAATATGTCCAGCAAACATGGACTCTAACTGCATACCTTAAGAGCTTTGAGCACCTGTTCAGTAGAAAAAAAAACGTGTTTCTCAGCAGCTAACATAAACACATGCTCATAGCTCTTACGGCATGCCCGTTTACAGCCCATGTTTACGAGACACAATTTTTTCTTGACTTGGTCCGTACTACCACCTCTAGAAATATGGAAAGTGTAGATCTCGCAGTAGAAGAGTTTCGTTTCACAGTATCGAAGATGAAGAAGTGCTCCTAGCTCTCAGGCCGCGTCCTACGTAAGCGACAGAAGCGACCTACTGCGCGCGACAGCTTCAGACGACGAAACGGTTACAGGAGTGTCCTACGTGGGCGATGTCAGTGATGCAGCCTGTCCTCTGCTACAGTTAGCGACGTTTGAATTCAAACGTGTTTGAATCTTGTCGATGCATCACGCATCTGAATTTATGTTCGTTATTCATTGTAGTTGCTGTGCTGCACGAAACTGAGTACATGGCTGCAAGAAATTTTTAAGAGTTTGCAGAGGTAAAATCAAATTGCGTAGACTTTCCGTATAGTTCATTTAAAGCCATACATTTTTGCGTAAGAAATATAACCAATATATCGGGTTGCGCGCGGGGGCGTCCGAATTCTTTCCTGCGCTTCGGGAATCAAGTGGTCGTAAAAATCGTCGTATCTCATAAACGGTTCAAGTTATGGAAACGACGTTTTTTCGGACGTGACAGAACGCAGAAAGGACTATTTTATCGTATGACTAACACTTGATACGTTTTTTTTAAATGCATGAGCAGAGCAAAAACAAGACTCCCTATAAATTACTCCATGAGATTTTGTCCGAATTTTCATAGCCAAACAAAGAGAGAGAAACAGGAAAACGGGGTATCAAAGTGACCAGCGTGAGGTCTAGTTTTGCATGAAAATATTTAACTGTTTGAAAGTAATCCGGATAATCAAGGAAAACTTAATTAATGAGATGAGGAAAAACTGAAATATTTCGCGAAAAGTTGCTGCCAAGCTAATTAAATGAAGTGTCAAAAAGTTCATTTGTTCTAGGCCTTTCTTGCACATAAAAAGATACATAGGTACGGTATTTAAATGTCAAAAAGGCTTCCTTCGAATCAAGTACCAAAGCTAGGATTTTCGAGAACAGAAGACGTTAGGAAGGCAAACAAGGTGTCAATAAGATCATGCTCTCTGAATAAAACTTGAAAATAAAAAAAAATAAATAAATCGGTCAAAGATTTTGTTGAATGATCTGTGTGAAAGGAATAAATAGATCGGAGAAACATTCTACGTGCCTTTGAATGATGCTCGAAATCATGAACATAAGATGAGGTGCATCAAACGTTTCCCTAATATTTTTTATTTCATACTTTTAGACAAATCACTTTACAAAATGTTTGACTTCCTTTTCAAAAATTTTATATGCTTTTCTTTTACAGACTATTTAAGCTAACTGAAACGCTTGGCTTTAACACTGACTACTGATGAATTACGTATATCAAATATCTGTAAAATTTCATGGTTGTTCATTGTAATTTATTAGGAATTTAACGTGTGGGATACTCTGGGATAGGTATGTATACACTTAAAGATCAAGTACATTCGTAAGACCTTAAGTTACTGAGTGAAGCGATCAACGAAGAACCTCAGCGGGTGTCATGGGACGTCCGCCCCGAACAAATATAAAGAACAATAGAGAACAAAATCAGATGTCAAAAGAAAAAGTGTCAACGATGAACTTCAACAAATGTAATAGGACGTCCGCCCTGAACAAATACAACGATCAGCTACGAACAAAATGAGATTAACAGAACAAAAAAAGGTAGAACCTCAGATTGTCGTACAAAGGTTCTCGTGTTCGAAACCCACTGATAGCAGCTTTCTTCCACAGGTTACGAGTCAAATTTTTATGTGGGAGAACATTCTTTTGACATGTAAAAGGACGTTTCGGAGTTTGTAGCAGTGTTCTTTTGACAGTCTGCTTTCGCTTCATTAGTTGAAAGTAACAAACCTATAGAGTACATTTGTATAGATAGGTATGGTGTTATCTACACAAATCTACGCCATACGCTACTTTCAACTAACGAAGCGAAAGCAGACTGGGAGATTACATTGCTACAAACTCCGAAACGTCCTTTTACATGTCGGAAAAATGTTCTCCCATGTAACAATTTTACGTCTAAACTGTTAAAGAAAGTCGCTACCAGTGAGTTTCGAACTCGGGACATATCGGACGTTCATCTCACGCTCTACCATCTTACCTACCACAGATCTGTTCGTTAATGATTCATAGATAGGTTTTCCTATACACAATAGTTATGGTGTTACTTTTAATTAGCTTTTACTCATGTTCTACTGGACGACAGCACACAGCACGAACTAAATCGCTGTTTTGGTTGATAGTCTATCGACACACAACGTTTCGCAACGATCTGAGTGTCTGACAGCTGAAGGTTTGGGTGTAAGAGGCTTACCAGATGTCCGCAGCTCGTGGTCGTGCGGTAGCGTTCTCGCTTCGCACGCCCGGGTTCCCGGGTTCGATTCCCGGCGGGGTCAGGGATTTTCTCTGCCTCGTGATGACTTGGTGTTGTGTGATATCCTTAGGTTAGTTAGGTTTAAGTAGTTCTTAGTTCTAGGTGACTGATGACCATAGATGATAAGTCCCATAGTGCTCAGAGCCAGAGCTTACAAGAAATCGTTCTTCACGCGAACCAGCGGCGTCCTAACCGCCGTCTGTTTCACGTCTGCTGTGCAGCGAGCTACCTTAATTTAAGTATTAATTGTATTTTTCTTACTTGTCACTTCTTCTTCCGTGTGTTTTTGCTTTTAGGAAGCTTTAATTGTCGAGTGCTATTAATAGTGTTCCATAGATTTCGTGTTTGTTTTGAATACAGTCAGAGAGAGTCCCTTTAGTCAACCGTATTGCCGGTAGTGCTAGTGTTTGTTTTCAATACAGTTCAGAGACAGGTAGTGCTATTTTCATTGTTTTCTACAAGAAGTGGCCAGCAATCACAGTTTAGTCAATAATCAGCCGCCTTTAGTGAATTTGCAGTCTAGTTAAAAGTTGATTAACTCTCGTCAGTAAATTGATTCCTTAGGATGGATAGGATGTGTGACTGCTGCGTACGGACGCAGGAGAAGCTGGCCACTGTTCGCGAACAGCTGAGCGTGTTGATGGCCGCAGTCAGCCGTCTTCAGGCTGCTGCCTCGGAGTGTAGCGGCAGTGGGGAGTCTGGTGCGTCGCATGGTGTACACCCCAGGTGTTACATGCTTCACCCACTGTCCCTGCTGTCGAGACATCTTCGCGTGTACCGGGCGCGGTTGGGCCACCCTCTCCCCAAGGGGAGTGGCGGGTTCAGCGGCGTTCGCGGCGCACGAGGCGGAGGGTCAATGTGGAGGCTGGCCGTGTGGCATCGCCCGCTCTGCCTGTGAGTGGACATGTGGCTGCTCCTTTAGCAAGGTCCGAGCAGGCACACGGGGGGAGGGGTTTATTAGTTATTGGGAGCTCCAACGTTAGGCGGGTGATGGAGCCCCTTAGGGAAATAGTGGAAGGTCGGGGAAGAAGGCCAGTGTTCACTCTGTCTGCATGCCGGGGGGTCTCATCCGAGATGTGGAGGAGGCCCTACCGGCGGCGATAGAGAGCACTGGGTGCACCCGACTGCAAATTGTTGCTCATGTCGCCACCAATGACTCCTGCCGTCTGGGTTCAGAGGTCATCCTCAGTTCGTACAGGCGGTTGGCGCGGAATTGGTGAAGGCGGAAAGCCTCGCTCGCGGGGTGGAATCAGAGCTAACTATTTGTAGTATCGTTCCCAGAACCGATCGCGGTCCTCTGGTTTGGAGCCGAGTGGAAGGCTTAAACAGACGATTCTGCGGAGATATGGGGTGCAAATTTTTCGACCTCCGCTATCGGGTGGAGAAATGTAGGGTCCCCCTGAATAGGTCAGGCGTGCACTACACGCCGGAAGCGACAAGACGCCTCCTGAGACGCGGCAAGGTAGGAGTAGGCAAAATGCAACAGGGAATAACAATATTAATGTGCTAATAGTAAACTGCAGGAGCGTCTATAGAAAGGTCCCAGAACTGCTCTCATTAATAAACGGTCACACGCCCATATAGTACTAGGGACAGAAAGTTGGCTGAAACCAGACGTAAACAGTAATGAAATCCTAAACTCAGATTGGAATGTATACCGCAGAGACAGGCTGGACAGTGAAGGGGGAGGCGTGTTTATAGCGATAAGAAGTGCAACAGTACCGAAGGAAATTGACGGAGATCCGGAATGTGAAATGATTTGGGTGAAGGTCACGGTTAAAGCAGCCTCAGACATGGTAATTGGATGTCTCTATAGGCCCCCGGGCTCAGCAGCTGTTGTGGCTGAGCACCTGAAGGATAATTTGGACAATATTTCGAGTAGATTTCCCCACCATGTTATAGTTCTGGGTGGAGATTTTAATTTGCCGGATATAGACTGGGAGACTCAAACGTTCATAACGGGTGGCATGGACAAAGAATCCAGTGAAATTTTTTTAAGTGCTTTATCTGAAAACTACCTTGAGCAGTTAAACAGAGAACTGATTCGTGGCGATAACATATTAGACCTTCTGGTGACAAACAGACCCGAACTATTTGAAAAAGTTAACGCAGAACAGGGAATCAGCGATCATAAAGCGGTTACGGCATCGATGATTTCAGCCGTAAATAGAAATATTAAAAAAGGTAGGAGGATTTTTCAGTTTAGCAAAAGTGACAAAAAGCAGATTACAGAATACCTGACGGCTCAACACAAAAGTTTCGTCTCAAGTACAGATAGTGTTGAGGATCAGTGGACAAAGTTCAAAACCATCGTACAATATGCAAAAATGGCTCCGAGCACTATGGTCATCAGTCCCCTAGAACTTAGAACTACTTAAACCTAACTAACCTAAGGACAGCACACAACACCCAGCCATCACGAGGCAGAGAAAATCCTCGACACCGCCGGGAATCGAACCCGGGAACCCGGGCGTGGGAAGCGAGAACGCTACCGCACTCGTACAATATGCGTTAGATGAGTATGTGCCAAGCAAGATCGTAAGAGATGGAAAAGGGCCAACGTGGTACAACAACCGAGTTAGAAAACTGCTGCGGAAGCAAAGGGAACTTCACAGCAAACATAAACATAGCCAAAGCCTTGCAGACAAACAAAAATTACGCGAAGCGAAATGTAGTGTGAAGAGGGCTATGCGAGAGGCGTTCAATGAATTCGAAAGTAAAGTTCTATGTACTGACCTGGCAGAAAATCCTAAGAAATTTTGGTCTGATGTCAAAGCGGTAGGTGGATCAAAACAAAATGTCCAGACACTCTGTGACCAAAATGGTACTGAAACAGAGGATGACAGACTAAAGGCCGAAATACTAAATGTCTTTTCCCAAAGTTGTTTCACAGAGGAAGATTGCACTGTAGTTCCTTCTCTAGATTGTCGCACAGATGACAAAATGGTAGATATCGAAATAGACGACAGAGGGATAGAGAAACAATTAAAATCGCTCAAAAGAGGAAAGGCCGCTGGACCTGATGGGATACCAGTTCGATTTTACACAGAGTACGCGAAGGAACTTGCCCCCCTTCTTGCAGCTGTGTACCGTAGGTCTCTAGAAGAGCGTAGCGTTCCAAAGGATTGGAAAAGGGCACAGGTCATCCCCGTTTTCAAGAAGGGACGACGAACAGATGTGCATAACTATAGACCTTTATCTCTAACGTTGATCAGTTGTAGAATTTTGGAACACATATTATGTTCGAGTATAATGACTTTTCTGGAGACTAGAAATCTACTCTGTAGGAATCAGCATGGGTTTCGAAAAAGACGGTCGTGTGAAACCCAGCTCGCGCTATTCGTCCACGAGACTCAGAGGGCCATAGACACGGGTTCACAGGTAGATACCGTTTTGCTTGACTTCCGCAAGGCGTTCGATACAGTTCCCCACAGTCGTTTAATGAACAAAGCAAGAGCATATGGACTATCAGACTAATTGTGTGATTGGATTGAGGAGTTCCTAGATAACACAACGCAGCATGTCATTCTCAATGGAGAGAAGTCTTCCGAAGTAAGAGTGATTTCAGGTGTGCCGCAGGGGAGTGTCATAGGACCGTTGCTATTCACAATATACATAAATGACCTTGTGGATGACATCGGAGGTTCACTGAGGCTTTTTGCAGATGATGCTGTGGTGTATCGAGAGGTTGTAACAATGGAAAATTGTACTGAAATGCAGGAGGATCTGCAGCGAATTGACGCATGGTGCAGGGAATGGTAATTGAATCACAATGTAGCCAAGTGTAATGTGCTGCGAATACAAAGAAAGATAGATCCCTTATCATTTAGCTACAAAATGGCAGGTCAGCAACTGGAAGCAGTTAATTCCATAAATTATCTGGGAGTACGCATTAGGAGTGATTTAAAATGGAATGATCATATAAAGTTGATCGTCGGTAAAGCAGATGCCAGACTGATATTCATTGGAAGAATCCTAAGGAAATGCAGTCCGAAAACAAAGGAAGTAGGTTACAGTACACTTGTTCGCCCACTGTTTGAATACTGCTCAGCAGTGTGGGATCCGTACCAGATAGGGTTGATACAAGACATAGAGAAGATCCAACGGAGAGCAGCGCGCTTCGTTACAGGATCATTTAGTAATCGCGAAAGCGTTACGGAGATGATAGATAAACTCCAGTGGAAGACTCTGCAGGAGAGACGCTCAGTAGCTCGGTACGGGCTTTTGTTAAAGTTTCGAGAACATACCTTCACCGAAGAGTCAAGCAGTATATTGCTCCCTCCTACGTATATCTCGCGAAGAGACCATGAGGATAAAATCAGAGAGATTAGAGCCCACACAGGAGCATACCGACAATCCTTCTTTCCACGAACAATACGAGACTGGAACAGAAGGAAGAACCGATAGAGGTACTCAGGGTATCCTCCGCCACACACCGTCAGGTGGCTTGCGGAGTATGGATGTAGATGTAGATGTAGCAGAGGGGGCCAATAAGTGTGGTAGACAAAGTGCCCTCCAACACAAGCGTAAAGTAACTTGCAGAGTATAGACGTAGATGTAGATGTAGGGTATCAGTTGGATGAGAGTCGCCACTTTGCATTGCGGGATGCATTTCCTACGTCGGAGAATCTTATGAAAGTGCCCTTTTTCACTTCTTTTATGAAGCGTAACGTAAGCGCAGCAATCGATGTAGAAGGTTTTTATTTCTCGTCCACACGAGCAGCTCATTCAGACTGAGAGCGCGTGAACTACTCTTACAGGGTAGTGAATAATAATCCCAGAAGGCTGTTGTCTCCTGAGCAGGACGAGCCAGCTAGTGGCAACAAATTACGCGCGACAGAAAACATAAAAAAATGGAAAACCCGCGTAGACTGGCGTCAGAGGCAGGCAGAGACGCACGCGTGCGTGCGCTCATGTGTGTTCCCGCCTGGCGGCACGCGGCGTTCCGGGCGTGGTCACCGGGCGTCCTTGCGGCTCCTGACCGCCAAACCAGACCGCCGGAACCTCCCTGCCTCGGGCGCGCCCATCCCACAGCGCGCGGCACTCGCTTCTGAACGCACAAAAATCTCTAAGATACGGTGCTGAACGAAACTGGACTGCGAATCTAGAAAATTTCTAAGATTTGTTGCTCAGCTAAACAGGCCCACAGCTCCAGGCACTCTTGGATATAACTCCCACCAGGTGGGCTTCTGACGGCCTGCATCGTGACCTTCGCCTTGTGGAGAACCGGGGCGTGCCGGGAGCGGGTTCTTGTCAGCACTGCGTCTAGTAGCGTCTGTAGCTCGATGAAACTTGGGCGATACATACACCACTGGCCATTAAAATTACTACACCACGAAGATGACGTGCTACAGACGCGAAACTTAACCGACAGGAAGAAGATGCTGTGATATGCAGATGATTAGCTTTTCAGAGCATTCACACAAGGTGGAGCCGGTGGCGACACGAGGAAAGTTCCCAACCGATTCTCATACACAAACAGCAGTTGACCGGCGTTGCCTGGTGAAACGTTGTTGAGATGCATCGTGTAAGGAGGAGAAGTCCATACCATCACTTTTCCGATTTTGATAAAGGTCGGATTGTAGCCTATCGCGATTGCGGTTTATCGTATCGCGAAATTTCTGCTCGCGTTGGTCGAGATCCAATGACTGTTAGCAGAATATGGAATCGCTGGGTTCAAGAGGGTAATACGGAGCTCCGTGCTGGATCCCAACGGCCTCGTATCACTAGCAGTCGAGATGACAGGCATCTTATCCGCATGGCTGTAACGGATCGTGCAGCCACGTCTCTATCCCTGAGTCAACAGATGGAGACGTTTGCAAGACAACAGACATCTGCACGAACAGTTCGACGACGTTTGCAGCAGCATGGACTATCAGCTCGGAGACTACGGCTGCGGTTACCCTTGACGCTGCATCACAACACGAGCGCCTGCGATGGTGTACTCAACGACGAACCTGGGTGCGCGAATGGCAAAACGTCATTTTTGCGGATGAATCCAGGTTCTGTTTACAGCATCATGATGGTAGCATCCGTGTTTGGAGACATCGCGGTGAACGCACATTGGAAGCGTGTATTTGTCATCGCCATACTGGCGTATCACCCGACGTGATGATATGGGGTGCCATTGGTTACACGTCTCGACCACCTCTTGTTCGCATTGACGGCACTTTGAACAGTGGACGTTACATTTCAGCTGTGTTACGAACCGTGACTCTACCCTGCGATCCCTGCGAAACCCTACATTTCAGCACGATAATGCACGACTGCATTTTGCAGGCACTGTACGGGGCTTTCTGCAAACAAAAAATGTTCGACTGCTGCCCTTTCCAGCACATTCTCCAGCTCTCTCACCAATTAAAAACGTCTGGTCAATGGTGGCCGAGCAACTGGCTCGTCACAATACGCCAGTCACTACTCTTGATGAACTGCGGTATCGAGTTGAAGCTGCATGGGCAGCTGTACCTGTACAAGCCCTGTTTGGCTCAACGCCCAGGCGTATCAAGGCCGTTATTACGGCCAGAGGTGGTTGTTCTGCGTACTGATTTCTCAGGATCTATGCACCCAAATTGCGTGAAAATGTAATCACATGTCAGTTCTAGTATAACATATTTGTCCAGTAAATACCCGTTTATTATCTGCATTTCTTCTTGGCGTAGCAATTTTAATGGCCAGTAGTGTAGAAAGAACCGCTACAACACAGAAAGTAACTGAGAGAAATGCGCAATAGGACGAACGCAAATGGAACTTTTACTCAAAGACAATATTTACACTTAAGTCACCGCTATTTCTAATGGTCTCCTGAACATTACAGAATACGGGACACGGTTCTCAATAGGGTGCGCAATAACCACGGACGGCTTTTGTGTTCTGCAACGTGCTCACGCATTGGCCTCAAAGTTCTTAAAGAGTCCTTGTGGCAGCGCGTTCCATTCCTCTAGCAGCTGGATGGTCGTTAGCGGTGCGGCGGTACGTCGCCCCAACGCAACCCACACGTGGTCCATATGATTTCAATCGGGCGAAGGAGCGGGCCAGTCGGTTCAACGAATATCTTCTCGTTCGAAGAACTCCCCCATCTAACCTGCCATGCGGTAGCGCATCTTCGTCCATAAAAATTAAGTCACGGCAGAATGCACTCCTGAAAAGAGGCAATAGCGTTGGCTGGTGAGTATTCAAAGATTTTTTTCTTCTACATCTACATCTACATCCATACTCCGCAA
Organism: Schistocerca cancellata; assembly: GCF_023864275.1. Taxonomy (NCBI): domain Eukaryota; kingdom Metazoa; phylum Arthropoda; class Insecta; order Orthoptera; family Acrididae; genus Schistocerca; species Schistocerca cancellata. The sequence continues at coordinate 73,135,625 of NC_064631.1, forward strand.
GCCACCTGACGGTGTGTGGCGGTGGGTACCTTGAGTACCTCTATCGGTCCTCCCTTCTATTCCATTCTCGTGTTGTTCGTGGAAAGAAAGATTGTCGGTATGCCTCTGTGTGGGCTCTAATCTCTCTGATTTTATCCTCGTGGTCTCTTCTCGAGATATACGTAGGAGGGAGCAATATACTGCTTGACTCCTCGGTGAAGGTATATTCTCGAAACTTCAACAAAAGAGCGTAGTGAGCTACTGTGCGTCTCTCTTGCAGAGTCTTCCGCTGGAGTTTATCTATCATCTCCGTAACGCTTTTGCGATTACTAAATGATCCTGTAATGAAGCGCGCTACTCTCCGTTCTCTATCTCTTCTATCAATACTATCTGGTACGGATCCCACACTGGTGAGCAATATTCAAGCAATGGGCGAACAAGTGTACTGTAACCTACTTCCTTTGTTTTCAGTCTGCATTTCCTTCGGATTCTTCCTATGAATCTCAGTCTGACCTGCTTTACCGACGATCAAATTTATACGATCATTCCATTTTAAATCACTTCTAATGCCTACTCCCTGATAATTTATGGAATTAACTGCTTCCAGTTGCTGACCTGCCATTTTGTAGCTAAATGATAAAGGATTTTGCTTTCTATGTATTCGCAGCACATTACACTTGTCTACATTGAGATTCAATTGCCATTCCCTGCACCATGCGTCAATTCGCTGCAGATGCTTCTACATCTCGGTACAATTTTCCATTGTTACAACCTCTCGATATACCGCAGTATCATCCGCAAAAAGCCTCAGTGAGCTTCCCATGATATCCACAAGGTCATTTATGTATACAGTGAATAGCAACGGTCGGTCCTACGACACTTCCCTGCGGCACACCTGAAATCACTCTTACTTCGGAAGACTTCTCTCCATTGAGAATGACATGCTGCGTTCTGTTATCTAGGAACTCCTCAATCCAATCACACAATTGGTCTGATAGTCCATATGCTCTTACTTTGTTCATTAAACGACTGTGGGGAACTGTATCGAACGCCTTGCGGAAGTCAAGCAAAACGGCATCTACCTGTGAACCCGTGTCTATGGCCCTCTGAGTCTCGTGGTCGAATAGCGCGAGCTGGGTTTCACACGACCGTCTTTTTCGAAACCCATGCTGATTCCTACAGAGTAAATTTCTAGTCTCCAGAAAAGTCATTATACTCGAACAGTATTCCAAAATTCTAAAACTGATCGACGTTAGAGATATAGGTCTATAGTTCTGCACATCTGTTAGACGTCCCTTCTTGAAAACGGGGATGACCTGTGCCCTTTTCCAATCCTTTGGAACACTACGCTCTTCTAGAGACCTACGGTTCACCGCTGCGATAAGGGGGGCAAGTTACTTCCGTAGGACTAGCGTCTGGTAATGACGTGATTGTTAGAAATACCTTCTTATAATAACTAATTCACGACAGACTGCTTCGGCATGTTTCACCATTGCCAAGTACATATACACTCCTGGAAATTGAAATAAGAACACCGTGAATTCATTGTCCCAGGAAGGGGAAACTTTATTGACACATTCCTGGGGTCAGATACATCACATGATCACACTGACAGAACCACAGGCACATAGACACAGGCAACAGAGCATGCACAATGTCGGCACTAGTACAGTGTATATCCACCTTTCGCAGCAATGCACGCTGCTATTCTCCCATGGAGACGATCGTAGAGATGCTGGATGTAGTCCTGTGGAACGGCTTGCCATGCCATTTCCACCTGGCGCCTCAGTTGGACCAGCGTTCGTGCTGGACGTGCAGACCGCGTGAGACGACGCTTCATCCAGTCCCAAACATGCTCAATGGGGGACAGATCCGGAGATCTTGCTGGCCAGGGTAGTTGACTTACACCTTCTAGAGCACGTTGGGTGGCACGGGATACATGCGGACGCGCATTGTCCTGTTGGAACAGCAAGTTCCCTTGCCGGTCTAGGAATGGTAGAACGATGGGTTCGATGACGGTTTGGATGTACCGTGCACTATTCAGTGTCCCCTCGACGATCACCAGTGGTGTACGGCCAGTGTAGGAGATCGCTCCCCACACCATGATGCCGGGTGTTGGCCCTGTGTGCCTCGGTCGTATGCAGTCCTGATTGTGGCGCTCACCTGCACGGCGCCAAACACGCATACGACCATCATTGGCACCAAGGCAGAAGCGACTCTCATCGCTGAAGACGACACGTCTCCATTCGTCCCTCCATTCACGCCTGTCGCGACGCCACTGGAGACGGGCTGCACGATGTTGGGGCGTGAGCGGAAGACGGCCTAACGGTGTGCGGGACCGTAGCCCAGCTTCATGGAGACGGTTGCGAATGGTCCTTGCCGATACCCCAGGAGCAACAGTGTCCCTAATTTGCTGGGAAGTGGCGGTGCGGTCCCCTACGGTACTGCGTAGGATCCTACGGTCTTGGCGTGCATCCGTGCGTCGCTGCGGTCCGGTCCCAGGTCGACGGGCACGTGCACCTTCCGCCGACCACTGGCGACAACATCGATGTACTGTGGAGACCTCACGCCCCACGTGTTGAGCAATTCGGCGGTACGTCCACCCGGCCTCCCGCATGCCCACTATACGCCCTCGCTCAAAGTCCGTCAACTGCACATACGGTTGACATCCACGCTGTCGCGGCATGCTACCAGTGTTAAAGACTGCGATGGAGCTCCGTATGCCACGGCAAACTGGCTGACACTGACGGCGGCGGTGCACAAATGCTGCGCAGCTAGCGCCATTCGACGGCCAACACCGCGGTTCCTGGTGTGTCCGCTGTGCCGTGCGTGTGATCATTGCTTGTATAGCCCTCTCGCAGTGTCCGGAGCAAGTATGGTGGGTCTGACACACCGGTGTCAATGTGTTCTTTTTTCCATTTCCAGGAGAGTAGAATGATGTGACGTCCATATTACGTCGTTAGTGAACTGTATTACAGCTGTCATTATTTTGATAAGATTGTAAATGACATTAATAGATCGAAAATAATACGTCAATTACGGATTGACAGTAGTCTGACAGTTCATCTCTTAACAGTTCATCTCTTACGACACTTATATTTGTAAACAGTTCATCGTTCATCTCTTACGATGTTTGTGAACATATAGCGTCGTAAGAGATGAACTGTCAAACCGTAACGTATTATTTTCGATGTATTTACGTCATTTACTACTTTATCAAAACAGGGACAGCTGTAAGATAGTTGACTAGCGACGTAATATGAACATCACTCTAGACGTACTTGACAACGGCGATAGTTGCCAAAACAGTCTGACGTGAATAAAGATTAGGTATTATAAGCAGCTATTCTGGAGCATTTTTGTAATAATTATGTCATCATCAGTTCAAAGATTTAGAGTTAATTACGCCCTCGTGACATTACACCTCCATACACCGTAACACGAGGAATATCAAAACGATCATAATCGACATCGTTCCTGAGTGCATTACGTGTAGCCGTCTCTTGCGATATGTGCCTACACCCTGCAATGCAAAGACGTGGTATGAGCGGCAATTTTTACCGAAGCAGCAGCGGCGTACGGTGGGCATTTGGCTCACAAAGCAGACGGTGCACGCGCGTAGTTTCGGCAATCGCGGTAGCCGGATGCATCCTCTCGCGACGTGTCCAGATTCCTACCGTGACTACTTTCCGCACCTCTAGCTCCAAGGTGAAGGGAGGCCAGAAAATGCTGCCAGCTTATATGGCGCCAGAATTCCGAACCAGTTTTCACGAACGTTCCAGACCCAAACGCCGCTGACGAGAGTCTGCATCGGAGTGGTACGGACAACGTGTTTTCATTAGTGTTACTGCATAGTTGGTGTGGCTCCGTCAAAAAACATAGTCCGCACTGCCAACCTTATAGGTGATGTTGTACTGACGTCACCTAGTGCTTCTTATGCGGTCGGGCTGTGGCGACTTCCAGGCCCTTAGGTTATCCATTCTGAAGCGGTGATACTCGAGCACAGGGAAGGAAAGGACTTCACTTGAACGAGAGTGCCCACGAAGCCAATTTGAGCTAAACGTCTGTTTTTCCTCCAAGGGCGTACGCCGTCCTGTGTTTAAAAAAAAAATGGTTCAAATGGCTCTGAGCACTATGGGACTCAACTGCTGAGGTCATTAGTCCCCTAGAACTTAGAACTAGTTAAACCTAACTAACCTAAGGACATCACAAACATCCATGCCAGAGGCAGGATTCGAACCTGCGACCGTAGCGGTCTTGCGGTTCCAGACTGCAGCGCCTTCGTCCTGTGTTTTTTTAATGTGCTTGGCGGGTATGAAAATCTTTTTAACCTCATTATCCAATGGTGGTCCTATACTGCAGTAATACGTCGGTGGGCCAAGAAAGCAGAGCAAAACTACAAGGGTGCCCAGAAAGTAATGCACCACATTTTTTCTTCAACAATTCTTTATTGAACATAATGAGAATTACACACACGAAAGAATGGTGTTTTACCACGTAATCTGCATCCCGTTATACCGTTATATGGCCTTCCCCTAGCGCGATTTTTTTTGAAGACTGAAGAGATCATCCTTGATGACTTATTGTTCTAGGATGGGATGTAAGGATAAAAGGAAAACACTTTATTTATTACACATTCAGTTAGGCTTGGGCACTTAATGGGTCCTTTAGCCTGCTGTCTTTGGTGATGTCTATCTGCTGTGGAGGGTGAGATGTGTCTAGGCTGTTATGTGTGACTGCTTCCTCGTGTTATGACAGATTTCCTATGGGGGGAGGGGGGGGGGGGTGAAACGTCACTGACATCGGTACTCGATACTTGTGCCATCTTGCAAGGTTTACCGTTCCTACCGATTCTAGTTGTCGAACTTCGTCCCTGAGGACATCGATTTTGTCAAAAACTCGTAGAGCCTTCTGATGGACCTTCTCTTGTACAGTGATCTCGTGGAGTGCGGTGCGGATATCGACGTTTCTTGTCCACCAAGGAGCACCTGTGATCCATCGATAGCAAATGTTTTGCAGCGCTTGGAGTTTGTTGTAGTTAGAGACTCACGTAGTTCCCCACGAGGCGGAGCCATATAACATTGTGGGTTCCACCGTTGCCCTACACAATTGGAGTTTAGTCTTAGGGTTGAGATCCTTACTCTTCAGGAACGGAATCAATGACCTGGCCATCTTCTGGGCTGCCGTCTTCTTGTCGTCAATATGCTGCGTAAAAAGTAATTTTTTGTCAAGGTAGACAGCGAGGTCCTTCACTCCCGGCGACCATGGGATAAATTGATCAGCTATTTGGAGTCTGTCGTTCAGAACTGGTTTCCTCCGTGTGAACATAACGGCTGCCGTCTTCGTCGGGTTGATCGTTATCTTATATTGCAGCGCCCAGCGTCCCATTACAGAAAGTAAGTTGCCGTTGTATCCCAGCGATTAGCTGGTCCAAGTGTCGTCCAGTTGTCAGAAAGGCCGTATCGTCCGCATAAAAACTCGCCGTAACAAGGGGGACTGTTGTGATGTCGTTTATACACTCCTGTCGCGGCATGCTACCAGTGTTAAAGACTGCGATGGAGCTCCGTATGCCACGGCAAACTGGCTGACACTGACGGCGGCGGTGCACAAATGCTGCGCAGCTAGCGCCATTCGACGGCCAACACCGCGGTTCCTGGTGTGTCCGCTGTGCCGTGCGTGTGATCCTTGCTTGTACAGCCCTCTCGCAGTGTCCGGAGCAAGTATGGTGGGTCTGACACACCGGTATCAATGTGTTCTTTTTTCCATTTCCAGGAGTGTATATAAGTTGAAAAGCAGATGCGAAATGACAGAGCCCTGCGGAATTCCTGCGGAGATCAGTTTAATTTAGGGGTTTTTATCGTCGACTCGGACATACAGTTTCCTGTCCTGCAGAAAGCTGTCTATGAGTCTAATGTAACAACACGCAGTAGGGGTAGTGCGATGCAGGTTGACGATAAGGTTGGGCCCTCCACACCTTATCGTCAATGTGTTCTTTTTTCCATTTCCAGGAGTGTACATTCATATGCGATTTCTGAATGACAACCCGCTGCGTAATCTTTCCTTATACGCGCAACCTAGATTGCCTCACTCTTATCTACTTCGTGGACTTGCGCCTATCCAAAATTGTTATGAACTTCGTGAAGGTGCAGCTACGTTTATTTTAATGCTTATTAATGTGTCTCGGTTCATTTCCAGTTCTCGTAATCGTGTAGTGTGTTCTGCCTAAATATCTACAAGGGCACAGGAAGAAAGCACAAATTCTAAGCGTGGCCAAAACACCTACGCTAAACAGGACGTGGATAATGACGTAGGATTGTAATGGCAAACACAGTTTATGATCACATTGCTCATACCTGTCGAAAAAGCATCAGTCCGTGACCGGAACAACCCAATACAATATCTATCACCTTATCAGCTGTATAATGAAAAAGAAGTAAACGTTCAAAAACATTTGCTCGGCTGAAACAAAAACTCCCATAACTATCCGAAACGTGTTAGTGCTGCCACAGGGCGTTTATAGTACGAAACGGAATGCATACGGTACTGTTATGAGCGCAACATGTCTAATCAAAAATCATTTAAAGTTCCACCTCGATGTAACAATTCAAAACCAAAGTCCAAACAAAGTTTGTCTGCGTAGCTAACACTTCAAAGTTTTCCTGAGTGTCTACAAAGTGCATATCTACAGAAATCGTAGATGTGATGTACAGACAAATAAATGATTACAATTTCAGAAAAAAATTGGCTGGTTCATTCAACGGAAAGAGCATCACAAATTGATCAATTCAATAACGCATTGGACCATCTCTGGTCCTTACGCAAGCTGTTATTCGGCTTGGCACTGACTGATAGAACTGCTGGATGTCCTCCTGAAGGATGACGTGCCAACCCTGTCCAACTGGCGCGCTAAATCGTCAAAACCTCGGGTTGATTGGAGGGCGCTACCATTAATGCTTCAAACGTTCTAAATTGGGGAGAGATCTGACAACCTTGCAGACCAAGGTAGGGTTCGGCAATTGCCCTAGAATCTCACTGACTAGAGTAAAATTGAAACTTCCTGGCAGATTAAAACTGTGTGCCGGACCGAGACTCGAACTAGGGACACCTCCCACCTTTCATGGTCCCGAGTACGAGTCTCGGCCCGGCACACAGTTTTAATCTGCCAGGAAGTTTCATATCAGCGCACACTCCGCTGCAGAGCGAAAATCTCATTCTAGAGTAAAATTGTCTTCAGCTATGAGTCCCGCTTCGAACTGAGCCTCGATGACCGGCGAAGATGGGTGTGGAGACTGTGGTGTCACCGCCAGACACCACACTTGCTAGGTGGTAGCTTTTAAATCGGCCGCGGTCCGCTAGTATACGACGGACCCGCGTGTCGCCATTGTCAGTAATTGCAGACCGAGCGCCACCACACGGCAGGTCTGGTGAGACGGACTAGCACTCGCCCCAGTTGTAAGGACGACTTTGCTAGCGACTACACTGACGAAGCCTTTCTCTCATTTGCCGAGAGATAGTTAGAATAGCCTTCAGCTAAGTCCATGGCTACGACCTAGCAAGGCGCCATTAACCATTTCTAGAGAGAGTCTCACTTGTATCATCAAGAACGCTGTATACAAATGATGGATTAAAGTTAAGTATTCCAGCAGCTACGTACTTTTCTTTATAGCATTCATTACGTATCCTGTTTCAGACCTAACGCCAGCCTACGTGAGTTGACGCGTGCATTTCGGCCTCCTCTAAATTAGTGTGCGTTGTGTTGGCTAATCTGCCGACACAACAGAGACACCCCAGGCATCGGTGGGATAACAGCCCCACTTTCGTTCGCCCCGCGGCCCGACACCGGGAGTAGTGGTCTGGAGCGCCACTGTGCCTCTTTTCAAAGCCTTACAGCAAAGCGGCTCATCAACGATATTCTACGCCCCATTTTGTTGTCCTTCATGGCAAACCATTCTGGTGTTACATTTCAACTAGGTAATATCCACCAGCGCACGGCGAGAGGCTGTACTGCTTGTCTTCATGCGTGCCAAACCCAACCATGGCCAGCAAATTCTCTTCCCAATTGAGAACGTTTGGGCGTTTGCAACTTACGGGGGTATAATGTCTAGGAAACTTCAAGAGTTCATTACTGCTATCTGACTTATTGGCTCTGTTTAACGCAGCGAAAATACCCGCAGTGTCGTTTGCATCGAATTAATATGATAATTTATTTTATTAATGAAACTCTTATTCTATCAGTAGTTTGCTACGTACGGAAATGATTATGCTTTGGTTATTGTCTGTTAAATAAATCTTACGTTTATTCATTAAAAACAGGATGAGCAATATTGCTAACCTAAAACATTACAATCAAATTAATTCCCAAAACTAACTATCCTACCACTGGCACAATTCAGGCTCTATACGTAATCGTCCCCATCCTTAACTTACGCAGGTTAATACTGACCACTCAAGAGGTTTTCCTGAAGTTCCACCTAGACGGACACAGAATCAGAGGGCTCAAGCAAAGAGCTAGTGGAACGCTTACGCAATTTCAATTACAATGCCCTACTTTGCCGGATGTTTGCTCTAATATCACCATACTTCACCATGTAGATTACGACAGTCGTCCCAGGCACCAGCGTGATGTTGCCTTTCCCCTGTGAGGGGTCTCGCGGAGCAGACCCTCAGCGTTCCCCCAGCACCACCGCCGACACCAGAGTCCCCATCTTGATGATGATGATGATGATATTTGGTTCGTGGGGCGCTCAACTGCGTGGTTATCAGCGCCCGTACAATTACCCAATCTTTGCTCAGTCCAATTACGCCACTTTCCTGGATGATGATGAAATGATGAGGACAACACAAACACCCAGTCATCTCGAGGCAGGTGAAAATCCCTGACCCCGCCGGGAATCGAGCCCGGGACCCCGTGCTCGGGAAGCGAGAACGCTACCGCGAGACCACGAGCGGCGGACGAGTCCCCATCTTGCTGCCGCCAAACTTTGTCGTTCTTCGCACATGTATCCATACGCGTGTTTCGGCCAATCAGGACTCTAAAATTTCGCGCTGATCTCCCACCTTTCATCGGCGCGCCGTATTTGTGTCCCGTTAGCCTCAACGGCGGGAAACAGTGTCTCTCTGTCCCGCACGTACGCCCTCTCTCTCTTCTTCCACCTCCTGAGGTCTCCGGCTCCCCCAATACCTCCTGTGGTCACAAGTGCCAATCAACCGACAAAGCAGCTGCCGTGTGAAGCACCGGCCAGCTACCGGCCACCTCGCTTGTTCGACATCACAAACAACTCTTTGCTGTGTCCGTCCAAACCACCTTCCCAATGATAATATGCACGGTTCTTCAAAATGGTTCAAATGGCTCTAAGCACTATGGTACTTAACATATGAGGTGATCAGTCCCCTAGAACTTAGAACTACTTAAACCTATCTAACCTAAGGACATCACACACATCCATGCCCGAGGCAGGATTCGAACCTGCGACCGTAGCAGTCTCGCGGTTCCGAACTGAAGCGCCTAGAACCGCACGGCCACCACGGCCGGCCTGCACGGTTCTAAAATCTCATGCACCAGTATTGACCTTGATATGTTGGCACTAGTGTCGTTCTGTCAAATGGCTATCTCTGTCCGCATGGTATTCGTCACATACTATTCTCTGAATAAATATGATGTAAGGTGATAAAATCTGCCACCTTGCGCTTTTGAACGTTTGATTTGCTCAGATGGTAAAGCTCTTTTTCTTGAATAAATCATTCAGTTTTTCTTAACTTGTAACGGTAAACATAAGGCTGTGTTAAGATCCTTAGTGCTGGTAAATGACATATTGTCTCGTGACGTCATAGAAAGGTTTCGCAATGAAGAACAAGGTATTATTTGTTAAGGTAAAAAGTTTATTTTTATTTTTGTTGAGTTGTACTGTTGGTAGGCTTCAACCTCGACACAGTCGAGTTTTTAATAATTATTCTTTTGATTCATCTTCTGAGTTAATTTACTGTATGACGAAAGTTATTAGATTAAATGAATTTTCATATTAGAGTCTGTAATTGTTGTCTTTGATAAGTTCGTTCCTAACTGAAATATCAGAACTTAAAGGCTGAATCATGTGTTTCATTGGCAATCTTTGTCAAGATTGTGAACCCAATTTCCCTCATATACTATAGTTAGTTTCTATCAGTATTTTTTTAGTTGCGGACTCTTGCTGTGTTTCGGTTTCTGCGAGTACTTCATTTTGCAGGTGAGATTTATAATACGTGATTGTTTTGTTTCCTTTTCGCAATGTAGGTTCTGTCAGTTTCTTTATTTTACCAGGGCCACAAGTCAGTGCAGAAATTTTCGTGTGTTTCCGGTTACGTTCTTCGACATTATAGTTTTTTTATGTACAGTTACGTTTTCTTCAAACTGTTCGCACTGACCAAGTCTACTGAGCGTGAAATTATTGGTTTGCTTATTTATTTGGTTATGAATGATATCGGTTTTAACACACACACAGGACTCCTTTAAGCTTCGTGTAAGTGATGTGGCTTTGAGCTCAGTAGCACACATAGTTTGTCAGTTCACATTCCCAGGCTTGTATTTGCGATAACACACACAAAATTAAAGGGTTCGCGCTTACACAGTTTCGCCTGGATGGAAAGCGGGAGATCTATACATCATAAACCCGGACATACGACTGTCGGCAGTCTCCCAGATGAGTCAGTAACTTGTTACCTCTGCCGTCTTCTGCAGATGACGCAATACAAAGTGCGACCAGCGCACTTCCCAAAAAAAAAAGGGAAGGTGAAGAGAGATGAGTCACACAGCCGCATCTCATGTGTTAAACATGGAGAGCTATTGTGTCATTTCGTTCACCAGCCGAGTACGCTGTCCGTTCCTCCTTTTTTCCCCCCCAGGTGGACAGAACAGACAGGCGCTAGCTTGCTGTGAATTTATCAGCCTCCCTCTGCTTGCGCAAGGCGACAGCCATATAGCAGGCTTTTTCTCTCCCTTTCTCCTTTTGTTGATCTTTTCACTGACATTGTGATCGCGTTGCAGGTACCCACCTCACGTATTCCGTTCTCAGTAGGCGATGACTGACGAGTCTGGCACGTAGCTACTTGAAGAGTGACTCAGCGAGAACGCAGTTGGTGTCGTCTATTACGGGCCACGTAGTTCTCGTGCCTTCTTTCATTCAGCCGACTGCGCCTCTGGTGTCGCAACACAAAGGCGTCTATATAAAGAGTAACAGGTTAATTTTTCAGTGGCGCTGACATTTTCCGAGTAATTGCCTCTAAATTCTCTCTCTGTCGTCACACTCGGAACCCGTTCATCACACTGTTTATCTCCCCGAAGGTATTATGAGACATCAGCTGATGCAATGATGTTCCTGTTTTCTCTCTTTGGAGCTTCCTTGGCCACATGCCTTGCTGCCATGGGCAGGAACCACGCAGCGATGTAAGGTGTATGAGACATGTTACAAGACGTGTCGCTCCACAGACGTATTTGAAATCCCCTTTCGGCGAGCACATACTAACCCCCCCCCCCCCTACTGCAGCACTATTAAATCAGTCCAAATAAGAGTCATCACTTTGATGAGACGTCGTTAAAACTGTCAGTGCTCCCAAACCAACAATAAGTGGCCAGCAGTAATCCAACTACCTTCGAAAGATTCACTGTGTTGCAGTGTCTCCTTATCAGTAAGAGGGCCCACACAACAGACAAGCAATGTGAGCTGACAACCTCCCTTCAAGAGCTCAGATCAAAACATAGCCAGTGGATGTAAACATCAACAGACTTCCCGCATAAATACGGCACTACTTCGTAAAAAGCCTTGTAACAGATATCTACCAGTTGGAACTAATGTGACTAAGTGCAGCACTCTGCAGAATTGGTGTTATGAACACGCCAGCAAAGTCAGACCAGCAGTGTGTACCTACAGGGTGTTTCAAAAATGACCGGTATATTTGAAACGGCAATAAAAACTAAACGAGCAGCGATAGAAATACACCGTTTGTTGCAATATGCTTGGGACAACAGTACATTTTCAGGCAGACAAACTTTCGAAATTACAGTAGTTACAATTTTCTACAACAGATGGCGCTGCGGTCTGGGAAACTCTATAGCACGATATTTTCCACATATCCACCATGCGTAGCAATAATATGGCGTAGTCTCTGAATGAAATTACCCGAAACCTTTGACAACGTGTCTGGCGGAATGGCTTCACATGCAGATGAGATGTACTGCTTCAGCTGTTCAATTGTTTCTGGATTCTGGCGGTACACCTGGTCTTTCAAGTGTCCCCACAGAAAGAAGTCACAGGGGTTCATGTCTGGCGAATAGGGAGGCCAATCCACGCCGCCTCCTGTATGTTTCGGATAGTCCAAAGCAATCACACGATCATCGAAATATTCATTCAGGAAATTAAAGACGTCGGCCGTGCGATGTGGCCGGGCACCATCTTGCATAAACCACGAGGTGTTCGCAGTGTCGTCTAAGGCAGTTTGTACCGCCACAAATTCACGAAGAATGTCCAGATAGCGTGATGCAGTAATCGTTTCGGATCTGAAAAATGGGCCAATGATTCCTTTGGAAGAAATGACGGCCCAGACCAGTACTTTTTGAGGATGCAGGGACGATGGGACTGCAACATGGGGCTTTTCGGTTCCCCATATGCGCCAGTTCTGTTTATTGACGAAGCCGTGCAGGTAAAAATAAGCTTCGTCAGTAAACCAAATGCTGCCCACGTGCATATCGCCGTCATCAATCCTGTGCACTATATCGTTAGCGAATGTCTCTCGTGCAGCAATGGTAGCGGCGCTGAGGGGTTGCTGCGTTTGAATTTTGTATGGATAGAGGTGTAAACTCTGGCGCATGAGATGATACGTGGACGTTGGCGTCATTTGGACCGCAGCTGCAACACGCCGAACGGAAACCCGAAGCCGCTGTTGGATCACCTGCTGCACTAGCTGCGCGTTGCCCTCTGTGGTTGCCGTTCGCGGTCGCCCTACCTTTCCAGCACGTTCATCCGTCACGTTCCCAGTCCGTTGAAATTTTTCAAACAGATCCTTTATTGTATCGCTTTTCGGTCCTTTGGTTACATTAAACCTCCGTTGAAAACTTCGTCTTGTTGCAACAACACTGTGTTCTAGGCGGTGGAATTCCAACACCAGAAGAATCCTCTGTTCTAAGGAATAAACCATGTTGTCTACAGCACACTTGCACGTTGTGAACAGCACACGCTTACAGCAGAAAGACGACGTACAGAATGGCGCACCCACAGACTGCGTTGTCTTCTATCTCTTTCACATCACTTGCAGCGCCATCTGTTGTTGAAAATTGTAACTACTGTAATTTCGAAAGTTTGTCCGCCTGAAAATGTACTGTTGTCCCAAGCATATTGCAACAAACGGTGTATTTCTATCGCTGCTCGTTTAGTTTTTATTGCCGTTTCAAATATACCGGTCATTTTTGAAACACCCTGTACATACAGTTAGGACAGCTGTGGCCAATACCTACGCCGGCTCTAACCCAGTAGACACTTGCCTTAGCCTTCAGTAGAAAGTTGTATCTTGTTGGGCGTAATGCCACTCTGTAATTGTGTAGCATAGTGTTTTGGTAATTATTTCTTTTCACTGTCTTGTACTCTTATCTGGCCTTTGCCACCACGAGAGTTGTTGTGCTTCTTGTTTTTCTTGGGTTTGGAAATTAGTGCACGCCAAGAAGGCGTTTTAGCTGAATAAAGTGTGTTCAGACTTGAACGTTGGTTCTTTCCTGCCGATCGCCTGACATTACACTCTGATCCGACTACTAGACTGCAAAACGAACACAACAAACAGTCAGTACACTATAACAACCAGGTTTCCAGCAATTACCGCCAGTAATCTCCATCGTAAAATAGGGTAACAGTTTAAACGCAAGAATAGAAAGAAGACACACAAAAGGTTCGAGTGTCTGCGGGCACAAACGGAATTTATTGCCTTCCTTCAGACCTTGTAGTGATACATCCCATTCCTAGAATGAGAGGTACCATGTCCTTAAATACATGTTTAAGAGAAAATGTGTTCGTGACTGAGGGTAGTCGATAAGTGATGACCGCCCCATTGTTGGGGGATGTTTTAGACCATACGTGCTGATAGCAGATCCAATGACTGTACGCACGTGAGTGGCAATCAGACGACACTACCCCTGAAGTGGAAATAACGAGTTCCGTCGGAGCGGACGGTGCAGAAGGAAGAGCTTTATGAAATCTAAGAACGCGAAATGTCAAAGATAATAATGTAATTGTTCATTATCAGGTCGAATATCAGATACGTAGTACAGAGAGGCAGTATACGAGTCAGTAGATGTCCTCATTTATCATTTATTTATTCAGTTGTAATTTAATTTATGTGACGGCGTGAATGGGAACAAGCAGTCAAATTTCAGCAGCTTTATCTGCAGGCTGGAAGAAGGCGAGGCCTGAGCCACGTTGGAGGAAGAAGGTACACGGATTCAGAGCACTGAGTAGCTGGATCCTGATTAGTAATACTTAACGGCGACCGAATATTCAGTAAGCAACATGCACTGTATGTAAAAGGAAAGTTCAGGTGGCAACTTTTGGTGCATGAATTGAAGTATAACAAACCACCGTGCAGCCCACCCAATCTGAAACACTGTCTCCTTTGTATCAAATGCCACTTTGTGAGGTGACAGTCGAGCTGTTTAACATACTCCTAATAAGCTACAGTGATCTAATGTGGAGAGAAACTTCCAATAAGATCATACAAATTTAAAAGAAATGATGTCTCGCAACGGGTAACGTCTTAATAAGTGGAATTCACTAGGGTTGGCCCAATTAAGCATGAAAGTATGGGTACCGCACCTGACATGGAGCTGTTAATGAGAAGGCCATCAAACTATTGTACTAAGGAAACTTGTGGTAGCTATAACAGTTTGATGTATTACCATAAGACACCAAACAAGATGAATTACCAACTGTATCAAGTACATGAGTTATTAATGTGGGCCGGCCCCGGTGGTCTCGCGGTTCTAGGCGCGCAGTCCGGAACCGTGCGACTGCTACGGTTGCAGGTTCGAATCCTGCCTCGGGCATGGATGTGTGTGATGTCCTTAGGTTAGTTAGGTTTAAGTAGTTCTAAGTTCTAGGGGACTGATGACCACAGCTGTTAAGTCCCATAGTGCTCAGAGCCATTTGAACCATTTTTTTATTAATGTGGACAACACAAATATGAACTATAGTTTCGCACTGGTGAGTGGACACGTAAATGAACAAACTGAAACTATGTCAGACATACTCATATGGCCAATGAGTGCAGAAAGTGTTAAAGATGTAAATAAAAGTCCCAGAAAAGCGTGAACAAACACCAGCAGTTTCGCCATAATCCATGGTGGGTGAAACTATCAGTCTGTGGAAATTAGATCCACGAAACGAAACCCTGATGCAAATTAGCTAAGTTCATGTTCCACTCATCTCTGTGGTCGCAATGACGGCGCATGGCTGCCACTTTTAAGCTGTGACAGTGCAGAAGACGGCTGCAGCGGTTGCTGGAAATCCTAAGTCCATCTCGGCCACTTTGCTCTTTGTCGTAGACATCTCTCTCTACAGTGCTCTGCCTCGACCAGGAGCAAGTCTATCTCCAGATGGCATCCCTAAGCGAAGTCTTCTCACCGAAACTTGATGGTTCCGCCAGCGTCGGAATCTCAGTGGCCAATTGCAGCAGACCAATGACAATTTTATAAACAAGTTTAACAATTTCCTACTCTTCTGGATTTGAAATTACAATTAAACCAATACCATCAGCTGCTGACGGGCGTTGATATACGTCAACGGGGACAAATGAAAATGTGTTCCCCGACCGGGATTCGAACCCGGGATCTACTGCTTACATGGCAGACGCTCTATCCATCTGAGCCACCGAGGGCACAGAGGATAGTACGACTGCAGGGATTTTTCGCCGGCACGCTCCCCGTGAGACCCACATTCTCAACTTGTAGTCCACACACTACATTCGTAATGCCCCTGCCACTATACCCATTACTCGCGGCAGACAATCCAGCGAGTCCCGTAAGTGTTCAGACATGTCCGAAAGAACAGATGCCATCTTCATGTCTTCTGGATTTTGTCACGGCTAACCAGCAAGGTATGGCACGGACAAGAATGCAGTCATGGTCAACCAAAAGTCTTACACATCCACACACATAGTAATTTGCCCCTTCTGTGGAGATAATTACTATGGACCAATCATAAAATCCCTTACTAAAAGTTGAACAATCACCCCAACAAGGTGTACCAAACCTCAACAGCTGCTCCCACTCGCTCATGTATTCACATGGCCTTCAGATTCTTATCTGGGTAAAAAAGGATTACTTTCCACTTCTTTCATAGAGCAGTTTTGTTATTGCGAACCAACCAGCCTTCCGCACGCTCCAGTTGTGCAGACACGATAGACTGTTTCCTCCTGTTGTACACTACTGGCCATTAAAACTGCTACACCAAGAAGAAATGCAGATGATAAACGGGTATTCATTGGACAAATATATTATACTAGAACTGACATGTGATAACATTTTCACGCAATTTGGGTGCATACATCCTGAGAAATCAGTACCCAGAACAACCACCTCTGGCCGTAATAACGGCCTTGATACGCCCGGGCATTGAGTCAAACAGAGCTTGGATGGTGTGTACAGGTACAGATGCCCATGCAGATGCAAAACGATACCACAGTTCATCAAGAGTAGTGACTGGCGTATTGTGACGAGCCAGTTGCTCGGCCACCATTGACCAGACTTTTCAATTGGTGAGAGATCTGGAGAATGTGCTGGCCAGGGCAGCAGTCGAACATTTTCTGTATCCAGAAAGGCCCGTACAGGACCTCCAACATGCGGTCGTGCATTATCCTGCTGAAATGTAGCGTTTCGCAGGAATAGAATGAAGGGTAGAGCCACGCGTCGTAACACATCTGAAATGTAAGGTGCAATGTTTAAAGTGCCGTCAATGCGAACAAGAGGCGACCGAGACGTGTAAACAATGGCACCCAATACCATCACGCCGGGTCATACGGCAGTATGGCGATGACGAATACACGCTTCCAATGTGCGTTCACCGCGATGTCGCCAAACACGGATGCAACCATCATGATGCTGTAAACAGGACATGGATTCAACGGAAAAACTGACGTTTTGCTCTTCGTGCACCCAGGTTCGTCGTTGAGTACACCATCGCAGGTGCTCCTGTCTGTGATGCAGCGTCAAGGGTAACCGTGGCCACGGTCTCCGAGCTGATTGTCCATGCTGCTGCAAACGTCGTCAAACTGTTCGTGCAGATGGTTGTTGTCTTGCAAACGTCCCCATCTGTTGACTCAGAGATCGAGACGTGGCTGCACGATCCGTTACAGCCATGCGGATAAGATGCCTGTCATCTCGACTGCTAGTGATACAAGGCCGTTGGTTCCAGCAAGGTGTTCCGTATTACCCTCCTGAACCAATTCCATATTCTGCTAACAGTGATTGGATTTCGACCAACGCGAGCAGCAATGACGCGATACGATAAACCGCAATCGCGATAGGCTACAATTCGACCTTTATCGAAGTCGGAAACGTGATGGTACGCATTTCTCTTCCTTACACGAGGCATCACAAGAACATTTCACCAGGCAACGCCGATCAACTGCTGTTTGTGTATGAGAAATCGGTTGGATACTTTCCTCATGTTAGCACGTTGTAGTGGTCGCCACCGGCGCCAACCTTGTGTGGATGCTCTGAAAAGCCAATCATTTGCATATCACAGCATCTTCTTCCTGTCGGTTAAATTTCGCGTCTGTATCACGTCATTTCGTGGTGTAGCAATTTTAATGGCCAGTAGTGTATATGTGTGTGAAGAATGGGTTTCGGCACCAAACAACTTTGCAACTTTCCCTCTGCAAGGCTGCCGATATGACAAGATCCTTTCCTCAGTCGGCTAATCAAAAAGAATTTCGTTGTCTTGTAATGATACAATCGTCCCACAGAGTTATAAAAAAATTGTATTCTTTGTCCAGCAGGAAGGGTCCCACAGACCTCTGACGCTAGCGCTTGCAAATCAGAAAAAGATGCCTCAAATTCTCGGAAGTGACCATTCAGAAGGGCAGAGCACCGCTATGGGTCCGCTCCTGCCAGCAGCGATGATACCTAACATCCTCCCAGGGGTGGCTAGTAAAGGCTGTTGGCCAAATACTGTCTTCACAAATCAGAAAACAAACACATGTTGAGCAAAACAAAACTAGTCTAGACAAGACATTATTGTACAAAGTGCATGAGACAGTTAGACACAAATAGTGCATGAGAACACTTTTATCTCAGTCTTGTTTTTCCTTTCATAGTGGGCGGAGTGTAGTCTCTTGGTGAAGTTGACAACAGAGGCGTTATTTGGTCGCTGTTTCGCAAGGTGGAAAACTCGGCCACCTACACTTTTATCTCAGTCTTGTTTTTCCTTTCATAGTGAGCGGAGTGTAGTCTCTTGGTGAAGTTGACAACAGAGACGTTATTTGGTCGCTGTTTCGCAAGGTGGAAAACTCGGCCACCTACACTTTTGTCTCAGTCTTGTTTTTCCTTTCATAGTGAGCGGAGTGTAGTCTCTTGGTGAAGTTGACAACAGAGACGTTATTTGGTCGCTGTTTCGCAAGGTGGAATACTCGGCCACCTGGAAGAAAACCAGACGCACATCGAAGTCTCAGTATCGTTGAATGTGCCACCAAATGTCGTTTCGAGGCTCTGGCGCCGGTTTTGAGACAGAGCAGATGTTCGACGTAGGCCAGTAGCAGGTCGGCCACGAACAGCCACCCCGCAGCAGGGCCGATGTCTTGCCGTAACTGCCCGACGAAAACGGAGTACACCTGCAAGGAGAATGGCTGCAGAGCTTGCAGGCGCCTCAGGAGCTACTTTTTCCCGACAAGGGAGGCTCAGAACAGCAGGGGTGTTTGCCAGGCGTCCGCCTGTGTGCATACCACTCGCTGCAGTACAGAAACGGGTCCGTTTCTTGTGGAGTCAGCACCATCAAAACTTGACCGTGAATGTATGAATGAATGTGCTCTTCACAAAAGAATCCCGCTGCAGTATGCAAAGTCATTCTCGTCCCATATTGCTCAGGAGAGAACCTGCTAACCGATAAAAGCCCAGCAACTGGCGTTGATAGCGTCGTGGTTATGGGAGGCGCCATGTTGAATGGCTGCACGGAATTGCACATATTCGGAGGAATACTGTAAATACTCAGAGGCACTGAGATGAGGTACTGCTACCACATACTCTCCTTATCAGAATTGTGACTGGTCCAGACTTCCTCTTTATGGACGATAACGCACGTCCGCATCGAGCTGCTCTGGCGGATGAATTTCTTGAAGGTAACGATATCCGTCGCATGAACAGTGAGCGAGGGCTCCGGTACTGACTCCTGTAGAACATGCATGGGATGCGTTATGGAAGCGAAGTGCATGCCATCAACATTCACCAACAACACTTCAAGACTGCCTCATCGCTGTTGCTGAGGAATGGGATCACCTGCTAGCAAATGAAGCTCTTGAACCATCTCGTAAAGAGGATGCCATGTCGTTGTGTAGTGGACTGACAAGACAGCCAGTCCGCAGTGACGGGTAGCCGAAAGACACGCGTTTACACACGCAGGCTTGCTTTAGGTCTGAAACAGGATACGTAATGAATGCTATAAAGAAAAGTACGTAGCTGCTGGAAAACTTAATTTTAATCCATCATTTGTATACAGCATTCTTGATGATACAAGTGAGACTCTCTCTAGAAATGGCTAATGGCGCCTTGCTAGGTCGTAGCCATGGACTTAGCTGAAGGCTATTCTAACTATCTCTCGGCTAATGAGAGAAAGGCTTCGTCAGTGTAGTCGCTACCAAAGTCGTCGTACAACTGGGACGAGTCCTAGTACGTCTCTCTAGACCTGCCGTGTGGTGGCGCTCGGTCTGCAATTACTGACAGTGGCGACACGCGGGTCCGACATGTACTAATGGACCGCGGCCGATTTAAAGCTACCACCTAGCAAGTGTGGTGTCTGGCGGTGACACCACAGTTGTGTAGCAGGTGTCGCTGCTAGGGGTAACCATATCCCCTGTTAGCAGCTTCTTCCTGTGAAAGAAATTTTCCAACTGTGTTACTTTCTCACAAATGGGTATCTTAGCTATCAAACCGATTCCAGCATAACGTTGTATGTCACTGTTGTAAGCCAAATGTCGTGTGATTAAGTTCTAGCTTGTTCATCCTGAGAAAGCGAATGTCCTCTTTTCCGTATTATGCTTAACGATTGGACATTACAGTCCGATTTAAATTATTTGATAGTTAACACTTCACGCTTTAGAGCTGGTTTCCTCCAATCAGAGCAGTCAACGTCACTCCCGAACCGTTCACCTTTGCTAAATTGCCACAACAACTGGTCAGTTCACTTCGAATTCCTTGTCCGGCATTCCTTCTTATTATGTTTGGAATCACGAGTCTGGCCCTTTTATTTCGTGTTTTACCATACATGATAACCACAACAAAACCAACTCTCTCTCTCTCTCTCTCTCTCTCTCTCTCTCTCACACACACACACACACACACACACATACTCACTCGACCGTGTTAACGGAATACACACGTTTCATACGCAGCACTAACCAAACATATTTTACACTTGTACACAACAGGTGATTCAGCGTCACACATATAGTTATCATAATCACAGAGATTGGCTTACATTAAAGCTTCACACACCACTTTGCGTCATGATGAATTTAAGAAGACTGTAATTCATCGTTGCGACTCGGTCACCACCATAATATTACTACGTGAACATGAAAATTGAAGTACCGATTTTTAATATTAATAACACAATGAGGTAAATGAAACGGGTATAATTCGAGAGATACTCTGCCATAGAGGTGCACAAAGGAAAAATCATTTGTGTATGAAGCCGTTAAGGGTGGTAAAAAGCAGTAAATGCTTTCATATTCATAACTCTGATGATACCTTCTATATCTCGCAATAAAATCTCCAATACATGAATATCGATAATTGAAGTGCTACGATTTCCTGCCCTGCGTGATGTGCAGGTACTACGACACAAAAGGAAACACGAAACTAACAACATTTCGAGAAATCGCATTCTAGGAATACTCATGTTTACATGGTTCATTTGCAGTAACAGATGCATACTGGGCAGCTACAATGAGACCACTGCTAGGTCGATGATGTTAGCAGTGGAGATCAAAATATCATAGTAATGAAGTCTTTAAATAAAGTTGAATATTAGCGTCGTTTTATCGCTTGCTTTTCTGTGCGAGTAACTTTGTCGTCAATTGTCGCCGTTACCAGAAAATTTTAGGTAAGTTCCTAATTTTTAATTTCTTCATTTTAAATTACTATGACTTCGATTTTGCTTATTAAAAGGAAACTATATATGCTTTAGGCTATGAACAGAAGCAGATCGCAAACGGATCGAAGTGAAAGACAAGGAGTTAGTTTTTGTGTAGACAATGTTATAGCAATGTGGACATTCGTGATAATGCTACTACTTTATTGAACGATACCTTTAAAATGCACTGAATAATATTTCCACACAATTTTGACAGTTACAATTGCAGTTTCATCAACTGCCAATACAGATTTTGCATTGCAAAACATTTAGCATCAGACGTTGCTGTACGTAATACAACAGCATTCACATTGTTCTGCATTTGCAAAATTACAGTCAAAAACATCTCGGTCTCGGATTCCTTACAGGATCAATAAGCATATTCAGAGAAACTAATTGGCGTGCGAATTTGTTTCATAATACACCAACTAATTAATTAAATAAATACATCCACTGACTAGAAATAAAGTTACTATGTCTTAAAATGCGTGCTATCGCCTTTCATTCAAAGATGATTTTATCATTTAGATCAGTCACAAAAATTACTTTTGCAGTAGGGTGTTGATATGTATGTAATTAATGAGGATATGAGACTCCATTTCATAAGGAAAAATCAGTCTGCTCTAAGGCCAGAAATTTATAATAAATTACGTGATCATATATAACTAAACCTGAATAATACTATAAATATTGAAAGAAGAGTTATTTTGTCTTCTTCACTTAATGGTTCTCCAAGAAATATGTATAAAAATTATTTGGATGCAAGTCCATTGTTCAACATTTTGAGAAACCTACATTATTTGTTAGAACAACTTGCAATCCTAATTTACCAGAAATTATTAACAATATTGATCCGCACGCATCTTTTAGTTTCCATCCAGAAATTATTGTGCGAATATTCAAGGCTAGATTGAAAATATTAATCGATGCAGTAGGAACGAAACAAATTTTTGGTAAGTTTCATGCAGTTGTTTACACTATCGAATTTCAGAAAAAGGAATTGCCACATGCCCACACTTTAATCACTTAATGTGAAATCGATAAAATAGTAGACATTTGTGATATGAGCAGAAATTCCAGATATTCAAGACCACTATAAACTATACAGATATGTTGTGAAGCATGTGATACATGGTCCAAATGTATTCTATGTGTGTGAGAGAGACAGATGGCAAAGAAAAAAATATCTAAAGCTTTCTGTGAACTTACATGACAAATAATTAATGGATATCCACTGTACAGACATCGTGATGATGGTCTTAGCGGTAATGTTCGAGAACAACCACCTGATAATCGTTGTGTTGTACCATACTAGCCATATTTACTTCCTAAATTTGTTTGCCATGTGAATGTTGAAGTTTGTCCTGTAGTTGAAAGTCTTAAATACATTTATACATAAATGCATTTATGAAGGTTACATTAGTGCAGCTATAGAAGTAGGCAATGGAAGGACACATGGGAATTAAGAAGTACAGATTGATGAAGTGAGGTGTTTTGTGAATGGTCATTATGTCGGATCAACTGAAGGGGTGAGGTGTGTATGTGAATTTCCAAAGTATTTTTAATTGCACATTATCATCAGGCTTGAAATTCATCTGCCACATAGAGAAAACGCTTACTTTACAGTAGGACAAGAATGGAGTGCAGATTAAAACGTGAAAAAAAACTAAATTATTGTCATTCTTTGCATGACATGAAACCTATCCATAGGCGAATGTTTACCATAGTGATATGCTTTTGCACTATATTTGGGTAGATGCTGATAAACTGGAAGAAGAGTGTCTGTGGTGGAGATAAAATGATTACACACATGAATGTAGTGTCTCCAAGGGCTGTAGAACTGTTTCCATTTACATTTGCTATTATTTGACATTTGTAGTCCTAAATCATTTGATGATGTTGTTTGGTTTGTGGGGCGCTCAAACTAAATCACTTGACTATGTTAGAACTTAAAATGGAATTGTTTAAAATACATTTGCTGCAGAATGCCACGCTCACGGATTGTTTCAAATGATAAAGAATGCCTTGAATGTATAAATAAAGCAAAGGACCTGAATTCACCAAAGCAAATACGTCATTTACTTTGTGTCAGCTGTGCACTAAAAGTACCACGAGATACTCTAGTATTATGGCTTGAATTTAGAATATTTCTTTCCGAAGATTTCTTAATGGAATAAAACAAAGAAATTTCTCACAGCTGATCACCATTAGACAGTAATGATTTTTATATGGCCATAACTTGACATGTCAGTTACTTGGATTACCAAGGTTAACGCCAGAATTTCATGAAGCAGATATTTTAGATCCAATCTATGAAGAGATACAATTTAATGAACTTCGTGAAAGAATTATCTGTGAACAGCATACTATAACTGACCATGTTATTCGTGAAGTTCTGTACCATCACACTGGCTAAAATGCATTTTGCTTAACTGCTCATGCAGACTGTGGTAAAACACTGACACAAACTACAACTATTCAGAAATTATATTCGCTGAATATTCGTTGCATTGCAACAATCTTCAGTGGCATATCTTCAGCTCTTCTAATTGGAAGTAGAACCTAGCACAAGGTGTTTAAATTGGTTGTTCTTGTGGTCTTCAGTCCTGAGACTGGTTTGATGCAGCTCTCCATGCTACTCTATCCTGTGCAAGCTTTTTCATCTCCCAGTACCTACTGCAGCCTACATCCTTCTGAATCTGCTTAGTGTATTCATCTCTTGGTCTCCATCTACGATTTTTACCCTCCACGCTGCCCTCCAATACTAAATTGGTGATCCCTCGATGTCTCAGAACATGTCCTACCAACCGATCCCTTCTTCTAGTCAAGTTGTGCCACAAGATCCTCTTCTCCCCAATTCTATTCAGTACCTCCTCATTAGTTATGTGATCTACCCATCTAATCTTCAGTATTCTTCTGTAGCACCACATTTCGTAAGCTTCTATTCTTTTCTTGTCTAAACTATTTATCGTCCACGTTTCACTTCCGTACATGGCTACACTCCATACAAATACTTTCAGAAACGACTTCCTGACACTTAAATCTACACTCGATGTTAACAAGTTTTTCTTCTTCAGAAACGCTTTCCTTGCCATTGCCAGTCTACACTTTATATCCTCTCTACTTCAACCATCATCAGTTATTTTGCTCCCCAAATAGCAAAACTCCTTTACTACATTAAGTGTCTCATTTCCTAATCTAATCACCTCAGCATCACCCGACTTAATTAGACTACATTCCATTATCCTCGTTTTGCTTTTGTTGATGTCCATCTTATACCCTCCTTTCAACACACTGTCCATTCGGTTCAACTGTTCTTCCAAGTCCTTTGCTGTCTCTGACAGAATTACAATGTCATCGGCGAACCTCAAAGTTTTTATTTCTTCTCCATGAATTTTAATTCCTACTCCAAACTTTCCTTTTGTTTCCTTTATTACTTGCTCAGTATACAGATTGAATAACATTGGGGATAGGCTACAACCCTGTCTCACTCCCTTCACAACCACTGCTGCCCTTTCATACCCCTCGACTGTTATAACTGCCATCTGCTTTCTGTACAAATTGTAAACAGCCTTTCGCTCCCTGTATTTTATCCCTGCCACCTTCAGAATTTGAAAGAGAGTATTCCAATCAACATTGTCAAAAGCTTTCTCTAAGTCTACAAATGCTAGAAACGTAGGTTTGCCTTTCTTTAATCTTTCTTCTAAGATAAATCGTAGGGTCAGTACTGCCTCACGTGTTCCAACATTTCTGCGGAATCCAAACTGATCTTCCCCGAGGTCGGCTTCTATCAGTTTTTCCACTCGTCTGTAAAGAATTCGCGATAGTATTTTGCAACTGTGACTTATTAAACTGATAGTTCGGTAATTTTCACATCTGTTAACACCTGCTTTCTTTGGGATTGGAATTATTATATTCTTCTTGAAATCCGAGGGTATTTCGCCTGTCTCATACATCTTGCTCACCAGATGGTAGAGTTTTGTCAGGACTGGCTCTCCCAAGGCTGTCAGTAGTTCTAATGGAATGTTGTCTACTCCGGGGGCCTTGTTTCGACTCAGGTCTTTCAGTGCTCTGTCAAACTCTTCACGCAGTATCGTGTCTCCCATTTCATCTTCATCTACATCCTCTTCCATTCCCATAATATTGGCTTCAAGTACATCGCCCTTCTATAGAACCTCTATATACTCGTTCCACCTTTCTGATTTCCCTTCTTTGCTTAGAACTGGGTTTTCATCTGAGCTCTTGATATTCATACAAGTGGTTCTCTTTTCTCCAAAGGTCTCTTTAATTTTCCTATAGGCAGTATCTATCTTACCCCTAGTGAGATAAGCCTCTACATCCTTACATTTGTCCTCTAGCCATCCCTGCTTAGCCATTTTGCACTTCCAGTCGATCTCATTTTTGAGACGTTTGTATTCCTTTTTGCCTGCTTCATTTACTGCGTTTTTATATTTTCTCCTTTCATCAATTAAATTCAATGTTTCTTCTGTTACCCTGGGATTTCTACTAGCCCTCGTCTTTTTACCTACTTGTTTCTCTGCTGGCTTCACTACTTCATCCCTCAAAGCTACCCATTCTTCTTCTACTGTATTTCTTTCCCCCATTCCTGTCAACTGTTCCCTTATGCTCTCCCTGAAACACTGTACAACCTCTGGTTAATCAGTTTATCCAGGTCCCATCTCCTTAAATTCCCACCTTTTTGCAGTTTCTTCAGTTTTAATCTACAGTTCATAACCAATAGATTGTGGTCAGAGTCCACATCTGCCCCTGGAAATGTCTTACAATTTAAAACCTGGTTCCTAAATCTCTGTCTTACCATTATATCATCTATCTGATACCTTTTAGTATCTCCAGGGTTCTTCCAGGAATACAACCTTCTTTCACGATTCTTAAACCAAGTGTTAGTTATGATTAAGTTATGCTCTGTGCAATACTCTACAAGACGGCTTCCTCTTTCATTTCTTAGCCCCAATCCATATTCAGCTACTATGTTTCCTTCTCTCCCTTTTCCTACGCTTGAATTCCAGTCACCCATGACTATTAAATTTTCGTCTCCCTTCACTATTTTAATAATTTCATTTATCTCCTCATACATTTCATCAACTTCTTCGTCATCTGCAGAGCTAGTTGGCATACAAACTTGTACTACTGTAGTAGGCGTGGGCTTCGCGTCTATCTTGGCCACAATAATGCGTTCACTATGCTGTTTGTAGTAGCTTACCCGCTGTCCTGTATTTTTATTCATTATTATACATACTCCTGCATTCCCCTATTTGATTTTGTATTTATAACCCTGTATTCACCTGACCAAAAGTCTTGTTCCTCCTGCCACCGAACTTCAGTAATTCCCACTATACCTAACTTTAACCTATCCATTTCCCTTTTTAAAATTTTCTAACCTTCCTGCCCGATTAAGGGATCTGACATTCCACGCTCCGATCCGTAGAACGCCAGTTTTCTTCCTCCTGATAACAACGTCCTCCTGAGTAGTCCCCACCCGGAGATCCGAATGGGGGACTATTTTACCTCCGGAATATTTTACCCAAGAGGACGCCATCATCATTTAATCATACAGTAAAGCTGCATGCCCTAGGGAAAAATTACAGCTGTAGTTTCCCCTTGCTTTCAGCCGTTCGCAGTACCAGAACAGCAAGGCTATTTTGGTTAGTGTTACAAGGCCAGATCAGTCAATCATCCAGACTGTTGCCCCTGCAACTACTGAAAAGGCTGCTGCCCCTCTTCAGGAACCACACGTTTGTCTGGCCTCTCAACAGATACCCCTCCGTTGTGGTTGCACCTACGGTACGGCTATCTGTATCGATGAGGCACGCAAGCCTCCCCACCAACGCAAGGTCCGTGGTTCTTGGGGGGGGGGGGGGGTTAAATTGCCCTTTCCAATTTTGGAAAATTCTGTGCCCAGTGTAACATCAAACAATAGCTATGGTCAATACATTAATTAATTGATTCTTAGTGTTGAAATTTCCATGTGTGTACTTCAAAAATTAAGCTTATAGACAGATTATTTAGAGTTTTCTCTACAGATGACTGTAATAAACATACAACTTTAGGAGATAAACCTGTTGTTTTGTGATATAATTTTCTACAAATTTTATCCGTTGTTCCACATGGATCACTCACAACTTTACTTGAGAATTGCATTGCAAATTGGAATGAGTTTCATAAGTGTCATCCTGATACTTTAACTCAAAATATGAGGGGTTTGCCATATGAAGTAGAGACTGAGGATTTTTTAAACAAATCGGCAATGATTAATTCCACAGTTTGCTAACAACATTATTGAAATAGCACAGCTATAAGTCAGCAATTAAAATAATATAATTAATGATATCTATGGCAATATTGCAGGAAACGTTTTATCACAGTCATTGTGAAATTCAGTTATTCTTGCACTAAAAAATGAAAATCTTGCCATGATAAATAATGACAGACTCAAAGTTATGCTAGGTGAAGCAAAAATTTATCACAGCTACGTTAAAATGATTTGTGATAATGAATATAAAATTACTAATTACTATCCATCTGAGATTTTTAATTCACTGTCTGTAAGTGGTTCACCACTAAAGTTCAAATTAACTACATTGTTCATCCTATCAGAAATATAAACAAAAAAGAAATATTAGTTAATTTAACCAAAATTTGTGTCAGATGTTTATATAATAATGCTATTAATTGCCAAATTTTGACTGCAATCATACAAAATAAGTGTATTTTGATTCCAAGTGTACATATGACTTATTTGGGTGCTATTTTAACTCTTCAGTTTCAAAAAAACGCAGTTTCCAGTTAATTCCACGTTTCTATTAACAGTAGTAAGTCAGAACGACAAACATTCGGAAATTTTTCAAATCAATAAACTTTACCAACAGCCATATATTTTAAGGTATTTTATTTTATATTATCTTTAGGGTTCTGTATCATTAAATTTTAGAATAAAGCAATTATTTCCCTCATTTTTGTCTTTCATTCTTTCTATTCGTCTTTTCTCACTCCTTTCCTCATAACATTCAAGTAAGACCTAAAAATCTGTATACTGTTCAGCTAAGGACTAAGAATCTGCATGTTAATAAATTCCAATGAATTGTATTATAAAATTGAGTGTCGTTAGTTTATAAATACAACTGGTCGAATTTCGACCACAGGCGATACTAGTAGTTATAAATTTAACATTTTACCTGCAGCGTTGTGGTACAGCGCAATGGGTAGCTACTAAGGTGACGTGCAGGAGTTCGTAGGTTCAAATTTCGTCGAATTTAGCGAAGTCTCTTTTCTTTCCAAACGTAATCAAAACATTTTGATTATTATTTTATTCAATTAATCAGTTTAAATGCATCTCTTTATTACTAAAATTTAGTACGTCATTTTTACTACCGTCTTGACGTTTTTATTTGCTTTTATTTTTCTTTCTATCGCCCTTTGGAATGTGTCTGTATCGCCTATAATGTGGAACCAAGCAGTAATGAGGACTGGTCATCGGTTGGTAGCGCGTCAGCTCGTGTAGCCTGTGAGGGGATTACAGTTTGATTTTAGCTCTAAACTGAATATTCTCGGTCTTGATTTTTCAAATAGAGATTAGCTTTAATTGCCATGAGCAAAGCGGTTATTTTAGTTCTGCCTCTGTTAGTTGAGCACCGTGGTCTCTGATACATAGCACATCACGAGGTTGTGGTTAGCGTAGGACTTGAGTTTAAATTCAGGCCAAGAAAACGCGTCGCTGCAATTTAGTCGTTGATCACTTAAAATCAGCTGTCGACAGAGCTTAACGCATTTCCGACATACTTCGCGGCGGCCACGTCCAACGTTGCTCCCAGTTACACATTAACAGCATTTGTAAACAGCCGTGTTTGCGTGTCGTGTATAACCGAGCGGTAGGCGGCAGGAATGTACTGTAGTGCAAGTGTCAGACCTTAACTATCAAATAATTTTAATCAGTGTATTGTGTATTTCACAAACCTTAAGATGTTGTTGTTGTTGTTGTGGTCTTCAGTCCTGAAAATGGCTTGCTGCAGCTCTCCTTGCTGCTCTATCCTGTGCAAGCTTCTTCATCTCCCAGTATTTACTGGAAGTTGGGATTTTATGAAGACGACCATTTAAGATAGGCAACCCAATTTACTGGTCTACCTCGGGTGCGCGTGATGTAATTGGAGTTGATTATCTTAAGGTGCGTGAAATATTTGATGGGTCCATTTTATTCTGTTCACTCTGTTTAATTAGAGCACTACACCAGTAATTACAATTCATTATCATGTATTTTCCGTCGTAGTCACACATTTTTAATTAGGTTACTCTAATATGTGGTTCTGAGTAGACAATACGGGTTGCTCTGAGGCAGCTACTTAGATCTGAAGATGATCGAGAGTTATCGAAACATGTAATCTAATTAAAAATGTGCAACTGAGACGGAAAAGCAAATGCGAATTATCGTAAATATCAATACAGTCTCAGAATATCTCCAGACGAATACGTTCCGCTATGTTGTTGTTGTGATCTTCAGTCCTGAGACTGGTTTGATGCATCTCTCCATGCTACTCTGTCCTGTGCTAGCTGCTTCATCTCCCAGTACGTACTGCACCCTACATCCTTCTGAATCTGCATAGTGTATTCATATCTTGGCCTCCCTCTACGATTCTTACCCTTCACGCTGCCCTCCAATACTAAATTGGTGATCCCTTGATGCCTCAGAATATGTCCTACCACGCGATCCCTTCTTCTAGTCAAGTTGTGCCACAAAGTCCTCTTCTCCCCAATTCTATTCAGTACTTCCTCATTAGTTATGTGATCTACCCAGCTAATCTTCAGCATTCTTCTGTAGCACCACATTTCGAAAGCTTCTATTCTCTTCTTGTCCAAACTAATTATCGTCCATGTTTCACTTCCATACATGGCTACACTCCGTACAAATACTTTCAGAAACGACTTCCTGACACTTACATCTATACTCGATGTTAACAAATTTCTCTTCTTCAGAAACGCTTTCCATGCCATTGCCAGTTTACATTTTATATCCTCTCTACTTTGAACATCATCAGTTATTTTGCTCCCCAAATAGCAAAACTCCTTTACTACTTTAAGTGTCTCATTTCCTAATCTAATTCCCTCTGCATCACCCGACTTAATTAGACTACATTCCATTATCCTTGTTTTGCTTTTGTTGATGTCCATCTTATACCCTCCTTTCAACACACTGTCCATTCCGTTCAACTGCTCTTCCAAGTCCTTTGCTGTCTCTGACAGAATTACAATGTCATCGGCGAACCTCAAAGTTTTTATATCTTCTCCGTGGATTTTAACACCTACTCCGAATTTTTCTTTTGTTTCTTTTACTGCTTGCTCAATATACAGATTGAATAACATCTGGGAAAGGCTACAACCCTGTCTCACTCCCTTCCCAACTGCTGCTTCCCTTTCAGGCGCCTTGATCCTTATACCAGCCATCTGGTTTCTGTACAAATTGTAAATAGCTTTTCGCTCCCTGTATTTACCCCTGCCACCTTCGGAATTTGAAAGAGAGTATTCCAATCAACATTGTAAAAAGCTTTCTCTAAGTCTACAAATGCTAGAAACGTAAGTTTGCCTTTTCTTAATCTAGCTTCTACGATAAGTCGTAGGGTCAAGTATTGCCTCACGTGTTCCAGTATTTCTACGGAATTCAAAAAATCTTCCCCGAGGGCGGCTTCTACCAGTTTTTCCATTCGTCTGTGAAGAATTCGCGTTAGCATTTCGCAGCTGTGACTTATTAAACTGATAGTTCGGTAATTTTCACATCTGTCAACACCTGCTTTCTTTGGAATTGGAATAATTATATTCTTCTTGAAGTCTAAGGTTTCGCCTATCTCATACATTTTGCTCACCATATGGTAGAGTTTTGTCAGGAGTGGCTCTCCCAAAGCTATCAGTATATCAAATGGAATGTTGTCTACTCCCGGGGCCTTGTTTCGACTTAGGTCTCTGAGTGCTCTGTCAAATCCTTCACGCAGTATCGTGTCTCCCATTTCATCTTCATCTACATCCTCTTCCATTCCCATAATATTGGCTTCAAGTACATCGCCCTTCTATAGAACCTCTATACACTCGTTCCACCTTTCTGATTTCCCTTCTTTGCTTAGAACTGGGTTTTCATCTGAGCTCTTGATATTCATACAAGTGGTTCTCTTTTCTCCAAAGGTCTCTTTAATTTTTCTGTAGGTAGTATCTGTCTTACCCCTAGTGCGATAAGCCTCTACATCCTTACATTTGTCTTCTAGGCATCCCTGCTTAGCCATTTTGCACTTCCTGTCGATCTCATTTTTCAGACGTTTGTATTCCTTTTTGCCTGCTTCATTTACTGCATTTTTATATTTTCTCCTTTCATCAATTAAATTCAATATTTCTTCTGTTACCTAAGGATTTCTTCTAGCCCTTTTACCTACTTGATCCTCTGCTGGCTTCACTACTTCATCCCTCAAAGCTACCCATTCTTCTTCTATTGTATTTCTTTTCCCCAAGTTCCGGTATAGTAACAGCAATTAAAGTTTATAACAGAGTTATAGTAGCGTACGATCGAGGAGAGACTTGCCGAAACAAGAAAACAGGAATTTAATACAAGAAAACACTAAAAAGTAATAGCAAACCTAGGCGGCAAGGGTTGCAAGGTGGATCGTGGCTGACCGCCATGTGAGTGGCTGCCACTTCCTGAGGCGTGCCTACGTCGTAGGACATACCATCTGCACCTAACTGAAGCGAAAACTTGGTGGCGTTCAGTTCTCCTGTAAGCGGGATGGATTGCAGTTACGGCGTGTAGACGGAGATGTATGCCAGCTTGGCAAATGGTAGCGAGGTTGGATCTTGCTTCTGCCTGCGAAACTAAATCCACATTGCACTCTTTCTACAGTCGTGAGTGTTTGTGCATGTAATTACCAAAAACGTATTAAATGGCTGACATTTGCAGTATTGTGCTAATGGTCTGCTAAAAGAGAATGCAATGATGCTGTTATTGGAGTTTCCACACTCGTCGCGGCCCGGTCATATATGGTTGTAACGGTATGACTATATCTACTGGCACTTGTATGTGACATTTTCTACTGGTGTGGCTGTCGTCCTGTGGCCTTTGTCTTTCGTTTTAACAAGACTACTCCACATGCACCAGTACTACGATCTTGTGAAAGGGCGCCGATGACCAAAATGTTTAGCGCCCAAAACGTTTAAATTCATCTATGTATCCATCCAGCATTTTCCGCCAACTTCCTTTCGTTACGGACAGGGGCCGAATCAGATGTAAGAGTATGTACCCAGGTACACTTTCTTCACCAACGTAATACACATTTGCATTCCTCGCACAATGACCTCTTTCTCGGGGTGTGTGAGAGTTTTGCAGCCGCGCGGGATTAGCCGAGCGGTCTCGGCGCTGCAGTCATGGACTGTGCGGCTGGTCCCGGCGGAGGTTCGAGTCCTCCCTCGGGCATGGGTGTGTGTGTTTGTCCTTACGATAATTTAGGTTAAGTAGTGTGTAAGCTGAGGGACTGATGACCTTAGCAATTAAGTCCCATAAGATTTCACACACATTTGAACATTTTTGTGAGAGTTTTGTATTAAGTGTATCTGTCTAGTGTACGTGAGTGTAATGCTTGTGTGTGTAGAATGATGTGATATTTGTGCAATATGGTGAGATATAGGAAGATGTGAAAGCGCGTCCTGGCAGAAAACCGGATGTCAGATCAAACACCTTTCAGCCGTCTAATTTCCAAAATGTTATTTTATTTGGCTGCCAGTTTCGGCGATTTACTACGCCATCTTCAGGTCCCTGAGTGAAGTGTAGGGAGATTCCAATCTCCCGTCAAAATAGGGGTAAACATTCAAATCATGTACCTGTATGAAGCAGAAATATACAGACACGAGTATTTGAATGATGACCCCTATTTTGACCGGAACCGAGATTGGAATCTTTCTACACTTCAGTCAGCGGCCTGAAGATGGCGTAGTAAATGGCCGAAACTGGTAGCCAAATAAAATAACATTTTGGAAATTAGACGACAGGAAGGTGTTTGATTTGACATCCTCTAGCGAACAGCCGAGTCCCTCAACCATCTCTGAAAAGATGGAGATACAGAGAAAGGACCACGAAGCTTGAAGTCATTTATCCGAGGAACGGATCACCATCCACAGTGTCACATCTCCTCACTCCATGAGGCACTGAGCAGAGGTTTGTAATTCAGTCCAGGACTCTGATAAATGGTCGGGTGATAGAAATTTTAAGCAGTTTTCTCAACTGTTAGGTCTTCCACCACCAGGCTTCGAATAGGCAACCTCCTTATTGAGTGCCACCACACAGGCGTGCGTCTGTGACACCGGTTTAGCAGGCGGTAGTAAAGTGATCTAGTCCTTGACTGGCTTCCTGATATTTTCCTAAATCATATGGGACGCCTAGCACAGTTTTCAGCGTTAATAGATTAGTTGAGCAGGTACACCTTTTCGAAGAAAATCCGCAATAAAAGGTTGTAAAATAAATTTTACTGCTCGTATAGATTGCATTCACTTCTAAAATTGTGACCGGCGTCTGTTCTGCATGAATCATTTTGTGATCTCAGTGTATCGGTTACGAGAGTAGCCCGTGTAACTCATTAGTAAATTTACATGTTAAGTCACAGTATTCCCCTGTAGAGACACCTGACGTTTCGATAGCATTTTTTAATGCTGATTCCTGTGATGCGGTACGCCAAAAATTCCTCTCCTGCACCAAACGCTTCATCACAGATTAACACTGGCCCCCAACGTCGTCAATTAGTTTTTTTCATATATTCCAGTCTCTGGCTTCTCCGACAGGCTGGTCTGCAGCTCCTAGAGCACTCAGGAAATTATTTTTGACGTTTTGATACATGTCCTACCATCCTACTCGTGCATATTGTTAGTATTTCCCGCTTGTTCCTACCCTCTTCGATTTTTCAAACAATCTCCTCATTTCTAATCTTACTAGTACACCTAATTTTCAACACACTTCTACTGCAGTACATATAAAACGCTTGCGTCCTCTGCAACCCCATTTCCCTACAGTCCTCGATTCACTTTTAAACGATGCTGTAACTAACGTATATTTCAAATGCTTTTTATTCCAGTCTTTGATCACAATATGAATTCCTTAGACGATGACCGGTTTCAGTCTGTAATGACCATCCTCAGATCTTTTTTACACCATATCCTAAAGTGATAAGCCCATAAATGGCATCGTCAAAACATATTAATATAATCAGCATGTTTTGACGATGCCATTATGGCCTTATCACTTTAGGATATGGTGTAAAAAAGATCTGAGGATGGTCATTACGGACTGAAACCAGTCATCGTCTGAAGAAGAATTCATATTGTGATCAAAGACTGGAATAAAAATTATTGGACAGTATTGGATCACTGTTTGTATACGCGACCAAGTTGCAGTTGGTGCAGCGTTTATTTCTTCGTGAAATTAGGTCCGACTTTTGATACCATCATACTTATTGTGATTACAAATGTCCTATTCGCCACTGCTAGTCTGTTTTCTTATTTTGTACTTGCTTCCCTTATCATGTGTTATACTGCTTATGAGATAGCAGAATTCCTTCACTTCGTCTGTTCATCGGTCCCCAGTTCTGATGTTAAGTTTATCGCTAACATCATTTCTGCCGTTTCTCATTATTTTCGTCTTTCTTCTCGTTACTCTAAATCCATATTATGTAATCATTAGACTGTTAATTTCATTCAACACATTCCATAACTCTTATTCACTTCCAGTGATGATAGCAATGTCGTCAACGGATCTTATTATAGGTGTCTTTTCACACAGACTTTTAAGTCTACTGTTGAAATACACTACTGGCCATTAAAATTGCTACGCCAAGAAGAAATGCAGATGATAAACGGGTATTCATTGGACAAATATATTATACTAGAACTGACATTTTCACGCAATTTGGGTACATAGATCCTGAGAAATCAATACCCAGGACAACGACCTCTGCCGTAATAACGGCCTTCATACGCCTGGGCATTGGATGGCGTGTACAGGTACAGATGCCCATGCAGCTTCAACACGATACCACAGTTCCTCAAGAGTAGTGACTGCCGTATGGTGACGAGTCAGTTACTCGGCCGCCATTGACCAGACGTTTTCAATTGGTGAGAGATCTGGAGAATGTGCTGGCCAGGGCAAGAGTCGAACATTTTCTGTATCTAGAAAGGCCCGTACAGGACCTCCAGCATGCGGTCGTGCATTATCCTGCTGAAATGTAGGGTTTCACCGGAATCGAATGAAGGATAGAGCCACGGGTCGTAACACATCTGAAATGTAACGTCCACTGTTCAAAGTGCCGTCAATGCGAACAAGAGGTGACCAAGACGTGTAACGAATGGCACCTCATACCATCACGCCGGGTGATACGCCAGTATGCCGATGACGAATACACGCTTCCACTGTGCGTTCACCACGATGTCGCCAAACACGGATGCAACCATTGTGATGCTGTAAACAGAACCTGGATTCATCCGAAAAAATTACTGTTTGCCATTCGTGCACCCAAGATCGTCGTTGAGAACACCATTGCAGGCGCTCCTGTCTGTGATGCAGCGTCGAGGGTAACCGCGGCCACGGTCTCCTAGCTGATAGTCCATGCTGCTGCAAACGTCGTCGAACTGTTCGTGCAGATTGTTGTTGTCTTGTAAACGTCCCCATCTGTTGACTCAGGGATCGAGACATGGCTGCACGATCCGTTAAAGGCATGCGGATAAGATGCCAGTAATCTCAACTGCTAATGTAAAGAGGGCGTTCCGTATTACCCCCCTGAACCACCGATTCCATATTCTGCTAACAGCCATTGGATCTCGACCACCGCGAGCAGCAATGTCGCTGTACGATAAACCGCAATCGCGATGGGCTATAATCCGACCTTTATCAAAGTCGGAAACGTGACGGTACGCATTTCTCCTCCTTACACGAGCCATCACAACAACATTTCACCAGGCAACGCCGGTCAACTGCTGTCTGTGTATGAGAAATCGGTTGGAAACTTTCCTTATGTCAGCACGTTGTAGGTGTTGCCAACCTTGTGTGAATGCTGTGAAAAGCTAATCATTTGCATATCACAGCATCTTCTTCCTGTCGGTTAAATTTCGCGTCTGTAGCACGTCATCTCCGTGGTGTAACAGTTTTAATGGACAGTAGTGTACATTCTTGAACCTATCCTTTACTTTCATCATTCCTTCTTCGATGTGTAGACAGAAGAGTCGGTACGAAAGTGTTCGTCCCGGTGCCTTAGTCTTCTAATCCGAGTCCGCGAAACAGACATAGAAAAAATTCTTGTGGTCGCCAGTGGCGTCATTGGCATTCGGCAGCAGCCCGCCACGATGAGATTCCCATGCGAGTCCGTGGTGCGTGCGCGCCTTGGGACGGGTGCGCCATGGGCTCGGCCCGCAGGTCCGTTATGACGCACGCGTGCTCACCTTTGGGGCGGCGTATCGGTTCCGAAGGTCACGCGCTGCGCGAAGCCCACGGGCCATCCTGGTGACTGTGTGCCCGCTGAGGACGACGTCTGCCTGCGCGAGTATTTATAGCTCCCGCGGAACAATGCTTTCATTGTCTCGCGGACTCGCCCACAGACAGCCATCTACCGTGGTAGCGTCGTACCTCCTGGCGACCTTGAGACACATCTTGACATCGTGAAGAGAATTGCGTCAGGAGACTGACTGTGTACGGCCCGCTTAGAATATGAATGGCCGTCCTTCTCCTTGTACCACACGGAGACATCCGGAGAGCTGACTGGATCAGATTAGCTCCTCTGTTTTTATGAAACACCTGTGTTTTCTTAACTGCTACTTCGCCTTTTTATGAAGAATACGCTGTTGGAATTACACTGTATTTCAAGTGGAAAAATGAGCGTTAGTCTGCTAATATGTCAACTGACATGCTGAGGTAATTTAAATCTAACAGAGATAATAGAATCACGAAGTCCCACGTGAATAACTAGGGTGTATGAGGCAATTATCTCTCCAGCTGTTTGATTAGTTTCTTTTTATATTGATTCCGGCAAGATCTAACATAAGAAATTCTTCATATACACTGAAGAGCCAAAGATACTGGTACATATGCTTAATATCGTGTAGGGCCCCCGCGAGCACGCAGAAGTGCCGCAACACGACGTGACATGGACTCGACTAATGTCTGAAGTAGTGCTGGAGGGAACTGACACCATGAATCCTGCAGGGCTGCCCACAAATCCGTAAGAGTACGAGGGAGTGGAGATCTTTTCTGAACAGCACGTTGCAAGGCATCCTAAATATGCTCAACAATATTCATGTCTGGGAAGTATGGTGGCCAGCGGAAATCTTTAAAGCCAGAAGATTGTCCCTCGAGCCACTCTGTAGCAAAAAAAGGGTTCAAAAGGCTCTGAGCACTATGGGACTTAACTTCTGCGGTCATTAGTCCCCTGGAACTTAGAACTACTTAAACCTAACTAACCTAAGGACATCACACACATCCATGCCCTAGGCAGGATTCGAACCTACGACCGTAGCGGTCGCGCGGTTCCAGACTGTTGAGCCTAGAACCGCTCGGCCACTGCGGCCGGCCACTCTGTAGCAATTCTGGACGTGTGCGGTGTTAGAATCGTATCTACACGTATCAAGGGTCCCATATCACTCCAACTGAACACGCCCCACACAATTACAGAGTCTCCATCAACTTGAACAATCCCCTGCTGACATGCAGGGTCCTAGGATTCATGAGGTTGTCACCATACCCATGCACGTCCATCCGCTCGGTACATTTTGAAACGAAACTCGTCCGATCAGGCAACAAGTTTGAAGTCACCAATAGTCCAACGTCGGTGTTGACGGGCCCAAGCGAGGGGTAATGCTTTGTGTCGTCCAATAATCAAGGGTACATGAGTGGGCCTTCGCCTCCGAAAGCCCATATCAATGATGTTTCGTTGAATGGTTCGCACGCTGACGCTTTTTGTTAGCCTAGCACTGAAATCTGCAGCGCTTTGCGGAAGGGTTGCTCGTCACGTTCTCTTCAGTCGTCGTCGGTCCTGTTCTTATAAGATCTTTTTCCGGGTGCAGCAATGTCGAAAATTTGATGTTTTGCCGGATTTCTGATTTTCACTCGTGAAATGGTCGTCCGGGAAAATCTCCACTTCATCGCTACCTCGGAGATGCTGTGTCCCATCGCTCGTACGCCGACTATAACACCGCGTTCAAACTCACTTAAATCTTGATAACCTGCCATTCTGGCAGCAGTAACCGATCTAACAACTGCGCCAGACGGTTGTTGTCTTGTACAGACGTTGCCGACTGCAGCGCACATTCTGCCTTTTTACATATCTCTGTATTTGAGTACGTGTGCCTATACCAACTTTTTTGGCACTTCATTGTATTTCACATGGCTGATTGAGACACACATGCTATAACAGATTCAACATTCACCGTGTAACCCAACGCTATCAAATGGCAACTAAAAAATTATCAGCATAATATTTCAAGATTATGTTGCAGAAAAGATCGTCAGGAGAAAGAAGAATGAAGAGAGAGAAAGGTGGGAAAAAGAAAGTAGTTTCAATAATAACACCAATAGTACCATAGATTAAGGTGAAGGGATAAAGCGTAGATAGTCAAAACAGTAAAATATATCGCAGAAATAACAGTATGTACTTGTTTGTGAAATGTAAAATAAAGACGCTGCAGTCTGGAACCGCAAGACCGCTACGGTCGCAGGTTCGAATCCTGCCTCGGGCATGGATGTTTGTGATGTCCTTAGGTTAGTTAGGTTTAACTAGTTCTAAGTTCTAGGGGACTAATGACCTCAGAAGTTGAGTCCCATAGTGCTCAGAGCCATTTGAACCATTTTTTTTTGTAAAATAAAAGAGACAATTTTTAGGGTCGTAAACTTAGTGTGTGGGCTATAGCAGTGACAGAGGTGAGAGGAGAAGTGGGAGAGGAAAAGAGAGTGCAACGTGGTAGAACATAAGTAATAGAGAGAAGGCAAAAAGAAATACCGTGAATGACTGAACAACAGAAAGAGAAAGCAGCGTCGCTGGGATAGAAGAAGGCACAGTTTTCTTCAGTGTCTGGCACGGAGAAATAGTCATACGTGTTGATTTCATAGAGAAAGTGTATGACCAAAAAGTGAGCATCTAAAATGAATCTGCGTTAGTGATCCGTACATTTGTAAGGTGTCAGGCAAATCCAACACCTTCCATGAAAACCCTGACATGATAAACAAATCCAGTAGTATGTCACATAGCTCCGAATAAATCGTGACATTAAATTAACCAAAGTAATACGAGTAACGAGTGAGCAAATGGAATACCACAGACTAACACTAGAATGCCTAAATGCATGTCATATCTTCCCACTGTGAGACAGAAGCAGTTCCGAGGGGAGAAACGAGAACAGAAGCCGAGAGCAGAACCGTGTTAAGCTGGAAGGCCCTATGATAAGGACGGACGGACACCCACGTCGCCAGCTAACTGCTAGGACTACACCACCCGCAAGTTTTAGCGTGAGACTTTTTCGCGTCTCTGTTACGTTAGGACCACCCCCCAGCCCAAGTTAAAAGC
Organism: Schistocerca cancellata; assembly: GCF_023864275.1. NCBI lineage: Eukaryota > Metazoa > Arthropoda > Insecta > Orthoptera > Acrididae > Schistocerca > Schistocerca cancellata. The sequence continues at coordinate 73,175,535 of NC_064631.1, forward strand.
TAGAGCCCTCCAGAAGAACAGTATAGATCTTACGATAACACAAAAAGGGCTACACCACCCGCAAGTTTTAGCGTGAGATTTTTTCGCTTCTCTGTTACGTTGCAAACTTTAAAAACATTGCCCCACCACGAAAAGCATAACGTTTCTCATTGGATAGACAGAATTTTTGTAGGCAGAGCTTAAGGTTAACATTGAGACCCTGACTGGTCAGAAGAAAACACAGCCAGATAGTTTTTTTTAACCAACTTCGGTAAATTGTAATAAGGAGAAGTTAAGAAAGAGTTGCTTCCGAGAGGGCGAGCTGGATGGAGCTGCGCCGGCCACCGCCCCCTTACGAACACCGACAAGGTAATGAACGCACGCGATGCCGCATTTTTGAGCGCATAAGGCTTAACTCAGAACTGCAGAAGTCTCATCTGTTACAACCCCTTTTTGCGTAATACTAGGGTCGATCGTCAATTAAAGCTCATGGTGTTCACATTTGCCACTTGAAGTAAAAATATGAAACGCGATGATTTTTCTGTTATATAGTTATTGAGACGCCACATCAGCCACTGTAATTTACGACAAGTTAGATAAGTAATTAAAGATAATTGAGGGTCACTGTAGACCATTTTGATAGTTTTCTCTTCTGTGAAACTTAATTTAAACCTAGATTATAGATGTGATATGGCATAGGTCATCCTTCGATCCATTGTAGAACTTGGAAACTATTTTACCTCCAGTATTTTACCCAAGAGGACGCCATCATCATTCAACCATACAGTAGAGCTGCATGTCCCCGGGAAAAATTACGGCTTTTAGCAGTTCGCATTACCAGCACAGCAAGGCTGTTTTGGTTAATGTTACAAGGCCAGATTAGTCAATCATCCAGACTGTTGCCCCTGCAACCACTGAAAAGACTGCTGCCTCTCTTCAGGAAGCACACGTTTTCCCGGCCTCTCAACAGATACCCTTCCTTTGTGGTTGCACCTACTGTACGGCTATCTGCATTGCTGAGGCACGCAAGCCTTCCTACCAACGACAGGGTCCGTGGTTCATGGGGGCGGACGTTAGTGATATGCGTCTGCATTTCGTTAACTTTCCACTTCTTAAGTTCGGCTCTTTTGTTGAGCAAGAAGTTTATATTATTGATAAGTATGGAGCTGTTATATCAGCGTACTCTGAAAGGAACCTAAGTGATATGCAATGTGGACCGGAGGACTAGCCATTGCTAAGTGACTTAAGTTGCTTCATTTGATCGAGGATATCTACTAAGTTATTCATGTTCGCAGATGCTCATGTTTCGAATTCTGGAATTTCGGAAATCCGTGATCAGTAACTCCGCTCTAGTTGCACTGTCATTGGTAACATCCCCGTCGTTGTGACGCACTGAAGGTACTGATTGTGTGTTGCCTCTGATGTGCTTTACATACATCTAGACCCCTTTGTATTTTCTGCCAGATTTCGAGACAGAGTTTCGTTGTGGAAACAATTGAAAGCATCTCGCATTGCAGTCGTCGGTAAATTTCGAGTTTCAGAACATTATCCTCCTGAGACGCGGCAAGGTAGGAGTAGGCAAAATGCAACAGGGAATAACAATATTAAGGTGCTAATAGTAAACTGCAGGAGCGTCTATAGAAAGGTCCCAGAACTGCTCTCATTAATAAACGGTCACAACGCCCATATAGTACTAGGGACAGAAAGTTGGCTGAAACCAGACATAAACAGTAATGAAATCCTAAACTCAGATTGGAATGTATACCGCAGAGACATGCTGAACAGTGAAGGGGGAGGCGTGTTTATAGCGATAAGAAGTGCAATAGTATCGAAGGAAATTGACGGAGATTCGAAATGTGAAATGATTTGGGTGAAGGTCACGGTTAAAGCAGGCTCAGACATGGTAATTGGATGTCTCTATAGGCCCCCTGGCTCAGCAGCTGTTGTGGCTGAGCACCTGAAGGATAATTTGGAAAATATTTCGAGTAGATTTCCCCACCATGTTATAGTTCTGGGTGGAGATTTTAATTTGCCGGATATAGACTGGGAGACTCAAACGTTCATAACGGGTGGCAGGGACAAAGAATCCAGTGAAATTTTTTTAAGTGCTTTATCTGAAAACTACCTTGAGCAGTTAAACAGAGAACCGACTCGTGGCGATAACATATTAGACCTTCTGGTGACAAACAGACCCGAACTATTTGAAAAAGTAAACGCAGAACAGGGAATCAGCGATCATAAAGCGGTTACGGCATCGATGATTTCAGCCGTCAATAGGAATATTAAAAAGGGTAGGAAGATTTTTCTGTTTAGAAAAAGTGACAAAAAGCAGATTTCAGAGTACCTGTTGGCTCAACACAACAGTTTTGTCTCAAGTAGAGATAGTGTTGACGATCAGTGGACAAAGTTCAAAACCGTCGTACATTATGCGTTAGATGTGTATGTGCCAAGCAAGATCGTAAGAGATGGAAAAGAGCCACTGTGGTACAACAACCGAGTTAGAAAACTGCTGCGGAAGCAAAGGGAACTTCACAGCAAACATAAACATAGCCAAAGCCTTGCAGACAAACAAAAATTACGCGAAGCGAAATGTAGTGTGAGGAGGGCTATGCGAGAGGCGTTCAATGAATTCGAAAGTAAAGTTCTATGTACTGACTTAGCAGAAAATCCTAAGAAATTTTGGTCTGATGTCAAAGCGGTAGGTGGATCAAAACAAAATGTCCAGACACTCTGTGACCAAAATGGTACTGAAACAGAGGATGACAGACTAAAGGCCGAAATACTAAATGTCTTTTTCCAAAGTTGTTTCACAGAGGAAGATTGCACTGTAGTTCCTTCTCTAGATTGTCGCACAGATGACAAAATGGTAGATATCGAAATAGACGACAGAGGGATAGAGAAGCAATTAAAATCGCTCAAAAGAGGAAAGGCCTCTGGACCTGCTGGGATACCAGTCCAATTTTACACAGAGTACGCGAAGGAACTTGCCCCCCTTCTTGCAGCGGTGTACCGTAGGTCTCTAGAAGAGCGTAGCGTTCCAAAGGATTGGAAAAGGACACAGGCCATCCCCGTTTTCAAGAAGGGACGTCGAACAGATGTGCAGAACTATAGACCTATATCTCTAACGTCGATCAGTTGTAGAATTTTGGAACACGTATTGTGTTCGAGTATAATGACTTTTCTGGAGACTAGAAATCTACTCTGTAGGAATCAGCATGGGTTTCGAAAAAGACGGTCATGTGAAACCCAGCTCGCGCTATTCGTCCACGAGACTCAGAGGGCCATAGACACGGGTTCACAGGTAGATGCCGTGTTTCTTGACATCCGCAAGGCGTTCGATACAGTTCCCCACAGTCGTTTAATGAACAAAGTAAGAGCATATGGACTATCAGACCAATTGTGTGATTGGATTGAGGAGTTCCTAGATAACAGGACGCAGCATGTTATTCTCAATGGAGAGAAGTCTTCCGAAGTAAGAGTGATTTCAGGTGTGCCGCAGGGGAGTGTCATAGGACCGTTGCTATTCACAATATACATAAATGACCTGGTGGATGACATCGGAAGTTCACTGAGGCTTTTTGCAGATGATGCTGTGGTGTATCGAGAGGTTGTAACAATGGAAAATTGTACTGAAATGCAGGAGGCTCTGCAGCGAATTGACGCATGGTGCAGGGAATGGCAATTGAATCTCAATGTAGACAAGTGTAATGTGCTGCGAATACACAGAAAGATAGATCCTTTATCATTTAGCTACAAAATAGCAGGTCAGCAACTGGAAGCAGTTAATACCATAAATTATCTGGGAGTACGCATTAGGAGTGATTTAAAATGGAATGATCATATAATGTTGATCGTCGGTAAAGCAGATGCCAGACTAAGATTCATTGGAAGAATCCTAAGGAAATGCAATCCGAAAACAAAGGAAGTAGGTTACAGTACGCTTGTTCGCCCACTGCTTGAATACTGCTCAGCAGTGTGTGATCCGTACCAGATAGGGTTGATACAAGACATAGAGAAGATCCAACGGAGAGCAGCGCGCTTCGTTACAGGATCATTTAGTAATCGCGAAAGCGTTACGGAGATGACAAATAAACTCCAGTGGAAGACTCTGCAGGAGAGACGCTCAGTAGCTCGGTACGGGCTTTTGTCAAAGTTTCGAGAACATACCTTCACCGAAGAGTCAAGCAGTATATTGCTCCCTCCTACGTATATCTCGCGAAGAGACCATGAGGATAAAATCAGAGAGATTAGAGCCCACGCAGAGGCATACCGACAATCCTTCTTTCCACGAAGAATACGAGACTGGAATAGAAGAGAGAACCGATAGAGGTACTGAAGGTACCCTCCGCCACACACCGTCAGGTGGCTTGCGGAGTATGGATGTAGATGTAGATGTAGATTTCCGATCTACTAACAGGGGACATTGGGCGGTGGTGGGAATGACTATAGCATCTGCATTCAGCTCCCAAGGTTAATTAACGGAAATGTATGCACTTCAAAAACATGTTGCTCGGTTAGGCTAGCAGAGAGGCTGCATTCGAGAGGGGAGGCGGCGTGGGGGCGGCGCCGGCGCCGCTGACCGCTACGCAGGGACAATGGCCGCTACTGCCGCCTCCGCGCCCGCCTCCGCTGCCCCCGATCACGCAGCAACACGGTGCGTGGGCGGCAGCAGGGTGCGTGGGTGGCAGCGGGGCGCGTGCCCACACTCGCTATGCCGCTGCGACGCAGGAGTGCCAACGACGGGGACCATCTGTCTTCCAGACTCCAGCGAATGTTTATCACCTCTAAAGGTGTAGCTCAGGGACGTCGCGTTTGCATACGGGCAGTCAGGGCAATGAATCAGAACGCCGTGCTTGGAAAGGAGGGGGGGATTGGAAGCCACGTAGAGAATCTGAAACCGCTGATGTCATTTGTAAAGTCTTGACCGCGTGATTGATTGGTGATGTGTTTTTGGGATTCTACATTTATGTAAATCTCTGTGTAGTGCGTGGCAGAGAGTAATTTTCATTGTCTCATATACAGTACTCCCGTTCTATTCGTGGATGGTCTGTGACAAGAATGTCTGCTTCTGCACCTCTCTGCCTAATTTTATCTCAACGATCAATGCTGTGCAGATAGTTATGGTGTGTGACCACAGACCCAGTTCACAGAGCGAGTTTTGGTGGTGGGATAAGAAGTCCCCTCAGGAATAAAAATGTGTGGATATTGATCCGAGCGGCTGTTTGGGGAGTAAAAAACTCCAAAATACGCCCTGAAAGCTACCAGACATCGGACGCTGGATCACATTGGAACCGGTGGTCGTCTGTGTCGTCCACTCCACAGTGGGTGCAGAGGGACGAATCGGTTAGATGGATGCGATACAGTCGATGTCGGTTAACATGTTTGCCATTCACTGTTATGTATCACGGTGACTGGACATCAGATTCGAGAAAATGGACGTGGACCGCTTTCCATATGTGCTGCCACACATATTGGACATACAGCGCTGTTGTAACACTTTGAAAACTATTTTCGTCTGGTACAAACGTGTAGGTGGTAAAGGCTGGCACGCATAAGTGAAGTCACGGAAAAATCGCCGGATATTATAAAAGGTAATGGTCGACACCGAGACTTGGGCGGGCAAAGAGAGCCGCGCAAAGCCTTCGAATAAGAATCCAATGAGGCTCTGTGGGCAACGATGCCAGAGCTTTAGTTAGGCAGCGCCATGACTCTGGTTGGCACGTGTATTAGTCGCACCCCACCATGGTCCCTGACGAAAAAGCCTAACACCATGTCAGAGGTCAGATCAGGAGATTTGGGACCGGTAATACCGGAGCCACGTGTGGTATACAGGAGGTATGATAGATGTTCACAATTTGCACACATCAGCTAATTTCGAGGGCTTGTAGCCGGTGATCTCCAAAGTTTGCTCTGATGGTCTTTAGGAAACGCCTACAGTAAATAGCCGCTGAACGACGGAGATCGGCTGTGAATTCAATGCCAAGACATCGAACGATGGCGGCGAGCCGGCCGCCGTGGCCGGGCGGTTCTAGGCGCTTCAATCCGGAACTGAGCGACTGCTACGGTCGCAGGTTCGAATCCTGTCTCGGGCATGGATGTGTGTGATGTCCTTAGGTAAGTTAGGTTTAAGTAGTTCTAAGTCTAAGGGACTGATGACCTCAGATGTTAAGTAAGTCCCATAGTGCTCAGAGCCATTTGAAACATCTTTTTTTTTTTTTTTTGGATGGCGGCGACGCTTTTCTCCGGTAGTCCCTTACCAATGAACAAGACATTGGATTTGGACGCGTTGAGAGAGCTGCCTGATGTAGTAATTTGCCACCCATCTCAGGGCTGTCAGAACTTCATTATTACTGCGCAGAAAAGGACTACGTTATCTGCATAGGCCATGCAACGGAAACAGTTCCTGTGCAACGTCATACCTTCCAAACGTTGGCGCAGTCCCTGGAGCAGGGGTTCCAAAGCGAAAGCACATAAAATCGTGAAAAGGGGGTAGCCTAGCCGGACAGGCGGTGCTATGACCAGGGGCGGCGTGAGGCGATCGTTGTACATGATTTTGGATGTCGCGCCACTGGTCGCAGGATGTGATATAAAAGGCGACTTTCTTGAGTCGTGATGCCAGCAGCCGTGTAAATATATTCATATGGCTGTTGAGCAATGTAACAGGTCCATAACCATGGACCCTCGATCGCCTGTGCGGTTTGTGAATGGGAATAATAATGACGTCATTGAGAAAGGCATCAGGGGCCATTGTCATTGGGGACATAAGCTCTTGTTAGATGGTCATCCATATGGAAGCCAACAAAGAACTAAAACTTTCGTAAAATACGATGGGAATATCATCTGCTCCAGGAGATCTGTTATCAGACCACACTTCAATAGCATCGAGTACTTCATCTGCGGAAATGTCTTCCTGGAATTCATGCGCTACCTCCATCAGGAGAGCACCTCTGCGATCATTTCTGCAACGTCGCATTGTGCACATGATTGAGCTGGTTGTTCTTCCTGAAATCTGCTTAGCACAATACGTATTTATTTCACTGATCCAACGCAATTCCAACCCATACTGATCCAGAGAGCAGTCACTGGTTCAAATGGTTCAAATGGCTCTGAGCACTATGGGACTTAACTACTGAGGTCATCAGTCCCCTAGAACTTAGAATTACTTAAACCTAACTAACCTAAGGACATCGCACACATCCACGCCCGAGGCAGGATTCGAACCTGCGACCGTAGCGGTCACGCGGTTCCAAACTGAAGCGCTTAGAACCGCACGGCCACACCGGCCGGCCCCAGTCACTGGTAATACGGACACTTACAGAAACCGACAACCAGTGTAGTGCCCCAGCCTGAAGTGAAGTGACCATCCCTGCCATATGTAGTCTCGTCTGGTTCATTAGGTGACAGTTTTGCCGAAGAAATTTGTCAGAAATTTGAATACGCCATCTAATTTTAGTGTCGTGGATGCTACGAGGTTGGGTTGGATACCATCAACTGCAAGTCGCTAGAGTCATTTTAACACCATACCAACAGTGAAAATAAACGTAACAAGCGTGTCAATACTCATAAAATATCTCACATAACGTCAAACAGCAAAACATTAGAAATGCAACATCCGTTGATGTGATGACCCTACAGAAATTCCCTCCGAGTCCGAGCTCTCGTGCTCTAGTAATTCTCCGTCAACTGCTGCGACTTCGCGTGTGGCGGATTTGTTTCGTTCGTAGTTCCGGCAGAGCTATCTGCAGCCTACTCAATCCCAACGCAATTCCACATAGCGTTGGATGTCGTACGACTACACGCTGACGCTTCTCAAATCTTTACCATCTATATTTAAGACCAAAACATCTCGCTCGGGTGTCACTTCTGCAACAGACACTCATGTTCCGTCTGTTCCTCTCTGTGTTGTCAAGTCCTGCTGCACGGAAAATCTGCCTTATAGCTCTCCTATTCCTGAGCGCGGCGACTAACTGGACCTTACTGGAAGATCTGATCACGACACGCTTAAGATTTTGTATGTCCATCCTTTTAGCAGGAGGTCTCTGGGACGACGGCCGTTTACTATCGTAACAAAAAATAGAAGCACCTACAGCCGTCCTTACGATTTTATTTTATTTTTTTCGCTACCAGTTTCAACGCTTCTTTGCGTCATCTTCAGGCTGTACCGCATCAAAACAGCAAGAAGATGACGCAATGAAGCGTTGAAACTGGTAACGACAAAATAAAATAAAATCACCAGGAGGGCTGTAGGTATTTTCATTTTTATGTCACGACACGCTTAAGTAATTTGGTTAGAGCCACTATTAGCAAATGACAGGCGGAGAGCACACAATAATACTCACATAAGAGTCGTATTCAGACTTCAACAGATATACTGAGCTCTTCACTCACAGACATAAAGAAGGTCACTTCACCCCTGCAAAGAGTGTTTAGCTTGTTGAAGACGAACATACGTACACTACTGGCCATTAAAATTGCTCCACCACGAAGACGTACAGACGTGAAATTTAACCGACACAAAGAAGATGCTGTGATACGCAAATGATTAGATTTTCAGAGCATTCACACAAGGTTGACGCCGGTGGCTATACCTACAACGTACTAACATGAGGAAAGTTTCCAACCGATTTCTCATACACAAACAGCAGTTGACCGGCGTTGCATGGTGAAACGTTGTTGTGATGCCTCTAGTAAGGAGAAGAAATGCGTAGCATCACGTTTCCGACTTTGATAAAGGTCGGACTGTAGCCTATCGCGACTGCGGTTTATCGTGTCGCGACATTGCTGCTCGCGTTGGTCGAGATCCAATGACTGTTAGCAGAATTTGGAATCGGTGGGTTCAGGAGGGTAATACGGAACGCTGTGCTGGATCCCAACGGCCTCGTATCACTAGAAGTCGAGATGACAGGCATCTTATCCGCATGGCTGTAACGGATCGTGCAGCCACGTCTCGATCTCTGAGTCAACAGATGGGGACGTTTGCAAGACAACAACAATCTGCACGAACAGTTCGACGACGTTTGCAGCGGCATGGACTATCAGCCCGGAGACCATGGCTGCAGTTACCCTTGACGCTGCATCGGAATATCTGCGGTGTACTCGACTACGAATCTGGGTGCACGAATGGCAAAATTTTTTCGGATGAATCCAGGTTCTGTTTACAGCATCATGATGGTCGCATCCGTGTTTGGCGATATCGCGGTGAACGCGAATTGGTAGCGTGTATTCGTCATCGCCATACTGGCATATCACCCGGGTTGATGGTATGGGGTGCCATTGGTTACACGTCTCGGTCACTTCTTGTTCGCATTGACGGCACTTTGAAAAGTGGACGTTACATTTCAGATGTGTTACGACGCGTGGCTCTACCCTTCATTCGACCCCTGCGATACCCCACATTTCATCAGGATAATTCACGGCCGCATGTTGCAGGTCCTGTACGGGCCTTTCTAGATACAGAAAATGTTCGACTGCTGCCCCAGCCAGCGCATTCTGCAGATCTCTCACCAATTGAAAACGTCTGGTCAATGGTGGCCGAGCAACTGGCTCATCACAATACGCCGTTCACTACTCTTGAAGAACTGTGGTATCGAGTAGAAGCTGCTTGGGCAGCTGTACCTGTACACGACATCCAAGCTCTGTTTGACTCAATGCCCAGGCGTATCAAGGCCGTTATTACGGCCAGAGGTGGTTGTTCCGGGTACTGATTTCTCAGGATCTACGCACCCAAATTGCGTGAAAATGTAATCACATGTCAGTTCTATTATAATATATTTGTTCAATGAATACTCGTTTAACATCTGCATTTCTGCTTGGGGTAGCAGTTTTAATGGCCATTAGTGTAAAATAAATCCGTCAGTCATGGCTCGGTTAACAGGAAAATGCACAAGGTAGATAATAAGTTAATCGTGGGAGATATTATCACATAATGGTACAGTGGCAGTAGAACGTTTACCGCTGAGCACTTGAATTTATCACCTTATGGGAGTAATTGCAACTGCCGAGCAGAAAGTTAATTGATGGTTGTTGGAAACCGGTGACCTTCCTTAAGCTTCCCAGACTTCAGCCGGCCAGGTCTGTACTGGTGACAGAAGCGTGTGTTGTTCTCTCGAAGACCCGCTACATAGTGATGCCGACTGGCCTTCTCGCATTCTATTAACTTAACGGGCTCCGAAAAATACGGCCGACTGGTCGAAGTGGCACTATTTTCTGTGGCCAACATAAAAGCATCGTGACAGCAAGATGTGGGAGGAACAGTCAGGGATGTTATGTAAGCAGGTTCTGGCGACATTTTATCGCCAATTTTAACGTGCAGGTTATCCACTTGCGTGGGGACAGGCTTTTATCCCATAAAGTCTTGGTTCTCACGGAAATCATCGAGATAATTTTTCACGTACCGATGCTGTTAAACACTGAAGGAAAAAAATTGCAATACCAAAAACCAATTAATGTAGAGTAATGAAATTTCGAGAATACATTCGTCTAGGTAACCCCAGACCATAACTCCAGGTGTAGGTACAGGTGTCTGGCTTAGAGACATGTTGGCTGCAGGCCCCCCAACCAGCCGCCTTGTAACCACCACGCGACCATCACTGACACTGATGTAGAACCCACTTTGATGAGAAAACACAACAGATCTCGAGCTCTTCAATAAAATTCTTCAGGGTATCAGACCGCATCGTCGTAATTTAAAATGCGCCAACGTTTCGGCCAGCGTTGCAGCTAGCCTTCATCAGGGCCTTACGTTAAACTGCTAAATGAAACACGCTTGGTTCCTTAAATAGCTGCACGAGAAAACCGTGTCGTCACTTGATTGGCTGTAAAAGGAGGAGGAGGAGGGGTGAAAGGTATGCTTTATTGGTGTTTCCTTTATTATCTGTCATTGGCTGAAATAGCTGTTTTCTATGGGTCTTTATATTAATCCACCCCATTGGAGGAGACGGACGAATAGCGAACAGGTGATGGCTGTGACGTCACACTGTTTACATGCTGTCCAGAAGCCGGCTGCGGCGTGCCATTGCTTTGTGTGCTCGCGACCACTACTGCGGCCAAAAGACCCGCCAACATGAATAGAGAGGACGGGTACAAGCTTCCGAGGTCTTGGCTGCCTGCAATAGCAGGGCTACGGAGCGGCGGCAGAGCCGTGGCGGCCCATGCAGACACGCGGAGAGCCGCAGTAGTGGTCGCGAGCACACAAAGCAATGGCACGCCGCAGCCGGCTTCTGGACAGCATGTAAACAGTGTGACGTCACAGCCATCACCTGTTCGCTATTCGTCCGTCTCCTCCAATGGGGTGGATTAATATAAAGACCCATAGAAAACAGCTATTTCAGCCAATGACAGATAATAAAGGAAACACCAATAAAGCATACCTTTCACCCCTTCTCCTCCTCCTTTTACAGCCAATCAAGTAACGACACGGTTTTCTCGTGCAGCTATTTAAGGAACCAAGTGTGTTTCATTTAGAGCTCCAAACCTTTGCCCTTCCCATTAACTACGTCCGTCTGATCGGCTCCTTTCTCTCCCGCCGTCCTTCCTATGTCACCATCCATAACACAGATTCCTACACCTTTTTCCCCTCCGCCGGTGTGCCCCAAGGCTCCGTCCTCTCCCCCCTTCTGTACCTTTTGTACACGGCGGACATGCCGCCACCGTCACCCCCCCGTCCACCTTCTCCAGTTTGCCGATGACACTGCCTTCCTTGCCCTTGCCCCCACCCTGCAACGCTCCCAACGCCTTCTCCAATCCCATCTTGACCGCTTCACTGCTTGGTGCAACCAGTGGTTGCTTAAGGTCAATCCCTCCAAAACCCAGGCGATCATTGTAGGCAAAACCACCCCTTCCTTCCGCCTCCTTGATTTCTATCTCACCGTCTATGGCCGTCCTATCGCCCTCACTCCCACCCTTCAGTACCTTGGCGTCACCCTCGACCGTCGCCTCTCCTGGACTCCCCATCTCCGAACAATCCAAGCCAAGGCACGTTCCCGCCTCCGTCTCCTCAAGCTCCTTTCTGGCCGTACGTGGGGTTTGGACGCCTCCACAATCCTCCACACCTATAAATCCCTCATCCGCCCTATACTTTCTTACGCCCATCCCGCCTGGATCTCCGCGCCCCCTACCTTTTATAAATCCCTCCAAATCCTTGAACGCCATGCTCTCCGCCTTGCCTATCGCATCCGTCTCCCCTCCCCCACGCGGATCCTGTATGATCTCATCCCCTTCCCCCACCTCCTTCTTTTCCTTGAAAGGATACGGTTCCTGTACACCTCCCGTAAACTTGATCCTCCTCACCCGCTCGTGTCCCTGATCCTCTCCCACCCCCGCCCGCTGCCGCGCCTGTATTCCCACATCCCACCTGGTCTCCATCTCTCCACCCTCCTTACCCTCTCCCAAGGTGGCTTCCGCCAGCTCCCCCTCCCTGATGATGTCCTCCTCCCCTGCATCTACCCCTCCTATCAACTTTGATCCTCCCCCCCACCTCCTGTGTCCTTTCCTTTAGGCACCCTCCCTCCCCCCCTTTCCCTTCCCTTCTCTTTCCTTTCCCCCCTCCCTCCTACCCTCTCCTCCGGGCTTCCCCTCCCCCTTCCTCCCTCCTCCTCTCTCCTTTGCCCATGGCATCTCTGCTCTCCCCTCTCCCATCGCCCCTTCCTCCTCCTTCACCTCCACTCTTGGCAGGTCCCCGGACTCGTACACGCTGAGTGAACATTCGCGCGCCGGAGGTCATCGCCATCAGTGTATCGTGTGTGCCGTCGTGTTTAGTGTTCAGTTTCGTCGTCACACTCCATTGTTCACCAGTGCCATTCTCTTCTTCAGTGTTTGTGCGTCGTGTCAACAGTTCGTAGTGTGGATTGTCATCGAGTGTGAACGGCTTCTTGTGTTTTTCTGTTCGTGAGTCTACTGTTTTTTCCCGCCGTTTTTCTCCGTGATGTCTCTTCGCTGTTTATTTTCTTGTACTCTCTTCGCCTGAAGAGCAGCGTATTGTGCTGCTGCCAGCCTACCTGCTTGCTCAGGTGTCAAAATAACAATAAAGTAAAAAAAAAAAAAATTTCATTTAGCAGTTTAACGTAAGGCCCTGATGAAGGCTAGCTGCAACGCTGGCCGAAACGTTGGCGCATTTTAAATTATGACGATGCGGTCTGATACCCTGAAGAATTTTATTGAAGAAGACAACGGCCGCGGAAGCCTACGCTTACAGATCTCGAGCTGCCCTCCAATGAGTTCTCGCTTGACAGCACTGTAGTCACAAAAGGTGGTGCTCAGGGGTCAGTGGAATGCATACTACAGGGCGTCTGGTTCAGAGCTGTCCTTAAAGTAACAGACTCGTTACAGTTCGTTGTGTCACTATAGTGGCAACTTCTGCTCAAACTGCTGCTGCAGATGCAGTACGATGCGCCAGAGCCATATGTCGAGCACTACGGTCTTCTCCCTCGCTAGTGCCATGTGGCCGTCCGGAGTTCGGTCTTCTTGCCGTCGTACATTCTCGTGAATATCACTGGCAGCAGTCGTTAACACCGGATACATCCCTGCCAAGTCTTTCTGCAATATTGCGGAAGGAACGGCCAACTTCTAGTAGCCCTTTTACAAGGCCTCGTTCAGGCTCAGTGAGGTGTTACTGTGGCGTCTTTGTCGCTTTAAAGACATTCTTGACTAACGTTAATTCACCGCATCCATTTTCAAGGGTAACTAACGCACACGATCGTTACAGCGTGTATTTAAAGGAAACGCGATATGCACCCTCATAGTGGCGCTACTAGAACCACTCTTATACAACTGGCACTGAATGTGAATAAAAATCTATCAGATACAGAAGCACGCCCACCAACTTTCGTGCCGGCCGGAATAGCCGTGCGGTTCTAGGCGCTACAGTCTGGAACCAAGCGACCGCTACGGTCGCAGGTTCGAATCCTGCCTCGGGCATGGATGTGTGTGATGTCCTTTGGTTAGTTAGGTTTAATTAGTTCTAATTTCTAGGCGACTGATGACCTCAGAAGTTAAGTCGCATAGTGCTCAGAGCCATTTGAACCAGCCAACTTTCGTTTATCTCGCACAACTCGTTGGTGTTGCGAATATTTTCGTCAATGTATATCGATTCGTAAGAATCATGACAAACATTCCTACACTACGTGATCAAAAGTATCCGGGCACCTGGCTGAAAGTGAATTACAAGTTCGTGGCAACCTCCATCGGTAATGCTGGAATTCAGTATGGTGTTGGCCCACCCTTAGGCTTGATGACAGCTTCCTCTATCGCAGGCATACGTTCAATCAGGCGCTGGAAGGTTTCTTGGGGAATGGCAGCCCATTCTTCACGAAGTGTTGCACTGAGGACAGGTATCGATGTCGGTCGGTGAGGCCTGGTAGGAAGTCGGCGTTCCAAAACGTCCCATAGATATTCTATAGGATTCAGGTCAGGACTCTGTGCAGGCTAATCCATTACAGGGATGTTATAGTTGTGTAACCACTCCGCCAGAGGCCGTGCATTATGAATAGGTGATCGATCGTGTTGAAAGATGCAGCCGCCATCCACGAATTGCTCTTCAACAGTGAGAAGCAAGAAGATGCTTACAACATCAATGTAGGTCTGTGCTGTGATACTGCCACGCAAAACAACAAGGGGTGTAAGCCCCCTCCATGCAAAACACGACCGTAACACCACCGCCTCCGAATTTTACTGTTGGCATCACACACGCTGACAGATGACGTTCACTGGGCTTTCGCCATACTCACACCCTGCCATGGGATCGCCACATTGTGTACTGTGATTCCTCACTCCTCACGACGCTTTTTCCACTGTTAAAGCGCCCAATGTTTACGCTCCTTACACCAACCGAGGCGTCGTTTGGCATTTACCGGCGTGACGTGTAGCTTATGAGCAGCCGCTCGACCATGAAATCCAAGTTTTCTCACCTCCCGCCTAACTGGCATAGAACTTGCAGTGGATCTTGATGCAGTTTGGAATTCCTGTGTGATGGTCTGGATAGATGTCTGCCTATTACCCATTACGACCCTCTTCAACTGTCGGCGGTCTCTGTCAGTCAACAGACGACGTAGGGCTGTACACTTTTGTGCTGTACGTGTCCCTTTACGTTTCCAGTTCACTATCACATCGGAAACAGTGGACCTAGGGATGTTCAGGAGTGTACAAATCTCGCGTACAGACGTATGACACAAGTGACTCCCAATCACCTGTCCACGTTCGAAGTCCGCGAGTTCCGCGGAGCGCCCCATTCTGCTCTCGCACGATGTCTAATGACTACTGAGGTCGGTGATATGGAGTATCTGGCAGTAGGTGGAGAAGAAATAAAAACTTTGAGGTTCGCCGATGACATTGTAATTCTGTCAGAGACAGCAAAGGACTTGGAAGAGCAGTTGAATGGAATGGATGGTGTCTTGAAGGGAGGATATAAGATGAACATCAACAAAAGCAAAACGAGGATAATGGAGTGTAGTCGAATTAAGTCGGGTGATGTTGATGGTATTAGATTAGGAAATGAGACACTTAAAGTATTAAAGGAGTTTTGCTATTTGGGGAGCAAAATAAGGTGATGATGGTCGAAGTAGAGAGGATATAAAATGTAGACTGGCAATGGCAAGGAAAGCGTTTCTGAAGAAGAAAAATTTGTTAACATCGAGTATAGATTTAAGTGTCAGGAAGTCATTTCTGAAAGTATTTGTGTGGAGTGTAGCCTTGTATGGAAGTGAAACATGGACGGTAAATAGTTTGGACAAGAAGAGAATAGAAGCTTTCGAAATGTGGTGCTACAGGAGAATGCTGAAGATTAGATGGGTAGATCACATAACTAATGAGGAAGTATTGAATAGGATTGGGGAGAAGAGAAGTTTGTGGCACAACTTGACCACAAGAAGGGATCGGTTGGTAGGACATGTTCTGAGGCATCAAGGGATCACCAATTTAGTATTGGAGGGCAGCGTGGAGGGTAAAAATCGTAGGGGGAGACCAAGAGATGAATACACTAAGCAGATTCAGAAGGATGTAGGTTGTAGTAGGTACTGGGAGATGAAGAAACTTGTACAGCATAGAGTATCATGGAGAGCTGCATCAAACCAGTCTCAGGACTGAAGACCACAACAACAACATCGACTCATTAATATTTTTCATTAATTTTTAATCTCAGTTATTCCTCGTGATTAATTTCATTTGGTCATGGGTAAAAATATTAATGCCGTTACTCCTTGAGATTGTGGCATTACAGAATACTCCTTGTGCCGTTGTGGCAGATGAATAATATGTTGTACATTCTGTACGAATATGTGTGCTAGGAACGTCTGCCTAATGTAGGGCATTCAGGAAAGGAAGCCATATCAGGAAATTATTCCGTTGAGCATATCTCTTCTGCTTCACGATTGCATGGAGATCTGTGTCAAAGATTATACGTTACCCAGAAACCGATTCCTATAATCACTGTTAAGGAAAAAAAAAATCTACAGAGTAACTGATATGTCCCCTTTCTTAGTCCCATCGGTGTACATGATTGTTAAGTTCCGATGCCCATCTAAAAATGTGATCAACATTGTTTAAAACAGAATCTAGTACCGTGATAGATTAAAAAAAGTATGCAGGTCCTCACTACCAACCAGTGAAGAAAGCTGCTCTGTGTCACAACATTCAGGTCTGCCACGCCATACTGCTTCAGTTCGTCCTGTGCTCTGATCACAAGTGCTTGCAAAGTGGCGGAGTAATTGGTGCAGGGTCGTGTTTTGTGATGATAGGAGACTGTGCTTTGGCACCGGCGATTATCGTTGGTGAGGGTAGCGTCAAAGAACAGACCGCCTGCCGCCACATTTTGTAGTGCAGTGACGGCTAGAACCGATGGCAGGCAACACAGTGCGAGGAAGCAGTAGAGCAAAGTACACGCGTCCCTCTGGTGCCCGTTGGAGCGCCATTGATCAGAACTTGGCGGCAGGCCGTTACTGCAAGCTCAGAGCCGTGTGCTTTTCCAGCAGAAAATGACCGAGAATAAACACGCCGGGTTATCCAGGCCGCTCCCCAAAGCTTTCGTGAACCTCTGTAGGTTGAGATTGTCACCAAACGTGATGGCCATGGTGCATATTGGCGACGTTAGAGGGTTACGTCTAGTTCGATGTGCATTACTGAAAATAGGCACTGACCAACTGCAACGTATGGAGGTAGAGTGTAACACTATCCTACCTGATAGCTGGTTGCACGGTTACATCAGAGAACACACTGCACCATGCTGAAATTGTTCAAGACAAGTCAGCTTATCTATAGGCGTAAGGGCTCGCCGTCGTGCGGAGTATGTGAAAAGTATTGTGTCTGTTACCATTGTTTACGCGAATTTATGTGACAGGGTGATGTTATAAATGTTAACGGTCATCGTTAAGATTGTTTACGTGCCTTAGTATGGAGCTTGCTAAAACTAATTTTTCTATCTTTTTATTTCAAAAATTGTTAATGGAAAACAAAGTATCAAAATCTTAAACGGTTCGTATCTTTTAAACTTGTATTTTTCAAAGATTTCGCAGTAAAGCTTTGTTAATTCGCTCGGCATGTAAACAATGGTAAGTCAATGCTAACCCATGTTAAGTGTACTAAGTTTGCAATTAAACAATGTTAAGTATTCCATTCGCGAATTCTTAACCCTCTGCTTACCAGAAAATCCGTATAGCAATGCCTACCAGTCGGGCCTCTCACGTCCGTGTTGTTTAACTTGACACTAACTGACACTATTTTGACTACTTACGATGTGAATGACTTTCGGGGTATAAATTCTTTTATAAGAATTTTATTTATTCATAGTTTACATTTTAAAAAACAAATTTTTATACTTTCACTGGTGGCGTTTATTCTTCCTGCAAATTTTCGCAGGATCTACAGGCAATAGCAGTATGTTCCGAGCATAAGGTTTATTGGAATTATTTAATTTCACTTTTTCCATTTTTCCTCCCTAAGACAATACGCACATCTTCTCTTTTTCTTAGCTGGTGGTTTCACTGTTCTTTCTGTATCCGCTGCTACTAACGAATTCACTAACTTCTTTACCCTTGCTAGTCGCTTCCGCAAATTGATGATGAAAGTACAAAGTCACGGTTTTTATTGGTAGCCCTCATCATTCAAATTATGTATGCATTCATTATACTCACATCGTTCACCAATGGCCAGCGCCTCGTTTTTCCTCTTCACACAGTAGCATCATGTCTTCTGGTCCACGGTGTCAGGTAACAATTTTGTTTTCTTTGGGAAAATGACGGGCTATCATTACATCTGGCTGGCAACCAAATAATGTAGAGTATACTTTACGTCCTTCAGGTGTAATAAAATCGGTGGGCAGTTCACCTTCGTATTTACGAATACTGCCGACTAGTGTCAGATCTTTTGACAAGAAGTAATGAGCTAAATCAAGAGATGTAAAAAAATTATCACAGGCGATGTTACGTCCACACTTTCACAGGTCCAATCATCAGAGTTTTCACAATATTCTTTCCAAATCGCACAGATCTGGTTGCTTCCTCCCTTCTCCAAATTCTCTTTTATTTTCCAGCAGTAGCTTGTTACACTGTCACAAATTACCCAGAACTTCATTCCATATTTATTAAGTTTGGTGGGATGCATTGTGGAAATGGACAGCGATCTCGAAATGTTCATCCACGGTCATGCTCCATCCTGGAATGCAGGCATCCCTAAGGGTAATTTCCCACATCTCAGAAACTTATCTGATTGGCTCCAATTTGTCGCTTGACCTGTTTTCACGTCGGTCTGCTGCATTTTCAAAGCAGTCAAAAACACGCACAGAATAGCATAGAAGCGAGACATAATTGCGTTGCACGATGGTCGGCCATTTTCAACACTCTATAAGCTGACTGATATTTTTCATTTCTTGACTTGTAAACTCCAGTCAGGATGAAAATACCAAGAAACTTTTTCATTTCATGGATATCTCTGTCCACCCAATCCTCGTAAACGATTCGACCTTCCTTGTTGGTCCACATACACACTTTATCAATACGGGGTACACGAAAGAACAACACAGTTCATTATCACAGTTCCCAATAGAATGACTCATAGGTCCGTGCCTTCTTTCAATACATACCTTTGGTCCGCCTACCAGGAATTCCAGCTTCACAAGCCGTAGCCCACATTTCATTATCATTACGAGAAGACAATAAGTCACACTCAACAGAATTTGCACTAATTTATTCTGCTATCTACATAAAGGGATTCTTCATGCTCATCATCTTCGAGTAGTTGTGAGTTTTCAGTGACATATCTCTCATTATCGTTATCTCTGGAAGATACACATTCACTAGATGGGTTATCAGATTCCGAAGCCTGCACCCTTACCTCCTCAACTGAAGTCCTCTTCTCCATAACATTTTGAGCTTTTAGAACAGACAACTGCTGTGAAATAATGCACAAAAACTAAACATGTGCTTATAACAAGTACGGTTGTTGAACACTGAAGGAATAACAGCGCGAGTCGACAATGGCAAATGATTTAATGGACGCTGCGCAGGTAGACATCTGATTTCTGAAAAACTTCTTCTAACCGCACGGGCCTGCGAGGGCTGTACTGGAGGAAACTTGCACCAACACTTTGACAAAAAGCCATAGGTAAATTTTTACAATTTATCTCCAAAATTATGAGTAATTGGACAAATCAAGAAAATCCATATTTCATTAAAATGAAATATTTATCATTAATAGAGAAGATATTGAACATCAGGGATGGGCCTCCGAGGCCTGATGGTAGCTAAATGGTTAACAATAAAATTCTGCACAGATTTACCATTTCAAAAATGTGTCGCTTCTGCGATATATTTCAAAACGACTTATATGACTAAAAAAATCCCATTGCATTTAGCATAGACTGTTGTAACTTTACGGGGCAGTATGTCAAAAGAACGAACTTGACCCACACCGTGGTTTACAGCCAAGGTTTTCAAACCTGTGAAGATTTAGTGACATCACACTTTTGCGTAGCAACCGCCCGTAAATAACAGGCGGTAGCTTAGCTACGTAAGGACATTAATAGCAGCCACACGTGAGACGTCGGTTGACAATGGCTCGGGATAATTAACCACTTGACGCGGCATGAAGCTAGTGAAGATTTCATCGCTGTGAAACCATGCATTTGTTTTCTTTCAAAAATAGACACACTGATGTACCAAACATAAGGGTGAAAGTAACTTTCGAATGATGTGCCACAACTTGGGCCGTACGTAGAACGAACTGCTACGGTATAGTGCACGAGGCAAGTGAGAGAAATACGCAATGGTCTGCAGCTCGTGGTCGTGTGGTAGCGTTCTCGCTTCCCGCGCCCGGGTTCCCGGGTTCGATTCCCGGCGGGGTCAGGGATTTTCTCTGCCTCGTGATGACTGGGTGTTGTGTGATGTCCTTAGGTTTAAGTAGTTCTAAGTTCTATGGGACTGATGACCATAGATGTTAAGTCCCATAGTGCTCAGAGCCATTTGAACCAATACGCAATGACGCGAACAGAAATGAGACTTTTATTCAAATGCAGTAACGAAACTGAAGTAACCGCATTGAAAATGATCCGATAGACATTAAAAAACGCGATCTATGGTTCTTAGTAGAGTGTGTGAACTCCACATACGGCCATGCATGATCTGCAACGCACAACCGAGCTGGACTCAAGGTTGCTAGGGAGTTCTTGTAGTAGGACGTCGATTCCTCCAGCAGTGCGGCTGACAACCGCTGGATGGTCGCTGGTGCATGTGGACCAGCTGCTACAGGTCTCCCCAATGGATCTCACACAAGCTCGGTGTGATTTAAGTCCGACGAATAAGAAATGTCAGTCCCTTTTTCCGAAAATCCTCTCGTTCCATGAGGTCCTGAACCATCGTCGTTTGATGCAGTCATGGATAAAAATGAAGTCAAGGACGAATGTACCTCTGAAGAGGCGCACATGGAGAATGAATAATGTGTCACAGTAACTTGACAGGTGAGTGTATTGCTTTCAGAGATTTGGAGGTCAGTAGCCCCACACATTATAATGCTTCCCACACCATACCATCCGGACCACCAAAATGAGCGTGTTCGGCAATTCTGAACGTAACCTCATATGGCGAGTGGTGTGGGCACGTAGTACACACATGGAGACGAATTGCAGCACGTGCACAACCACCATCCAGCAATTGTCAACCGCGCTGGTGGAAGAATGGAGCGCCCTATCGCAAGAACGTAGGCCAGTATTACACTATCAAATTTCTTTGTGCAATATATTTGTCAAAGAAATTTGATGGTATAATAGGGAACTTTGTCAAATGTTGTCAAATATTTGATCAAATCTAGGGCCTTGCCGTAGATTTGATCAAAGAAGTCGCTCGTCTTCTGTTCACTGCAATGTGACATATTACCACGTGGAGCGCTAGCATCGCTGCAGCTTTCTGTCATCTGTAGTGTTTTTATAAACATTGCCGGTCAATACAATTGGTGTGTACCGATAACTACGAAATTATTAGAGTTGTATGAAGCTGATGACGCGCTTTACAACGTGAGGCACCCCGCATACAAAAATAGATTAAGAAGATTGGAGACCTGACCTAACCTAACCTAATCTAACTCTCTCCTTTAGCAGGGAATCGGAGTGTTACAGTGAGCCTGTCTTCTGCAGATATAGCAGTTCTTAAGTGAGTATAGTGCTTTGTGATATGAGGATACACTTCACTGAGCAGATACAGAAATGTATGATCATCCATTCCTAAGTAATTGATGTACGACTTGACGTCCTCCACTATAAGCTCATGTAACGAGTTTCGTTGAATGCTTTTATCGTGTCGTCGTAGAACCCACGGCTTCACACAGGTACGTTTTCTTTTTTCCCCCACTTCTCTTCCGTGTGTGCACACAGTGCAACTGTGGTACATGCAACTGCTGCTCAACAAGAGGCGTCCGATGGGTCCGTCATTCGGTTTCGTCACACATCGGATTTTCATGTGCCCTTCCTTGCTTTTTCTTTTCTGTCAACACCAGCGAACTAACAGCTGTAGCCAGCCGCGGTGGCCGAGCGGTTCTAGGCGCTTCAGTCCGGAACCGCGTGAATGTTGTGGTCGCAGGTTCGAATACTGCCTCGTGCATGGAAGTGTGTGATGTCCTTAGGTTAGTTAGGTTTAAGTAGTTCTGTTCTAGGGGACTGATGACGTCAGATGTTAAGTCCCATACAGCTCAGAGCCATTTGAGCCATAACAGCTGTAGCGTCAAGAGTGGTGGTGAAGTTAAACGTTGCAGTCTCTGTTGGTCGCGCCAAGCATTGATGACGTCAGCATTTCTCCTCACACGACTCCGCCCAACGAAAAGATGTCATTTATATTTTTGTTCATCATTTTCTGCAACTGTTTTTGAAGAGTGCCAACGCGAAGAAATAGCACACTAGTTGCGTTAAATATATTTTTTTTTAAACACAAGTAGTCTGCTGTTTCCTTACATCGGAAATCCTATTCCATTCCGCCGCCAGCCCCACAGTGCAACCAGAGTTGTTCTTTGTGCCACCTATGCTTGCTTCACACAGTCAAAGACTGCACTTGATGAAAGCTCAGAAAGTAGTAAGACTCCTCCCCACAGTCAAAGTAAGATGATGTTATACTACAATTTCAAAAGAACAATTTTCTATGTATTGAAAATTGCGAAAAAAATGTAATGAAAGAAAAATATGGGCACTCGATATTGGACTTCTGGAGGAGGAGATTAGTGTTTAACGTCCCGTCGACAACGAGGTCATTAGAGACGGAGCGCAAGCTCGGGTGAGGGAAGGATGGGGAAGGAAATCGGCCGTGCCCTTTCAAAGGAACCATCCCGGCATTTGCCTGAAGCGATTTAGGAAAATCACGGAAAACCTAAATCAGGATGGCCGGAGACGGGATTGAACCGTCGTCCTCCCGAATGCGAGTCCAGTGTGCTAACCACTGCGCCACCTCGCTCGGTATATTGGACTTCTGGTATCTATATATCGATATATTGTTGGAAGAAGTAACTAGAACGTATATCGAGATCTTCTCAGAAAGTATCGATATATCGATACCATCTACAGCCCTACTTCGTGGCCACCACGGAAGTGCTTTGAAGAGCAAAAAAATGGCTCTCAGCACTATGGGACTCAACATCTTAGGTCATAAGTCCCCTAGAACTTAGAACTACTTAAACCTAACTAACCTAAGGACATCACACACACCCATGCCCGAGGCAGGATTCGAACCTGCAACCGTAGCAGTCCCGCGGTTCCGGACTGCAGCGCCAGAACCGCTAGACCACCGCGGCCGGCCTTTAAAGAGCATTCATTGCCTTGCGTAGTGATCAGATACCCTATTAATAACCGTGTCCCAGCGAGATTTAGGTGTAATTATCGTCTTTGAAAAGAAGTATCATTTCTGGTCGTCTCATTTAGTATTTCTTTCTGTTAATTCGGTAATTTTACGAGTAGTTTGCAGGTCTGCAGGCTATGTAGCATGACCCCAAGCACACGAGGGCAAGTATTTTGCATCAGTGTAATAAATGAACTATGTGAAATCCATATCTAAATAAACTGTTCCAAAATAGATACACTCCTTCCTCTCTCCAGCAGCCCAGCACAGGCTGAGTTTTTTCCTGCATTTTCCCCTGCAGACTGCCATCTAGGATTTCGTCACAGAAGGGATGACAGTGTCCTCTGGTGGCAGTAGTGTTTACTAGGTCAGTTTCTTTCAACGTATGGTCCAAGTTTCATCGAGCTACGTTACTTCCCAGTGACACACCATACGGTAGTTAAACATACCACTGTAGCCTGTATTTCAATGTAACGTTTAATTTCTTGTAGCAAGCGAGGGGATGCTTCTCGAATTCTCGTAGCAGGAGGCCGTCAAGAGAGAAACAGAAGCGAGTATACATCAGAGACCCGAGGACTTCTGCAAATACAGGTGACCATATTCGTTGTTTCAGGTGCAGAACCAGCGACGCGAGGCAGAAGGAGAATCGAGAAAGTGCTGACACCGAGTACGTGTGACTTCACGGTTGTCGGGTGAGGACCAAAGTGCCTGCGTCGAGTTCCGCAGTGAGGGCGCGGTCGTGGTGCAGAGGAGCAGCGCCTGGTAGTGGCCCACGGTCCGCCGTGGGTCGAGAACCCGGCGGCGGGCGCCGCCATTTTTTGCAGAACAACGGGTTCTAGTCTGCCGCAAGGTCGGACGTTGCCAAGGCCGCCGGTAGCGTCAAGGTGACCGAACGGCCAGGCCGCAGCACAACTGGACGGCGGCAAAGGTCAAAATTACGGCCCTCAGCCTCTTGGGTGGGAGGCAAGACCGAGGGGCTCAGGACACAGGGAGATGGCGGTGGCTGCGCCGAGTTCAGTCATCGGCAGAAGACGAGGTGAAAGACAGTCACCCATCTTGTTGGGTCCAGGACGCGTGTTT
The DNA here is from genome assembly GCF_023864275.1 of Schistocerca cancellata. Classification (NCBI taxonomy): domain Eukaryota; kingdom Metazoa; phylum Arthropoda; class Insecta; order Orthoptera; family Acrididae; genus Schistocerca; species Schistocerca cancellata. The sequence goes on from NC_064631.1 coordinate 73,199,888, forward strand.
CTCCATACAAAATTTGCCCTCTGACCTTAAATTCCTGGAGTGGACAGACATTAATATGTATCTACACTCCTGGAAATTGAAATAAGAACACCGTGAATTCATTGTCCCAGGAAGGGGAAACTTTATTGACACATTCCTGGGGTCAGATACATCACATGATCACACTGACAGAACCACAGGCACATAGACACAGGCAACAGAGCATGCACAATGTCGGCACTAGTACAGTGTATATGCACCTTTCGCAGCAATGCAGGCTGCTATTCTCCCATGGAGACGATCGTAGAAATGCTGGATGTAGTCCTGTGGAACGGCTTGCCATGCCATTTCCACCTGGCGCCTCAGTTGGACCAGCGTTCATGCTGGACGTGCAGACCGCGTGAGACGGCGCTTCATCCAGTCCCAAACATGCTCAATGGGGGACAGATCCGGAGATCTTGCTGGCCAGGGTAGTTGACTTACACCTTCTAGAGCACGTTGGGTGGCACGGGATACATGCGGACGTGCATTGTCCTGTTGGAACAGCAAGTTCCCTTGCCGGTCTAGGAATGGTAGAACGATGGGTTCGATGACGGTTTGGATGTACCGTGCACTATTCAGTGTCCCCTCGACGATCACCAGTGGTGTACAGCCAGTGTAGGAGATCGCTCCCCACACCATGATGCCGGGTGTTGGCCCTGTGTGCCTCGGTCGTATGCAGTCCTGATTGTGGCGCTCACCTGCACGGCGCCAAACACGCATACGACCATCATTGGCACCAAGGCAGAAGCGACTCTCATCGCTGAAGACGACACGTCTCCATTCGTCCCTCCATTCACGCCTGTCGCGACACCACTGGAGGCGGGCTGCACGATGTCGGGGCGTGAGCGGAAGACGGCCTAACGGTGTGCGGGACCGTAGCCCAGCTTCATGGAGACGGTTGCGAATGGTACCCGCCGATACCCCAGGAGAAACAGTGTCCCTAATTTGCTGGGAAGTGGCGGTGCGGTCCCCTACGGCACTGCGTAGGATCCTACGGTCTTGGCGTGCATCCGTGCGTCGCTGCCGTCCGGTCCCAGGTCGGCGGGCACGTGCACCTTCCGCCGACCACTGGCGACAACATCGATGTACTGTGGAGACCTCACGCCCCACGTGTTGAGCAATTCGGCGGTACGTCCACCCGGCCTCCCGCATGCCTACTATACGCCCTCGCTCAAAGTCCGTCAACTGCACATACGGTTCACGTCCACGCTGTCGCTGCATGCTACCAGTGTTAAAGACTGCGATGGAGCTCCGTATGCCACGGCAAACTGGCTGACACTGACGGCGGCGGTGCACAAATGCTGCGCAGCTAGCGCCATTCGACGGCCAACACCGCGGTTCCTGGTGTGTCCGCTGTGCCGTGCGTGTGATCATTGCCTGTTACAGCCCTCTCGCAGTGTCCGGAGCAAGTTGGTGGGTCTGACACACCGGTGTCAATGTGTTCTTTTTTCCATTTCCAGGAGTGTACTTACTTTCTAAATGCTTTCGTGGTTCAACACTCATCGTTTGATAGTGAAAGATGTAAAAAAAGATACCTTTTATCTATTTTGGATATGGAACACTGCGATTTGTGGTGAATAAAGATTTTCAGAAGTGACTGCAACCAGTACACCATCGTGGTGGAACAATTTTCAGTTTCTCATCACCGGTACCCGAAACCTGGTTGGTAGGTACTCAGAGAGCGCACAGGAAAGGTTAGTATTGTGGATGGGGTCGTAAACAATTACTGTGAGTTGCACAATCAAACACACTATTTTTGTAACAACCACTTATTTACAGATTGCTTTAAAAGATCACAATTAGACAATACTGCTGAAGGCCTAGTTAAGAAAACTTGAGATGCTTTCAGGGCTGAAGGCCCAAAACCACACCAGAAACAAGAATGGCTGAAGACCTGGCTTAGAAATCAAAAGCAATTAAAAATAGAAGGAAAAATTAAAAGAAAACATGCAACTGAAAACAATTGGAGGCTGAAGGCCTACACTACATGTCTGAAGGACAACTGTAATTAAAACACATTAATAAAAAAAATTTCTAACAAAAAAATTACTTTTTAAACTTACAACAGAACGGCCAAAAGCCTAATTAAAGAAATATTAAGTTATTGCACGGCTGAAGGCCACAAACAAATTTGAAACAACGGCTGAAGGCCTGAACAACAAGTCAGACAAACAATTTAAAGTAAACCCCTTCCTTCTTATATAAATTTTCCTTTAAAGAATATACACAGCTGAAGGCCTTATTAAAAGGCGTTCACGTTAATCCTCGGCTGAAGGCCACACATAAAACATCGAACAACTAACGGCTTAGGGCCTGGATTACAAACAACTTCAGATAGAACAAATTTTAAGGAAAACAATTTTTTTTCTTTTTTTTAAATTAAAATCAATTTTCAAAACTTTAATTTAATATGGCTGAAGGCCAAATTTAAAAAGAACTGAATTAATACACAGCCAAAGGCCTCCACAATATTTCAAACTGGTATGAAAATCACAATCTAAAACAAACATAACAAATGGTGCTCAGAAGTATTCCAAAGGTCTGCCTGAGAAGGTAGCTCAAAAAAAAAGGGAGGTGAGACAGGCAGCCAAGAGTTGAAGTTAAATAATCGGATGGCAACCCAAACTAGGGACAGCCCAATAACCGACCAACAATTTAACCAATTCCCTTTCGTCCGACCAATGGCACAATGATGGAAGATATCGGCCGAGGATGAGGATATGAACACTATGTCTTCAGAAATTCACGTCTAACAAAAGCCAAGGGAACAATAACCACTCTAAGCAAAATATGAACCCAACAGCTTAAAAGGCTGTCGAACTACACGCTGTGCTGGACAGCATCAACACGACGCGGAAATGCACACTGCCAGAAAACTACACTAACGACCAAAGCAGGTAACTAGGGCGTTAACGGCCACAGGGTAGAAACAACCGCTGGTGCACTTCACTGGTCAGTAACAGTCAATTTAATAATTAATCACAATATAGGAAGACGGCTGCAAGATTTCGCCGACCCCAAGACATCATACGTTGCTGCTAGTCCGAATGACCCAGGGAGCAACAACCCGCAAATGAACGAAGTGACGTCACAGTAGTTGAGGCTTCATAACAGATAAACTGATCACTCAAATTCAGCGTCCAGGTTCGGTGGGCAACGAACTTTGTTGCTCTCGCAGCTAGCGCCTGCGTGCACGCCGCGAACTGTCCCGGCCTTGCTTCGCGCCGCGGGGACTCCCTCGCTGCACTGTCCCAATCGACTGACTCAATCCAGAACCGGCATGCAGACAGTATTAAAATAACTGCTCAGGCAGAACCACACAAGCTACACACAGTTGTGCGAAAACACTCCCACAAACAACTCTAACAGTACTAAAACGATCACTGTGGAACAACAAGACGAATCACTAGTCGACACACACAGAGAACGCAGAAGCGGTCGGCGACCAAATACACGTTGTTCGATGAGACGACCGACCGAACGACCAACCAAGGTCGTCAACACTCAAGTCGTGTGTCGGCAACGGTTGGGCAAAGTCATGGCTGTCCGGACCTCACTACCGCTCCGTCCCGACTGAGAGAGATGGGGCCCCTCCACGCCCGCACCAACGTGGTGACCAAACCAAAAGTTCTACTGTCACCTCCGTAAACATGTTAGTTATCTAGTAGGTGGATCACAGGATGCTGGGCTGTGATGTTGTCCGTGTGTCTGGGTAAGGCTACGCATTAACACGGTCCATCAGGTGATAGATAGTGGACGAAACGCGAGTGAGGGTAGCGATTTGAAGAGCAGAGGGAAAAAAGTGCCATGGCTCGTGCCGTGGGAAAAAAACCTCTGCGACAGTGGGATGGGTAGTAAGAGCAGTAGTGGCTTACTGGCTGCGATAGCTCATGCAAGGTTGGATTTGTTAGTATAGGTATCATGCATCATTACCGTGACAGGCGATGGCGATGTGTCCCAGTTGCTGCGGCTGCTACTTTCCTGGAACAATCGAGATCGTTATACAGTAGTGAGAGATCGGCCATAGATCATCTCACTGTGTGGGGGATGTGTGGAGCTTGTTTGCATGCAGTGTACGGTACGGCTTCCCTGTGTGGTGCCAGTTATTCGGCAGTGTATTTCAGCTGGATATCCAGTAAATGCGTCTGATTAACAGGGGCTCGCCTGTGCCGTTATGTTTGCGTATGCTTGGCCATAGATGTTATGTCCTTGCAAGTATGTCTTTTGGTCTTTTATGTTTCCATCTATGGTTGTGGTCGTAGTTCCCCAGATTCAGAATAAACGGGTTCTGCGAATGTCTGGAGTTTCTGTATAGTCTTGTGGTGAGTTTGTGGATTACCTCCGTGAGAGTCTCAAGTCGGTATTCCCGGTGTAGGTCCGCTCCGTCCCGACTGAACTCTTGACACACGACGACCCAGAAATACTAGCAGTTGCTCCAAAGATAGTACGGCAGTGCTGTTATTGATAAGCGCTGCTGCTGCCACTCACAGGCAGGCAAGTCAGCAACTTAGTGACGCCAGTAAATCGAATAAGAAACGGGACGGCAGTACCGCAAAGACGAGATATCAAGCAATAAATGGCACGAACACTAACCGCGTACTGCTCAGTATCGATTCGCCTAGTCGACTCTTCATCACATGGTACAGTTCGCAGAGATAGTTCACAGCATTGTTGGGGTTCTTCAGTAGCTGTGGCAAGACAGAAAAGATATACTACCACGGAAGGTGACTGGTTGCAGTCATTTCTGAAAACGTTTAGTCGGAAAAGTAATTTGACGTGAAATCTGACTCGTTAAAGATGGCCTACATTGCACCAAAATAACTGATTTTTCTACTTATGTATCAAGTGAAACACAGCTAAAAGCTGTAAGAATTGTTGCTAGCAACGGCACATGATCCTTCTCATTATTTGCTATTGATCCAATCTAGGGTTATTAGTTGGAGGAACATCACAACACTGTATTAAAATTATTGGGTTAGGTACTGACCCATTAAGAATTCATACAAAAATGAACTTTAATATGAATTTAATATCATTCAAAGCCTCTCTATATATCTTCTCCTTTTCCCAACATGTTTTTATCTAATCACATTTAGGTCATTTGTAATTTTTCTTGAGCCGAAAGCAAAATAACCGATTGTCCTACTTATGGATCAAGTGAAACTAAGCTAAAAGCTGTAAGAGTTGTAGCAAGAACGGCATAAGCTCCTTCTGATTAGTTGCTACTGATCCGATCTTAGGTTATTAGTTTGAGGAACGTGACATAACTGTATTAAAATTATTGGCTTAGATACTGAACCATTAAGCATTCATACTAAAATGAATGTTAATATGAAGTTAATATTATGCAAAACCTCGCTATATATCTTCTCCTTTTCCCAAGATATATATTTTTTATCTAATGATAGACTGATGCAGATCATGTATTTACATTAGATGTACTTCCTTACAGAATAATAATAATAATAATAATAAATAATCAGACAGTTGCAACATAACAGGACACGAAATCTCATTCAGTAAGAATTACCTACATCGCTGCCCCATAGCCGATTGGTTTACTTACGTTTCAAGTGAAACAGAAATACCAACTGTAGTAGTCCCAACACAAACGGCACGAGATCCTTCCCATCATTTCACCATCAAGACTTACAACTTTAAACTTTTACTTTGGGGAACACGACAACATTGAAAGAAAGTTATTTGTTCAGCTTCCGTGCCATTAAGCATTCATGTAAACAAGAAGTTTTAGCGCACACTTAACATCATGTAAAGCGTCTCTCTTGTCTCTTTCCCTCTCTGTACAACATTATCTTTTTTTCTGTAACGGCTAGGTTACTCTGCAAATTACCAATTTCCTTTTGTTGCTGTGACACGGGACACCAGTGAAAAAAACTCTGACACTAAAATCTGCTGAATGCAAATTGTCTTTATATTAAATGCACAACTGAAGGAAAACAGTTATCTGGCCCTAATCAAAATTCCCACTTACGTCATGCCTTGACAACATTGTTGCAGATTTCTCGAAAGCACAACAGCAGACAGCAAGCAGGCGGCCGCTAACCTATTCCTATGAAATGATATTCAAAAACAACGATTTTAGAATGAAGTATATATTCAAAAGGCAGAGTAAAACTTCAGGTCATCTTCACTCATAATGTAGGTCCGACTATTACTATGTTTAGCAAAGTGGACAATCATTTAAAGAGGGTACAATTTTAACATGGAATTTCGATAAAAACATACAGCTTAAGCAGTTAATGTGTTAATACATGGCTCAGGAAAGTGATGTGGTCTTTCTCTCAGCTCTGAGCAAATGTACTAAGTTAATTAGCTGACAATAGTCTTTCTGACAAATCATCTGCACGCTCCTGCTGTCTTCTTCAAGCTTCTTCTCTTCAAAAAAATAATATTATTCAGAATTTATATTCTCTTCACTTTCTAACATATATACACTCATCAAAAAAAGTTTTTTCATGCCCTCGGTTCCGAGGGTTATAGAACCTGTACAGAAAATTGGAATAGAGATCAACATAAACATGGTTCATGAAAACCTCACATTGTATGTTGTACCACCATACAGAGAGACCTTCAGAGGTGGTAGTCCAGATTGTTGTACACACCGGTACCTCTAATATCCATTAGCACGTCCTCTTGCATTGATGAATGCCTGTATTCGTCGTGGCATACCATCCACAAGTTCATCAAGGCTTTGTTGGTCCAGATTTTCCCACTCCTCGACGCCGATTCCTTCTAGATCCCTCAGAGTGGTTGGTGGGTCACGTCGTCCATAAACAGCCCTTTTCAGTCTTTCCCAGGCATGCTCGATAGGGTTCATGACTGGAGAACAGGCTGACCACTCTCATCGAGCGATGTCGTCATCCTGAAGGCATTAATTCACAAGATGTGCACGACGGGGGCGCGAATTGTCGTCGATGAAGACGAATGCCTCGCCAATATGCTGCCGATATGGTTGCACTATCGGTCTAGGATGGCATTCACGCATCGTACAGCCGTTACGGCCCTTCCATGACCACCAGCGGCGTATGTCGGTCCCACATAATGCCAACCCAAAACAGAACCTCCACCTTGCTGCACTCACTGGACTGTCTAAGGCGTTCAGCCTGACCGGGTTTCCTCCAAACACGTCTCCGACGATTGTCTGTTTGAAGGCATATGCGACATCTGTGAAGAGAACGTGCTGCCAATCCTAAGCGATCCATTGAGCATGTTGTTAGGTGTGGTGTCACCGCCAGACACCACACTTGCTAGGTGGTAGCTTTAAATCGGCCGCGGTCCATTAGTACATGTCGGACCCGCGTGTCGCCACTGTCAGTGATCGCAGACCGAGCGCCACCACACGGCAGGTCTAGAGAGACGTACTAGCACTCGGCCCAGTTGTACGACGACTTTGCTAGCGACTACACTGACGAAGCCTTTCTCTCATTTGCCGAGAGACAGTTAGAATAGCCTTCGGCTAAGTCCATGGCTACGACCTAGCAAGGCGCCATTAACCATATCTAGAGAGAGTCTCACTTGTATCATCAAGAACGCTGTATACAAATGATGGATTAAAGTTAAGTATTCCACCAGCTACGTACTTTTCTTATAGCATTCATTACGTATCCTGTTTCAGACATAACGCCAGCCGGCGTGTGTAAACGCGTGCCTTTCGGTTACCCGTCACTGTGGACTGGCTGTCTTGTCAGTCCACTACATTAGGCCCATTTGTACGGTGCTGCATGGTGTCGTTGTAAAGATGGACCTCGTCATGGAAGTCGGGAGTGAAGTTGCGCATCATGCAGCCTACTGCGCACAGTTTGAGTCGTAACAAGACGTCTCGTGGCGCACAAAAAGCATTATTCAACATGGTGGCGTTGCTGTCAGGGTTCCTCCGAGCCATAATCCGTAGGTAGCGATCAGTCACTGCGATCAGGGCGGCCTGAGCGTGGTTCGTCATCGATAGTTCCTGAAGTAACAATGCGGACGCGATCGAACCGCGGTATTGACCGTCTAGGTATGGTCTAAATAGAGACAACACGAGCCGTGCACCTCCTTCCTGGTGGAATGACTGGAATTGATCGGCTGTCGGACCCCCTCCGTCTAATAGGCGCTGATCATGCATGGTTGTTTACATCTTTGGGCGGATTTCGTGACATCTCTGAACAGTGAAAGGGACTGTGTTTGTGATACTATACCCTCAATCGACGTCTGTCTTCAGGAGTTCTAGTACCTGGGGTGATGCAAAACCTTTTTTGATATGTGTATCTTATTCATCCTTGCTGTCCTTTACAATATTTTTCATCCAACAGATACAATCACAAGTCACTACTAAATACGCCCATCACCTACCACACTTCAACTAAGAATGGATCAGACTGCGCAGATGCAAAGACTGTGCCAAGACAAGACCAAAGGTTGTTTAACAGTAACGTAACTTGCTCTCTCTCTCTGACGTGCACATTGATAACATACAAAAACCGAAATGACATGACCACCTTACAATGTGTGGAACTTGTTTCCAAAAGCTACAGAATCCATCTGGACAAATTTTTGAGCAGAGCAGAAAAGATTCCTGTAGCCGCAATAGTTCTCGTCTGCAAACCACAGTTAATATACAGTTTGTCTGGGACTCACTGATATGCCTTTTAGAAAAAAATTAATGTATTTCTCATTCTTATTGTACAGTTATTAGGAATTTAATTTTGGATTTGGTACCTTTAATCATAAAAATTATTTTAAAAGTGTACAGATTATATTTCATGAAAAGTAACATTCAATACCAACATTTCCTGTGAAATTTGTTACAAACATTTTTACAGGATATGTTGAGCAATAAACAGCTTAGAACATAACATATCCTTGTCTTACTTAGAGCATAATTTATCATATATTAATTCTCTACTGGACCTTCTAGATTGGGCTTTAGTTCAATTCATACATCACTATTTTAAGTTGTTAAGAAATACTCGATTAATAATGACTATACATATAGGAACTAATTTTTTCTAGTATTGCTGATATTTCGTTCAAAACATCAGTCATTATAAAGAACATCTGTGTTATCATTGTCTCCTTCCTCATTAACTACTAGTACATCATTATTCTCTGCCACTCCTTCGTAGAAAAGGATTTGGTTGAATTCGTAGCACACTGCAGAATGTAAGGATACCATGTCATGTTCTTTGCCTGTTGTAAATGACTACTATCAGGTAAATCTTCTACTTCAGGCAAAATACGATCATACCTTATCCCACTTCTAACGATTTTGTGTTTTCAGAGTGGTGTCATTGAATTTCCAGCATGCAGATCAACTAGAGCTGACGTATGATGAATAGTGAGACACTGAGCTTCACTGTTGTTGAAGGTTTTTGAGTTTGAAACTGAGTAAGTTCTTGCCAATTCACCAACCGAAAAACATAATTCAGTGGTGAAGTGTTCCTACTGTCTCAGATACACTATCATATTCCTCTGGGCTCATTACAGATTAAAGTTTACGGAGTTTCTTTTCTGCAATAGCAAAAGACGTATCTGCAGACATGTATGAACGAGCACGTACAGGACAGAACCATTCAGTCGGAAATCCATATTACAGTGCAAGAGCATTTGGTACTTCTTGCTCTGAACGTTCCAAGGGATTTGGTATGTTTGTATGTAAAATGCTGGGTTTGACGAGCTCACGAAGAGATTTGGTACTTCTTGCGAAAAAATATTTGCGTGTTAGATCCATTAAGCTATTAGGTACAGACTCTATCTCTTAGTAATTTTTTGACTTATCCGTTTTTAGTACCTTCTGGAAACAAGCATGACATATCTCCTATACACTGTTTAATTACAACCATTTATGTAATATCTGCCGTAGCCTACATTCTGCGGAAACGCAAGCCACTTTACCGTCTGCGATAAAAACGAACTACAATGACGTTCGATTGATGTCAACTTCGCAGATATTATCTGAGGATATTTACTGCATTTTGTTGATTTCCTTTTTTTTCGTACACGTCTATAGCGGTTGTGCATCTCGTAAACATAAAAATTTTAAATTTCAGAGAAAACATCGAAATGAACGTTCTTAGATCACAAGTTCACGTTTGGCCAAAGCATTTAGCTGCGGAAAGTAGCTTCAATTTGTGCCCTCGTAGTCCTTTTTATATAAACTTAATTTTTTGATGAAAAACACTGCAACACGTTCACTCTCAATCCAATATTTTAGGTTCACGAACGTTGCAGAGGCCAGAAGTCGCTGGATTCACGATTACGGCGTTAGGGCAGCTCCATTGGTCAAGAGAATAAAGGAGATGTGTAGCAAGTTCATGTGTGACTCACCGCTGTTCCTCTGATGTGTGAAGGAAGAAATGATAGTCGGACAAAACCAAAGCAGACTGCAAATATTTATTGCCGCTACTGAAACACTGTCCGGACAAGATAAAGTACTTGTTTGTGTCTTAAACGCTTGTCACTCTGTATCCTACTGCCATTTCGTATTGGGTGTCTTGCACTGAGTTCCTACATGAAGGCAGTCAAATTCATGAGGGAACTAGTACACGGTTGCGTGTGAAAATCTTTACTGAAATGAGCTAACATCAGAGCGCGTGACAATGTCAAAACACGTGGGACCTATTTCTTTTAACAGTGAAGTGCCTATAAATATATTGGCGTTGGCAGTCAGGCTTTTAGCGGCTGCGCTTTATTTATTGATTTACGAGATATTTATTTTCTTGATGCACCTCACCACAATTTCCTCTTCAACTAAAATGGCACTTGCACCCAATGCGCTCAATTATCTGTTGGACATTTTCCAATCCTTTCCCTCTAATTCCATGTAAATTAGTCCTGGATGACTTAACAAATGACGTCTATATAATGTTTTCCGTAGACTTCTTTCCTCGCCATTTCTGCGGAGCACCTTCTCCTTATTTCCACTTAATTTTCAGTAGCCTTCTGTAACACCATATTTCAATCTTTAGTCGTTTTACGGAGAGTAAAAAGTGTTTATAGTCTTTAGTAATAATTGTGTCCAACTAGCTGTTTTTATTGGTTTTGGTTATTTCCAATAGATTACATTTTCAGGTACAGTTATGGTAATCTACTTATACATCAACAAGCGTATCAAGTAATCATAAGGCACAAGTATCTTGTTTGTTTGATGGGCATATTAACCCTCGTCCACTAACATTACTT